>NC_142009.1:293075099-293391599 GCF_049901735.1 Notechis scutatus
GGTAATATCACTATCATGATACATATAAAAGAAGACACTTTTATCAAAGCAAAAATATCAAATAAGCTTTGAACAGCAATATTTATATTTTATTCTTGGAATAAGATAACTAGCAGCTAGAATAGACTACTGTCATCTTCCAGCTTTAAAATTTTAATATGTTGGCAGTAAATAAATACTTGTTGGGTTATGTATTTTTTCATAGGAACACACTGTGACAAGAGTACAAAGAAAACAGCATAGTACAAAACCACTTATCTGGTTCTTTGTGATTTTTCCATAAACTTATGCAAAGTTTTTTTTTGAAACAAGTCTTTTTACCTGAAATTCTAATGGCCAGCTTCGACATTCTAAAATCAGTAAATTGCTAATATTACAGTTAGAAGCCTCCCCCCTTTACAATTAACCAAATTCTCAATAACTATTTTTTACCTTCTTGCCTCCAACGTATCCTCCAGCAGCTCCAAAGCTCTTAGAGAATGTCCCCATCATAATATCCACATCCTCAGGGTTAAGACCAAAATACTCAACTATACCCCGGCCATTGGGACCCAGTGCTCCTATACTGTGCGCTTCATCCACGTAAAGGTAAGATTTGTATTTTTTCTTAAGAGCAATTACTTCAGGTAGTCGGACTATGGATCCCTCCATGCTGTTACAGAAAAGCACAAATCAAATTGAGAATCTCCAACATCATCTTTTAAAACGGTTCATCTAATATTTTCTAATAATCATTGCAGTAGATACACTTATGCATAACACACCTTTCTGCTTCTATATGAAAAAATGGCAGAAGGTCTTATATGTAGCAATCTGGCATGGAGTCATAGGCCTCAACTGGGAAAAGAAACACCAGTGACCAAAATCCACAAATCAAATTTTGAGTAGGATTATCTATTTCCAAAAGTTGAGAGGCTATTTTGCAACCATATGCATTAGGTTTATACATAGACAGGGAACTTGGTAAACCTTTTCATGTAACAGATGCTTAAGAATCAGTACGTCAGCTGCTTTACAAATCATGGCAAGGACTTTTAATATCATCATTTAAAAAAATGGTTACTTAACATTTTAAATTCAACAAAACCAGTATATTTTTTGGTTTGTGAAAAAGATGTGATTAGATTTATAGTAAAGTTTTAGAACCTGCTTTTTGTTGAAAATATTGA
Organism: Notechis scutatus; assembly: GCF_049901735.1. Taxonomy (NCBI): domain Eukaryota; kingdom Metazoa; phylum Chordata; class Lepidosauria; order Squamata; family Elapidae; genus Notechis; species Notechis scutatus. The sequence goes on from NC_142009.1 coordinate 293,076,269, forward strand.
AGCACTTATTCATTTCACCAGGACCTCCCAAAATGTCCATGTGTCTGCACATAAAACAGACTCCATTGCTGCAGAGCTTAAAAGTAAAAGTAGATTTACTGATATTAGTACTGCTTGGGGCATGCACGTGTATTACTGCTACATTAAAGAGAACTGCCTGGCAACTTGCAGTATCAGGAATCCTGACACTGCCAACATTAAGTAGTGAAAATCCTATATGTTGTTTTTGGTTACATTTTACCTTAGAACAGAAATGAACAAATGAATATGGTGAACATCAATGGAATGGTGTGATAGGTTACCTGTATATGCCTTCAACTATGATGAGAATTTTTTTCCATGGCCTGTGTGTGCGAGGTTGGCCATATACAATGGCATCTTTCAGTAGCTTCTCCAGGCTTTGCATATCTATACACAAAGAGCAGAGTTACAAATCTACTTCAGAAAGGGAGTAAAAGCAGAAACAGAAATAAAAAGCACAATAGCAGTATGTATTTAGATAAAGGCTGTGGCCTGTTTAGAACCAGGCTGCACAAGAGGTTCGCTGGCGCACAGATGCACAGCTCGACTTGTGCAAGCAGCAGCTAGGGCGCATGTAACCAGCTTGACATGTGCAAGTAGCGGGCCGATACACACACACACGCAGCTCAACTTGCACAAGCAACCGTTCAGCATACATATACACAGCTTGACTTGAGTGATTGGCAGGCCAACACACACATGCATGTGTGGTGGCCCACTGCTTGCACAAGCCGGTTCCCTTCTCCCCCCACCAGGCTGTGAAGGTGGGGACTGCTGGTTTAGATCAACTGGTAACTCAGAAAACCTTACTCTCTTATATGGATTAAAGGAACAATGACATGTGAAAATAAAATCATATCTATATTTATGATATTTATATATGTCCAAATGAAATTAAACATTTTACCACTTCATGTTAACCATAGAGGAAAATGAATCAGGTATGCATACAGTAGAGCAATGTCTAAATTGATCCAAGAGGGAAAAACATTAGAAACAACTATTGTGAGGTGAATTCATGAACACACTGGGAATTAAATATATTTCTGATTAGGCAAAAATAGGATTAGGCAGAAAATTATTGAGTGATACCATGACTTCTTAAATCATTTTATAAATTAACCAGAATTAAAGGTAAACAATGAGATCTCTATGTTAATATTAAGTATTCAGATGGTAAAAATGAAAGATACTGTGAAAAGTTTAAAAAGGATCAGTACAAGATGAGTCACAGTAAGGAAATGAACCTCAACATAAACACAGGGATAATAGATAGTATCATAATGTCTCAATATTGATTTACTGTGCACAGCAATACTGATTGTCCAGGGAAAGAGACCAGGAAAGCTACTGAACAGTAATCAGATATGACTTTAGCATTGTAAAGTAGAAAGTCATAGAAGAAAACAAGTTAGGTAAAATTCAAGGGCAATTAAGACAGGTTGAATTTATGTTTTAGACAACATGAATGGATTGCCAAAGGAGAAGTAAAAAGGTGGCACATAACTTCAAAATTTGACTTACTATGGCTTGAGAAATGCCTATATTTCTAGTGTGAAAATTATTTAAAATATTTGTTTTTATAATTTAATGTGCTTATGGGCTTTGTTTCTTTATGCATTATTTGGACATATATGCTATGATATTCCATTATTATTGAACTTCCTTTTATCTGTATTCTACTCATAACGGTTAATTTACACACTCATAATTTATTGTAATAAATTACAATATAAATTTTTGATGTAATAAAGGGAACTTCTGATCATAAACTTAATTTTTATTTATCAAAACTGAGTTGGGAGAGACACAATAAAGAAGAAACAAAACCGGAAGATACCAAGCCTGATTCTTTGCTTTTTCCTAGCACAGCTTTACATCCAATAGATAATGTCTGGGTTAAGTATTTTATAAGAGGTTTAACAGTGAACAGGGGGATAAGACAAGGATGTACAATGTCTTATTGGTTTCTAATGTATTTATAGATAATCTTTGAAGAATACTTGCGGAAACATCAAAGAACTATTCGCTGTGGATGTAAACATACTGCCTTTGGATGACACCCAGTAGTTATTGATATATCAACTCTTTTAGGGTAACACCTATTTTGAATTTATTGCATCAATTACCAATACATTTTTGGGCCCAACAGTTATGGTGCTAGTCATTCCCTTAAAAACTATTATGATATAGTGTCCCACTATATCAAATAATGCCCTGCCAGAATTTATTATGCCTGGTCTCAGATCTGGACATCAAGAGAAGCTTGCAGCAGACCTCCACTCTTCGTAAGATACAATAGACAGACAGCAGGTGGTAATTTTTCTCAGTAGCATAACCCTAACCCTGACCCCAAAAAATTAAGATGGCACTGTCTCTGCTAGCATTTTGTAAAAAAGCCAAGGAAGCTCTGTTTCAGTATGCAGTCCGCTCTAAAAATTGAATTAAAATTTAAAAATGAAATGAAATCAAATTGTTTTAGTTTTATGATAGCTAAAGTAATGTATAGGTTTTTGTTATTATTTTAATTATTTACTGATAGTTTTAATTGCTGGTTTTCATTTTGCAATATACAATTCAGTTTCTACTAGGATTGGACAAGTTATCAATACTGTAAAATAAATAAAAATAATACTTCCAATTTTTAAAAAGTGACCAGGTATATTGGCAGAACTTAAATACTCACTATTGTGTTTAAAGATCCGAATTGTTGCTCCTGACAGTCTTGCTCCTAGGACCAGTGATGCATGATTCAACTCATCACTCAGTATTAGACAACCCTGAATATAAGGAGATAATGCAAAAGAAATAGCTCAGAAAGATACAGATAAAGCTTGGTGGTCCTCCAGAATCTTTTTCCATCTAATTTGAAGCCTAAAGCTTAGAAGCAACAACAAAATTTCTTCTGTAATGTAATCAAATCCACATATTCCAACCAAGAGAATATAAATGGCCCTTGTTACTCACAGGATTTCTTTCTAGCTTAACAACTACCCTGTTTCTCCAACAATACGGCCTCCCCCAATAGGAAGTCCCAGCATGTTTTATAGGCATGAAATGAAATTAAGCCCCTCCCCCCAAATTAAGGCCTATATTAAAACATGTGAAATGGGGGGGGAATGGTGGGAGGGCTTGCCGTTAGGAAGTACTTTTGTTGCACACCCGGATATGGTGCTGCCTGCGTTGAACCCGATATGAAGTGCCCCACCAATGCCGAGGTCAACATCCAAGCCATCGCCACCCGCCCACCCAAAGATGCAAGGGGGGGGGGAATTAAGTCACCCCCGAAAAGACAGCCTAGCCATATTTTCAGGGTTCAAAAAAAATAAGACCCGGCCTTATTATATGAGAAACACGATACACATATGAAATTGTGGATACCTTGGAAAAAATATTTTATGCCTGCACAACAGACAACTACTGTTTCGAGCATGCATAAAACACACACACTTACAACCCCCTTCCATATTCTAAAAATCCTTCTCCAAAAAAGAACCATATGTCCCAAACTGCGAAAACATGAAAACCTTTGCATAGATAACAAGATCAGATCTGTATTTATTAACTACAGATACTCAAAACTGTGGGCAATATAACTGCAGATATTATTCCCTGGTGGATTTTTAATTTAGTTCATTTTCACAGGACTGAATACATTTATGCAAAGGTAGATAAGCAGCATTTTTGTCTTGATTTATAGTTTATGGTAACAAGAAGGCAAAATAGTGCAGTGATTAGATCACTTTTGCTGACAGAATGTTTAGAAATCAATGAATATTCCATCTTTTATAAATTTCTCAATTTATTTAATGCTATTTGAAAGAAAAAGAATAATATACCAAGTTAAGAAGAATCCTTGATATATTAAAAGTTAAAAATCAGCACCAGTATTTGGCATAGTCATAGTGTCTGTATATTGCTAATGATTTTTTATATGAATGATCTGTTGTCTTTTCTGCTATCATCACTTCTCACTAACTTGAGATATTAAATAATATTGGTTATATTTGAAAGCTATAATGGGAGACTAACAAAACTACGAAAAATAGACCACATTCTGTACAAATTTATTCAGATACTTTCTATAACCAAATGTTTATGTGATTACCAGCAGATACTAGGTGACAATCATTTTTTTAAATCAATGAATATATTTAATTATTTAAAACTCACTATCTTCATGACTCACTGCAGCCTAAAATATTGAAAAGCTACTTCTTTAAAATCATAGTGGCATAAGTTCTCCTAGAGTAATTTGTTTTTCCTCTGAGAAACTATATTTGTTAACAAATTGTATTTGTTAAATACAATTGTATTAAATACAGGAATTTTCATTCTTCTCTTTTATCAAACACATATATAAATATTTATTCAGCTATTGTGATTTATATCAAAATATTGTGATTTATATTACTGTGATCTACAGTACAAGGTTCTAAACAACTTATTGAGACAAAGACATGCAAAGACAGGGTCAGGTCAGTGCCTTTTCCTGAAGCCATACCTTGCCAACCAAAGCAGGAATATTCATAGAGTTTGTGGCAAATCCCATCCCATATGCCAAAACTGATTCCACACCAAGAAATTTGGCTATTAAACTTTCTAATTCTTCATGTTTATCCAGGTTTCCTGTAAATATGAAAAAAGTAAGGTAAAATACCACCATATTCCCAAAAGGTTTTCTTTTATGGTAAGAATAAAAAATATTGGAATTATTAGAAGAATTCTACTATAGTAACTAAATTAAGAAAGCACATGCAGCAATACATTTTGAGAAGCCTTGGTGAAGAAGCTTTTTGTCTGAACTTACCCATCTCTTGCCTAGTACTGCAAACCCCACATCCATATTGTGAGAGAACTTTAGACACGGAATCTGTGCAAACACCAGTGTTTTCTGCAAATCCAAGATAGTTGTAGGATCCCATATTAATTACATCTTTTATTATCTTTCCTGTATACCTATATTTTAATTAAAAACACAAAAAATTATATAGAGAGCACCAATGGTATTAACTATATTAACCATCAGTAATGGCTGCAATCTAGATAATGCATTTAGAAAATAAAGGAATTGGAGATGTAATGCATCGAGTTTTTAGTTCTCTAGCAATTTACTGAAAGCAGAGATTCCAAGCTATGCCGAAAACTACTTTTTAAAATAAAGAAGTTCAAATAGCATAATATAATGTGGAAAGAATTGGCATTACTAATAAAAGATAACTAGTCAAAATCTTCATTATCTTTTGTCCAAAACCTATTAAGGCCCAGGTTGAAATAGCAAAGACAAATTATGCAATTCTGCTCTTTTTCACAATTTGATTGCGCATCTTTAATTATAGCTTTTAAAACACTTCTAACATAATTGGCTTTAAGCAAATAAAATGAGTACAATGCCAGAGTGCACATTGAAAAATGGAAGTTCTCTTAAGAATTAAATCAGATCAATCAGCAATTTTAAAATAGCTTGATATCTCTTTGTATTAATTTCAAAATGTTCCTGTTCACAAGGATTTTGGTTTATCATTTATTTGTCACTTCCTCATGCAGGATATCCCGCATCAAGTTAAAGGAAGTGCATCTGAAAGTCAGTGAATGCTGTTATAAGGACAGTGCTAAAAGTATATTAATATACAAGTATATTAAAACAGTCTAAAAGTATGTTAACTGTAACACCAAATCATAAAACAATTATTCCTGATCCCAAGTGCCAGTTCTCTTACTTACCACATCTAGAACTTTTTATTTGCTGTACCTCTTACTTAAACATAGGCCAATCTGAAAAAAATATGATATGCCATTCCACCTAGAAATCATTTTCAACTCCAAATAGAAATTGGAGCTTTCAATTATTAAAAACAAAGTATTAATTCCTGTTGTATTTGTCCTACCAGATTGTTTAGCACCAATAAATAATTGCAAGGGCAGAAGATCTATTAGAAAACTGGTGGATTTGCTCAAGTTTGAGATTACTCTCATTATTATTATGCTTGGTGGACATGTCAAAAAACTAAAAAAAAAAAATCCAAATACATACTTTGATACAAAATATTTTAAAGATAAATATTCTATTGAAGCCAGAACTTTTCCTTTTAGAATTAATAAGACAACCAATTAGAAAAAGCCAGGGAAGATTATTTTAATATATCATCACAACAGATTATTTGTTTTCCAAGATGGAAAAGTTTGGCAGCACTCACTATGGAGGAATGGTTGAAGTTGACAGATTTTGCTGAAATCAAGAAATTCTTTTATTGGACAGAAACATTATCTACATTTATTGCTGACTAAAAGCAATCTTATGGACTGTTTGCATAAAAATGAATATGTGACTTACATTTTTACAATTAGGATAAATTATGAAGAATATTGATAGTCACTTTATACCCCTTTATTTTCCATTTTTCTTAACTTCTTTTCCTTACATTGTTTTGTTTTTTCCTTGATTTCTTTCTTTCCTTTTTCCTTGTTTACTACTTGTCAGAAAACTCATTAATACATAACTACAAAACATAAAATGAGGCTTTCAAGCCCATTAAAAATGTTGGTTCCCCTCTCATAGACTAATGCCCCCAGGATAAGTCAGGGAGACCAAGCATGACCTCTGTATTTGTCCAAAACTGAAAAGCACCTGCTAAAGATCCCTCCCCCACCTGAAGGAAGCTTAGAAAGGAGGCACACTATGAAATATGCTGCCCCATGAGGTACAACTCTTGTTCCTAGGGAATCTTCCTAGGAGGCCTTAGGAAACATAAGGGAAAATTATATCACCAAATTCAGGAACAATTCTAAAGTTGAACTGAGGACATAGCCTACCTCTAAAACTAACCATTCAACTGGTTCAATTCCTCTAAAGATTAGCTACTTACAAACTTTTGAAAACCTTTTACTCACTTGAATGTCCAATTATAATCATGAGAAACTCGTTCCAACATATCCATTTTTGCTCCTGGAACACTGCAGATTGGCCTGTTCCAGCTATCTCTAATGCGCATGTAAAGATTCCTTGTGTAGAAGTTCTCAAAATCTTGGTACAGAGGAACAAAGTCCTAAAAACATGAGAAGTGCATTAATATAAATGGTAACTCAACTTTGCAAATTATCTGGAAGCCATAGATGATTTATTTATCAGATTTTCATTCAATAATTGAATTTATATTAGTCAAACCTCAGGGAATATGAGAACCTTATTTTGAGAAGCTTCAAGAATTAATTATTTATAGGCTTTTTATAACAGTTAGCTATATAAGTAAGAGCTGACCCACTGAACTCATTTCTACATATTTTGGCTTGTACCTTATGTTGAAAAAGAATTTGACATTTCAGCATTGATTTTCTCAAAATCTTATTACTTGGAAAATACAACTTGATGATATACTTCATCTGCTAGGAGGTTACCTCCAGCAGCACACATTTGTGAACCCAGGTTAAAATGTGCACACAATACGTTTACAATACCGCTTGACACTCCTAGTATTGAAAGCCAATTTAAGCAACACAATTTACTTTTGTTCCTTTTAACTTGTATAGCAATTTAAGTTCAAATGAAAAAAAAAACCCAAAACAAAACTAACCCTTTTTTATATGCTTGGTCAAATGCTCTTGAATGCTCAGATTCTTGGATCTCAACATATGTGCATTTTTTCTACATTTAATAGCACTTTCTTTGTCTGGACTATTCTTCTTAATTAAACTACTCTTTCAGCCCACCAAATTTCAGTAATGTTAATGAAATGTTGTCACTCCTATGTTAAGACTTGTAGTATTTTCTGTTTGCTCTTCATTTTCTGTGCATTATACAGACACAATGGAATCCTTGGGTTATGTACACTGACCTATTCCTTTTTGTATCCATATTCTTACTTCACATAGACACACATCCCAGTTTTTTTCTCAGTACTTGGCATTCTTTTTTTTTCCCCTGGGATCTGCCCTCCTTCAATCATAGGTTTGAGTTTAAGATCTTCTGAATCAAGATTAGAAGGCAATGGGTATCATGCAAACTGTCATCCCAAAAGTTCACTGCATTTCTAAGTACCACCATGCATTTGTCAAAAATAGAAAATATTTCATTCATGAATCTGGAATACAACCTGAAATTTACCATTACTGTGTATTCAAATTTGGCATAAATGAGTGTCCAATGCTAAAATATTCATGACTTATTTTCATTCTAATCAAATTGTGCTTCTCAAATCCAAGCCTATGAAAAGAAGGACATTCTGGAGACTGTACAAGTGAGGCACCAGTTAGAGGTCCCTAATGATCCCAAGTTTTAGGATTTTGTAGTCATGCAATTTTAATAGAACCATTTTCCTTAGGAATGAAAAATGCAGGATGTGAATATGGAGATTTAGAAGGGTAGTTAAGCTCTTTTTTTCAAATTGTCACCCAGAAATTCCTTTTAAGATGGCTGACTCTCAAAGTGGCTAGGCAACTAACTGAGATGACTCTTCTCCTAAATGCTCTATTAATTGAAATGTGACATTTTAAGTGTTATTTGTAAACCACCTTACTGATATTACAGTAATACTGCAGCAAGATATTCCATGAACAATAGGGTGCCCTGAAGGCTTGATATCATTTCTAGCATAAGTCTCTTTTAAAAAATAATATGAAGATTTTGATATTGATGTCAGCTCTGAGTAGTTCATAATAGAAAACAGATTCCCTAAGTTTGACTGGACTTAAGCTTTATTCTGCTGACTGGACTTTGTTTTTCTTGGAAGATATTTTCTTCTCACCCAAGAAGCTTCTTCAGCTCTGACTGAATGGTGGGGAATAGAAGGATTTATATTCCTTGCAGACAGCTGGTAGTTTGCATTTTTTTTAGAGTTGTTAAGATCACCTGGACATTTATCTGTGTCATCAGGATCACCTGAGTGATGCAAATGGGTGTTGGAGGAGTCTTGGAACTGTTGAAAGGACTATATTGTAGACAATGGAGATAGATGATGTTGTATCCCTCCCCCTCTGTTGAGTGAGGGCTGTTCGATTTTGACATAGATGGCCTCTAATGACCCCTCTTTTCAAACCAGCAGTCCCTCTGCCCAAAATGTGGACTTTGCTGTCTTCAAAAGAGCGGCTTTTGTTTTTTAAATGCAGATGGACTGCTGAATCTTGTCCTGATATGTTTGTTCTCCTATGTTGTGCCATGCGCTTATGAAGTAATTGCTTTGTTTCCCCAATGTACAGATCTGCACATGGCTCACTGCATTGTAGTCATATACCACGTTGGCTCAATTTGTGGGTGTTTTATCCTTGGGGTGGACAAGCTTCTGCCTTAGTGTATTCTTGTGTCTGAAGTGTGCACGTGTATTGTGTTGAAGTTCCTCATGAGCTCTTCCAATATTCTTGCAACATATGGAATGACGTTGCTTCATTTATTGTTGTCTTCTTTGTCTGTTATGGAGAAGCTCCTGCTGGGCCTTTTTGGAGATTTGATAAGGCCCACTTGGGAAAGCCACACATTCTGAGGGCTTCCTTGATGTGTTTTAGTGCTTTTTCTTTCCCATTTTTGCTGGTAGGCAAGCTTTCAGCTCAGTGGTGTAACTCCCATTTTGTGCTCCAGGGGGTAGTGAGAATCAAAACATAAATATTGATCTCTGTGCGTGTGTTTTCTGTAAACTTCAATGTTAAGGCTTCTGTCTACCTTAATTGTAGCGCACAGTCTAGGAAGGCTATTTTCCTTAACATCTTCCCATGTTAATTTAATGCATCTGTCCACAGAGTTGATATGTTTGGTGAACGCTTCCAATTCCTTTTTTTTTTTAAACAAGTTTTATTAATTCTTCAAGACATACAATACATAAATACACACAAACACAAAACATAAAAGCATAAAAAAATCTCTTTTCTGAAAGTTGCTTAGTCCCGGGTTATAACTCTTGGTACAGACACAAATTCAAATTCATATTCCTTTTATATACCATTTCATATCTTATTAACATTTTCAATTTTCTATATAACTTCTCCTCTCTTTTAAATTTTCTCAATTTTATTTTATTTATCTCCTCTCAATTCAGATCATAATATTTATTATTCTTTGTCTGTTCTATTTCCAGCCATCCATTTATTTTTCTTCTTTAAAAAAGAAGAAAAACTTCTCCTGTACACTATATGGAGTATGATGCCTTTATCTCTCTCCCCTATATTTATAATACTTAATATAAAACACATAACTTACATTGGGATTCTGTCTGGTACATTCTAAAATTATACTATGTTATCAAAAAATGATACAAATCTATTCATTAGTATTGATATTCATTTATATCTTGAACGTTTAACACATTACTTTTCAATTAAATCACATACTTTTATGGGAGCCCTATTTTCCATAGTTATTCCCCCCCCCCCACATCACATATTATAGCTCATTATTTCATTACAATGTTCCTCCTTCTTCTACTTCAAATCTCTCATTTCACAAAATTTTTGCTAATATACCATAGTCTGATCATTAATATTAACAATCATTTATATCTTAAACATTTTATCCATTTCAATTAAATATCATGCCTTTGTGGGAACAGTTATGCTTTCCAAAAATTATTACCTCCCCCCCCACAATCTTAAATCATATTTCATTGCAGTACTCCTTTTTTCTTAACAAAAATTTCACTAGTTTATGTTAAATATTTTATCACATTTTAAATTACATATTATTTCCAATTTTCTATGGTTATTTCTAAATACAAATATAAAAATACAGTCTTATGTACCTTTCTAGAATCCCTTTATCAATAAAGGTTATCCATTATCTCTAAAAAACTTTTGCTTCTTAACATCTTGCTCCCCACCATTAGGGCTTCTCATCCCTTCCTTTCTCCCTTGCTTCTTCTTCTCCTTGTCCTCTTTAACCCCTTGTCTCTCCACCTCCCTTTTATTCTGTTTTCCCCCTTTCTGTTGTTTCCTAACATAATGTCCCTTTTTCACCTTATTCTTCTCTTTTTGGGTTGTTTTTCCAGATCTTAGAGTCCTCTTTTCCTTTTTCTCTTTCTTTCTCCCTTCTCCAACCAAAGTCATTTGTTCATCAAAGATGGCTTCTTCTTTGTCCCCTTCATCCTGTTGTTCATTCTGCTTCACATAAGTATAAACCGCCATTTCTAAAAATTGAAAAATAGTGCCAAGACCATCTTTCCCTTCTTGTTTTTCTTTTTCATATTTTTGATATACAAGTTTCAATCCATCCACAAGTGATGCCATTGTGTAGAGAAAAGGTTTTTCCAGACAACCACCCAGATGTTTTAATCAGAAATAATTCTCAAAAGTTCCAAAGTCACCAAACAATCCAAACAGGCTGTTTCTTTTAAATACCTTCTTCTTCTTCACTTTCTCTTTCTGGAGTTAAAGTTTAATCACAAAGTTCCCTTTCAAATATATTTTTTGGAAGTCTTATTGATGTTTAGTAACTCTTTAAAATTCTAGGCAATCTTCTCCTTATTTTCAAATTTTGCTCCAATTTTTTCCCCTCTCCCTTCCCACTCACAGCCAAAAGGATTTCCCTCCACTGTCACTTTAGGAAGGAGAGTGGAACAAAGAAAAAACTTTCCCTTTTAAAATATTCGCAGCTTGTAACTCTCACTAGAGACAATGCATACTTAGCAGCCTTCAAGATTCCAGGTCACTTTCTCTTGTATTGTCCCGGTTAGAAGCAACTTTCACTATTCTTCCGACTTTCTCCCTCCTGCACCTGCTTGTCCAGCTGCAGATTTCTTCATGGCGGCCATTGCTGACCGCCGTTCCTCCGCCTTGGGAAAAGGGGGTTTAGCCAGCTGGGGAGGGGGTCTGCGACACCCCCAAACCCCTTTCCGGATCCCCCCTGTCTTCAGCTGCCTCTACGGGGCAGCTTTATCCCCCAGATCCAAACGGATCGGGGGAACCTTGGCGGCGAACGCAGCAGGGATCGTGCGGTGTCGCGAATCCCTGCCGCCGCCGAAACCTTGCAAACCGGAAGTCGTGAAAGCTTCCAATTCCTATGCTTTGATCTTGATCCACATATCTATACCAGTGAGTGGGTGGAATTCATATGCAGGAGATTAGGGCTTTGGTGTTTACCTCTTCCATGTAGATTGGCCACAATGGAGGACACAGGTGAACCCATGACACAGCTGTGTTTTTGTCTGTAGAAACTTTAACTGTTAAAATAGGTAGTGGTCAGGGAGAGGTCCAGCATGGCGCATATGTGGTCTGGGTTGAGGTTGGTTCTGTCATCTCAGGTGCTGTCTTGTAGCAGTCACTTCTTCAGTAATGTTCAGCTTCTGTTGTTGGAATGCAGGCGAAGAGGGAAGTTACATCATAGGAAACCATGGCGTCATCTGGGTCCAGTTTTAGTTTCCAAACCTTGCTGACAAAGTTCTGTAAATTGTTGGTGTGCTCTAACCATCTTATTAGCTCTTCCAAAGAGGGGAGAGGGCAACCAATGATCTTCTGGGCAATGACATTAACCTTCTGGAGTACTTTCCTATCTGCCACTGTGCAGTTGGCAAACCATACAGAGGTGCAGTATGTTAAAATCATCTTTATGTAGCAGTAGAAGGTCACCATCAGTTTTTCATTCAGTTGTTTTCTGAGAAGTCTCAGGTAGTATTATCTCTGCTGGGCCCTTTTGACCAGGGCTGCAATGTGGGCACCCCAGGTCAGGTCCTCTTTTAGGGTAATACCCAGAAACTTAACACTTGCTGCACTTGGTCTCCATTGATAAGCAAGGGTTGGATGTCTGATCTGTTCTTTCTATAATCCACTATAAGCTCCTTGGTCTTATTGGTGTTGAGGACCAAGTTATTGTCTCCACACCATGAAAGCAACCAGTCCACCTCATCTTGGTAGGCAGACTTATCCCCCACCCCTGAGATAAGTCCCACCACTGTTGTATCATCTGCAATAGTATTACTAGCGTGAGTGGGAATGCAGTCATGCGCATAAAGAGTATAGAGTAAGGGATTCAACACGCAACCCTGTGGTGTACCAGTGTTAATAAGAAGGGCTGAAGAGGTATGATTACCTAATCTGACCCTCTGTGAGTGGCCAGACAGGAAATCCATAATCCAAAGGCAGATTGAATTAGAAAGCCCAAGATCCAGAAGTTTAGACACTAGTCTATGTGGCAGAATTGTGTTAAACGCAGAACTAAAATCCACAAAAAGCATCCTCACATAGCTCCCCCCCCCGCTGTTCTAGATGAATCAGAGCAGCGTGAAGAGTGATGGCTATAGCGTCCTCTGTAGATCTATTTTTTCTGTATGCATACTGCTGTTTATCAAATGTATGCGGAAGACCAGAAATGATGTGCCGGCAGATCAATTTTTCAAAGCACTTCATGATGATAGGAGTGAGTGCCACTGGTCTGTAATCACTGAGGTTATTGATAGGGAACTTCTTTGGCAGCGGAACAATGGTGGAAGCCTTCAAACAAGATGGAATAGTGGACTGGGATAAAGACCAATTGAAGATCCTGGTAAAGACTCCAGACTTTTTACATCACAATGATACATAAAGCACTTTATTTTTAAGAAACATGAAAAAACAAATGTATAAGAGAAGCAATAAAAGGGAAATCTCTTTCTCTCTTTGAATGAATTACCCAAGAATATATTATTTTCACCTCTGTCAAGGAAAGGCAAGTAGTTTCTTCACCTCATCTTAGCCGACAGCCAACAGCAAGAATATACTATAATTCACATGCTGATATTAGGCAGTACTGTATACGGATAAGAGGAAAGCATCACAAACCATGATTTAACTAATAATTTTAAATGCAGTATGTTAAACTACAGTTAATTAAGCATGCTTTGGTCCATGTTTTAATGCTGACGAGTACAGATTGAAAATTATACTTGGAAAACAATGATTGCCTATTTTAACACTTGTGTCCATTTCACTGCAAGCGTATTAACTGCTACTGTGCCTCTAAATCAAAATATTACCTTATGTTCATCTCTTTCTGTTGCATTATGGCATTTCTCAATTTTCCATTGCCGTAGAAAATCTCGAAGATATCCAAAAAGGGTGAGCACACCATAACCTACATAAGTCAGCACAGCAACCAGCATTGGTGTTTCTTCATAAGTTTCATTGAAAGAACTTTTATATAAACCTCCATTATGTGTAATATGATGAATCTGGAGGAAATAATAAAATATAAGAAAAATGTGGGAATAATCAATTTCCTTTGAGCTCCTATTCTACCTAGAGACAAATACAGTTAGTATTATGTTTTGCTTATTATACCTCAGAACCTAATATCCCATTAGCTAATAATCACATTGTAACTCTGTAAATAAATTTTAAAACAAATATTAAGTTCAAATTTGGGGCTGCATTTCATGAGATGATTTGAAAATATTTATGATCCAACTAACACCCAAATAGCAATAGCATTTAGATTTATATACTGCTTTACAGCCCTCTCTAAACGGTTTGCAGAGCCAGCATGTTGCCCCCAACAATCTAGGTCCTTATTTTACAGAAGGATGAAAGGCTGAGTCAGTCTTGAGCCTGGTGAGATCTGAACTGCCAAATCGAAGTCAGCTGGCAGTCAGCAGAAGTAGTCTGCAGTATTGCACTCTAACCACTGCGCCACTCTAGTTCCCAAAGGTACCAAACAAGGCGGCTTTTTATCATCTTTACTATTCACTCTAGTAATAGAAGTGTTTGCAATAATATTTAAATATAACAATCAGATTTTTGGAATGAAAGTAGCAGATAAGATGTTTCTTTTAACTCTTAGTTACAGATAGTATGATTGTGATTCTGTCAAGTGCTTCTTGTTCAGCCAGCCATATTAAGGAGTTAGAGCATGAGCGTCAAACTTGCAGTGTCATGTTGCCATCACGTGACGTATCATAATGTTTTCCCCCTTCACGGAACTGGGATGGGCATAGCCTGCACGTGATGCATCCGGCCTGCGGTTAATTTTCATAAATTATATCTTGTTTATTTTCACTCTCCCAAAAACTCAAAAGGAAATCTCCATTGTTTTTTGGGTTCCAATTCCAATATAAATCTTCAATATATTTAGGTATTACTGTTACCAGAATATTACTCTTGGAATCATATTAATGCAATTATCTGATATTGTAAAAGGAAAAAATAAATAAACTACTCCTTAAACAATCACTGGCAACCAAGGAACAGAACAGTTTATTTAATATTCTACTTGGTTTCAATCCATAATAATGATTCTCTGAAACATCAATCCATCAGGATTTTAAACATAAGCAAACCTTGTCGATATTTTGTTAATACTGGGAATGATGAGTAAATTGTATCCTTCTGAGACTGAAGTCAGACCAGTTTGCAAAACCAAACTGTTTTGTCAGAATTCTGGTTTTCCAATGCCTATTCACTGACATGAGTAGTGACCATCAAGTACCATATTAAAAACTAAAGTGGCAGCATCAACACCTTGAGAAGATCATGGTTAAAAGCAATAAGTATTTCCATTATACTTCTGGACAACATTCAGAGACAGCTGCCAGGTTAAATAACAGTTGTAAGGTTCTTTATGTAGCATTAAGTTCAGGAAGTGGAAAGAGATACTAATGCAAAACTGTGATTACCAAGAAAATCATTATATTTTAGCAGCCATAGGCAACCACCAAGTTATGATTGTACTTTGTGCAAGATATAAAACCTATGGTTTCTGAGATCAAAGTACTAGCATATACAGCATGGGACCCCAAAAGATGGCTTTTTCTCCCTTATAAATCTACCAGATCATCAACATTTTCTTCAGGTTCGGATTCTCCAAATGCTCCAATCTAGAAGACCATGTATTATTAACTGTGTGGCTTTCCTGTTAAATGTTAAAAATCTTTTATAGCTTTATTAGCTCAATATTATTTGAGATTTGTAGAAAATCTAGTAAATTGCTTTTATCTTTTTAAATAGCTTGCATAACATTGATTTTAAAACTGGGTAAAAAATTGAAATCTTGCACAAGCTATAGACCTGTATTATTAACAGTAGATATTAAGATATTAAGTGTTTTGTTCCCTGGGTGATTGTAAAGATTACTTGTTTTTAAAATATAACTTAAGCTTTAATTTAAAAAACAACAACAGAAAAGTAATATGCAAGAGAGAAAATAGAAGTCAGAACATAGAGAGAAACAGCAGACAGAGGTGCAGTAAAATAAAAAAAAAATATACGAACAAAAATACATAAAAATTAATGACTCCCAACTTCTTTTAAAGCAAATAAAAATAAAACTTGAGTTCTTGCATTAAAATGATAATGTAATCCCCATCTTTATCATTTACATGTCCCTACCATTCAAATCCATATTATGATTTCATTTTTTCTATTTTGTATAGAAAGTCCACAAGGTTCTTCTAATTGGTATTAAATTTAGCCAATGTCTTTTCTCTAATCAGTCATCAATTTAATCATCCCAGCCAACTCCATCAGCTTTACCAACCGCTCTTCCATTGTAGATATCACTGAATCCTTCCAACACTGGGCTTATAGAAGTCTTGCTGCTATTATCACGAGTGATAAAATACCATGCAATTTTCCCAAATGTTTGTCCACCAGTTCTAAAAGAAATGTTTCTGGTCTGAACTGTATACTGACCTTCAATTTTTTTTAAATATATGCTCTTCAGTCCAGCAATTATTAATGTTTTTACAAGTCCACCAAAAGTGATAAAAAGTCCCTTCTTGGTGTTTATGTGTTAAAAGTTCCATTATATATACCAGTGATGGTTAACCTTTTTGGTGCTGAGTGCCCAAAGTGCGCGTGCACACACCCAAATGCACGTGTGCCCACATCCCCAAAATGCAATGCAAGCACCCCCTGTGCATGCACACATCCCCACACATTCCCTGCGCATGTGCCCCCCGTGTATGCACCCCGGCCCCCGTTTTGGCTTCCAGTTTGGTGCAGGTGGCTTTTCAGACCCAAAAAGGGGTGCAGGGGGGGGGGGGCTTCTGATTTCCACAGTTACTCCCTGCATGCCCAGGCTTTCTCCTCCATTCCTGCCTTCCCCAATCTCCAGTTTCTCCCTGCACAGCCAGGCTTTCTCCTCCGTTCCTGCCTTCCCTAATCACCGCAGTTTCTCCCTGCACACCCAGCTTTCTCCTCTGTTCCTGCCATGGAGATGCACCTGCGGAGGATGGAACTTGCGGAGTTCGGGGAGGCACAGGTGGCAGGAATGCAGGAGAAAGGTAGGGCACGCTGGTGAGGAAACTGTGGAGATCAGTGAAGGCCCCGCCCCTACGCATGAGCCAAAGTGCAGCTGGCCGGCGGGAAGTGCATGCATGTGCATTGGAGCTGGGTTGTGGTGATGGCTGGCATGCCTGCAGTCATAGGCCTGCAAGCCATAGGTTTGCCATCACTGATATATACCGTCTGGTGACAAATACCATCCATACATTATTTTATAGAGATTCTTTTAGACTGTAACATAGTGTAAAATTCAACTCCTAGGTTCACATGTTTTCCCATTGCTACATTTGTATACTATACAATTGTAACATTTGTAACCCCACCTTATTGTTCATCCTGTTTCTAATCTCATTTTAACAATAAGATGTTCATTAGTACTTGATCATTAGTACAATTTCAACTCAAATCAATTTCAAATGCAGTTTTATCCTACTCAAAACCATAAATTATTTTATCCAGATTAATTCTGAGAGCAGCATGTTTGTAAAGTTAACATCCAAATATTTTACTTTTTTCTCAATCTTAAAACTTGTTCTGGTCATCAATGCTACTTGATCCTATACTTTCATATTTTTATTATCTTTAATTTTTGTTTATTAAGCCAGATAGCATACCAAATTATTTTAGTTTTCTCATTAACAACTCTATCAACAGATATTCCAATTCTAATACCACGTCATCTGAAAATGCTCTTAATTTTTGTCTCTTTTTTAAAGTCTTTACTCCATTATTCCCTTATCTTGCCTCATATCTCCATTCAAAACTTCCAAGATGGAGAACGGAGCTGGCGTCGCGACGATACGGCATGCGATCTTGGAGGTCTGAGATCGCTGCCGATATCTTTGCTCCTGGACGATCCATTTGGACCTAAACAATCCCGAAGAGATGGTGAAAGTGAAGAGCGCATCCTGCCGATCCCAGGGACACCGCAAAGTCCCTGGTAGATCCAGGAGAAGCTCTTCTTGCCAGCGGCAAAAAGGCAGCCATTAAAGCTGCTGAAGTTGGGACAGCTCCGAAACGGAAGAGAGCAGAAAGAGAAAGTGTGCCTGTTTGGTGAGAACTTTTTTTTTACTCTAAGATTTGAAAGGACACCCTAAGGCAAAGAAAGAATCTGTAAAAGTTTTGACAGAAGTGATTAAGCGGCGATTTTAAACAGGAGTGTCAAAGTAATGTTTTGATTTTTTTTTTCTCATTGCTGGATTTTTTATATACGATCTTGTATTTTGAAACTGGACTGGTTTTTTCGTTCATATTTATTTATCTTTTTTCCCTCCTTTTTGACTTTGTAATATCTAAGGGTAGAGGCTCCCTTTAATTAATTCTCTTTTTAAAAAACTATCTTTTTTTTCTTTTTATCAACTCTCATTATATTCTATTCGGAAAAGGAGGGGGGAAAGTGAGAGCAAAGAAACTTTGTAACACTGCCAACTAGAGGCTTGAAAATATTCTTTTTCCTGTGACCAGACAAAGCTGAGAAAGAAAGAACTGAGACTCTTTTTCAAGGACATTGCTATTTGATAAGATAGAGGGAAGAGCATGCGAGAGTATTATTGCAGGTGCTCTTCTGGGTTTCTATCAACAGCTGGAGTCTGGTGCCGAAATGAAGGGTGGAAAAAAGCAATAAGTTTTTGGAGAAGAGAGCTATAATAAGAGCCTTGGATAATTAAATAGAGTGCAGTGTGCCCTTTTTATTTTTCCTAAGTTGTGCTATCCCTCCTCACCAGCTTTATTGCATTTTTTTTAAATCTCCAGCTTTATAATTGTTTGGGTTTTTGGCTTTGTTGGAGCTTGCCTTTGTCTTTCTCTCTCTCTCTCTCTTTTTTTGGAAGTATAACCTCTACGTTTGCTTTTTATTTTAAAGGGAAAGCCTTAAAAGCCTTTTTTTTTCCCCCCTGGTATTTTGGTTTTTTCGTCTACTTTTTTTGGTTTATTTTTATGCATTTTTTTTTTTTTTTGCTATTTGAGATCTTTCAATTGGATTAAGGTGTTGAAGAACCTGAAGAATTCTTCCTTTTTCTTTTTTCTCTTTTTTCTCTTTTTTCTCTTTTTTTTAAAGCTCTTTATCTTATTTTTGATTGGATTAAGGTATACAAAAACTTGAAGAAATTTTGTCCTCTCTTTTTTTATCTCTTCTTTTTCCTTTTATTATTATTATTATTGGCCTTCTTTTTTTTTACTATTTTTATTTTGAACTACAATTGGTTATTTCACAATTGGATTAAAGTTCAGAAGAACCTGAAGATTTTGAATTGCCTAAAATGAGTAGGAAATTTACAGCTCCTGCAACTTCTACTTCTTCCTCTCCACCATCTGGAGGACAACGTTCAATACAGATAATGTCAAAGCAAGAAAAAGAACAAGAAAAAGTGACTCTGCAGATGATTATGCAAGGAATTCAAAATATCCAAGCAAGGTCAGAGAATATTGAAAAGAGAATAGAAAACATTGAACAAAGAACAGAGAACATTGAACAAAGAACTGAGAGCATTGAACAAAGAATAGGGAAAACCGATGAAAATGGGCGTTGGTTCTTACCTGATACGCCTCTTCTCGTGGAACTGCGTAGAGCATCCATAGGATGGGAAGTGCTCCAGTCTTGCTTCTTACAGGCTGAGCTATAATTAAGGGAACGCCCTCCTCCTCCACGTGACTCCTCCTTGCGTTCCCCCAGTTTAATGAAGCCGAGAGGACAAGAATAATCCCCTAGCTTAACTAGAAAAAACTTTTTTAACTCTGAACAATAATAACACGATCATTGGCCGAAACAGGATTCCCTACCAGACGGAGAAAGAAGGGTGGGGATGGATGCTCTACGCAGTTCCACGAGAAGAGGCGTATCAGGTAAGAACCAACGCCCATTCTCCGTAGAACTGCTGCGAGCATCCATAGGATGGGACATACCAAAGCATGATGTCCTACAGGCGGGACTCCGTCTGGGTTGGAATCTCCTCTGGCTCTCCCACCACCTGTTGAAGGACTCGCCTACCAAAGGATGCCTCTGCAGAGGCATAAGAGTCAATTCTGTAGTGCCGTATAAAGGGAGATGGGGAAGCCCAGGTGGCCGCTCTACATATGTCATGGATGGAAGCCTGGGTGGCCCAGGCGACTGAAGTAGCCGCACTCCTGGTAGAGTGAGCGGTGATACCACTAGGGACCGGCAGAGCCTGTGCCAAGTAAGCCTTAGAAATGGTAGCCCTGATCCATCGGCCTACAGTAGACGGGGAGACTTTGCAACCCAAGGTCTTTGGCTGAAATGAAAGAAAAAGTGACTCAGACTTCCTGATAAGCTGAGTTCGATGGATGTATATATGGAGAGCTCTGCGCACATCGAGGGTGTGCCACTGTCGTTCCCTCTCCCGTACAGGCTTCGGACAAAAGTTAGGGAGGACCAATTCCTGTGCCCTGTGAAATGCTGAATTAACCTTTGGCATTAATACAGGGTCAGGCCGTAAAATCACCCGATCAGGATGGAAAATGCACAGGTCCTTTCTGACGGATAGAGCTGCAATTTCAGATATCCTTCTTGCAGAAGTAATGGCCACTAAGAACACCACTTTAAAGGTGAGGAACTGAAGGGAGGTTTCCCTGAGAGGCTCAAAGGGAGGTTTAGTCAATGCCGTCAAGACCCTATTAAGATCCCAGGTCGGGTATCTGTGAACCATTGGGGGACGCAAATTGGAAGCTCCCCTGAGAAACGCCCTGATACGAGGATGGTGGGAAAGCGGCGCAGACGAGTCACCAGACACCACCGTTGAAAGAGCTGAGACCTTCGTCTCAGAGTGTTGGGAGAAAGACCCTTGTCCAGACCGTCTTGCAGGAAGGCCAGAACCTGCGCCACGGAAGGGGAGAGCGGATTGATAGAAGATAGACGGCACCATTTAGAAAAACTGTTCCAGGTTGCATTATAAATGCGAGTGGTGGAAGGACGCCTAGCCGCCATAATGGTAGCGATGACCTGAGCCGAAAAACCCTCTGCCTTTAGCTTTTCCCGCTCAACCTCCAAACGGCTAGCTGAAGCCACTGTGGATCTGGATGGAGGAGAGGGCCTTGGGACAGAGAGATTTTGTCCGGTGGAAACTTCCATGGAGGGGCCACCGACAGATCGCGGAGGTTTGCGAACCACGGTCTCCTGGGCCAATACGGTGCCACCAGGAGGATCTCCGCCTGCTCTAGAACCAATTTCCGAATTACCTTGGGGATTAACGGAAGAGGAGGAAAGGCATATAGAAGACCGGGAGGCTAAGGGCAACGCAGGGCATCGAAGTTCTCTGCTCCGTTGGTTGGGTATCGGGAGAAAACCGCGCATCTGAGCGCCAGCGGAGAAGCGAATAGATCTACCAGAGGCCGGCCGAAGATGGTCGCTGCCTCCTTGAATAGAAGAGGATGAAGACGCCATTCGCGTGGTCCAACACGGCCCTGCTGAGCCAATCCGCGTGTACATTCGAGGCTCCCAAATGTGCTCCGCCTTGATGGATAGAAGATGTGTTTCTGACCAGCGACAAAGACGCCGGCTTCCCTCATTAGGCGAAGAGAGTGAGTGCCCCTTGTCGGTTGATATGTGCCTTGGTTGTGGTGTTGTCGGTGAGGACCAACACGTGCCTTTTTGTACCTGAGGTAGGAAGGCCTTCAAGGCCAAATACACGGCATGAAGCTCCAACCAATTGATGCTGCAATGCTGTTCGGTGGCCAACCAAACGCCCTGGGCTGAAAGGGATTGTAGGTGTGCTCCCCATCCTGAAAGACTGGCATCTGTAGTGAGAGTGACTCTTGGAGGATCCTTGAACAGATGACCCTTGTTGATGGAAGGTCTTGTCCACCATAGGAGGGATGCGAGGACTCTTGGAGGGACCCGCACCCTGATGTTGGAGTTGCTCCGTCCGAACGTTGGTACGGCAGGAGGAACCACTGCAACGATCTAGAATGCAAACGTGCCCATGGAATAATGGAAATGCAGGAAACGAGTTTCCCCAGTAGCTTGGATAAATCCAGCAAGGAGACCCTACCAGACTGTCTAATGGTTCTGATGGAGGCTTGGATGCTGATGAACCTATCGTGGGAAAGGAAAACCTTTTCCCTAACCGAATCAATGATGGCTCCCAAATGGGCTATACGAGTGGACGGAAGGAGCTGACTCTTTCTCAGTTCACAAGGAAACCATGGGCCTGCAACATTGAAAGGGTGGTGGCAGTGTCACGTGTAGCCTGGGTTCGGTTGGGCGAAACAATTAAAATATCATCAAGATAACAATGAACCCGGATTGGGAAGTGCCTAAGGTGGGCCGCTAGAGCTGCTAGCACCTTAGTAAAGGTCCTTGGGGCGAAACGCCCAAAGGGAAGAGCCACATACTGAAAATGCTGATGATTATAACAAAACCTCAAGAATTTAGAGTGCGTGGGTTGAATAGGAATATGTAGGTAAGCCTCGGACAGATCTATTGAAGTCATCCAGTCTCCCTTTCTAATACTTTGCAAGATGGATTGAAGGGTGTGCATTTTAAATTTGTGTCTGATAATAAATCGATTGAGTCTTTTCAAATCCAGAATGGCCTCCAGCCTCCCGAATGCTTAGGGACTAAAAGAGGAGGGAGTAGAACCCCTCTCCTCGTCCGAGGCAGGCACGGGCTGGATAGCCCTAATGTCAGTTAAATGCTGGATAGCTGAGGACATAAGTGCCCGCTTAGCCGGGTCTCTGGATAGGGGAGAAACCATAAAATGATCTGGAGGAGGGGAATGGAATTGAAGGGAGAGGCCAAATCGAACAGTGTCTCTGACCCAAGCATCCGAAGTGGATGCTACCCATTGGGCAGCAAAATGCCTGAGTCGACCGCCAATGGGAAAGGAGCCGGAAGGGCTATCTGGGCCTTCGGGACGCCCTGCCTCCTGAACCTCTGAAGGGCCTCCTGTAATTTCCCCCCCTCCTGCCCTTGTCACTTGAGTCGCCCCTATCCTGGTAGGTTGGGCGAAAGGACTGCGAGGCCTGATACCTAGGGGTGAAGGAATGCTGAAAGGAGGGGCGAAAGGAGTCCCTCCGAAAGGACTGGGACCCTCTGGCATCTGATCGACGTAAAATGGATGGGAGAAACTTCCTCTTATTGCGTGTTTCCATGAGCAATGGGTCTAGAGCGGGGCCGAATAGCTTACCCCCCGAAATGGGCGCTGAGGCTAATTTTGACTTGTTCTTCACATCGGCGTGCCATTGCCGGAGCCAGAGTAGCCGACGAGCAGCTACGTGAGAGGATATGGCTCGTGCCAAAAACTTCACGGAGTGAAAAGTGGCGTCAGCTGCAAATTCCGCCGCGGCTGTGAGCTTGGCGATGTCCTGCTGGGCTCTTGTGTTAGAAGCAGGGACATGCTGCTTGAGTTGCTTAAGCCACCTTATAGACGAGCGGATAAAAAAGGAGGCCGCTGTGGCCGATCTTATGGCCCAGGGCGTCTGATTGCGCGCCGCCAAGCGCCAGCTCTGCCCGCTTGTCCTCCGGTTTAAGTGCCTCTAGCGAGTCAGTGGGATTGGAAGAAGAAGAGGCCAATCTGATGATAGGATCGTCAACCTCCGGAGTAGCCAGCATTGCTGAGAATTCCGGGTCGAGATTGAACAATCTCTTGTCCTGATTAGAGGGAGCGGGGGAAGGACCTGCCGACGCCAGCTATCTAGCAACTAGATCGGAGAATATCGGCGGGGTGGGAATCACTTCAGTTTCAACGATGGGATGACTGAAAATGGCGTCTTCCTGACCCCCCGGGGTAGTCGGAGGTGGCTCAGAGACGGATTGAGGAAGAAGACCTGATACGTTCTTAGCTTTAAACAACAAGGATTTAAATAGCTGAGGGTTGAACAGACCTACTATAGTCGGCTGGTCTGGGGAAATGCCCTCGTCCTCCGACATTTCCCCCTCCATGGGGTCCACGTCAAATAAGGGCTCAGAATACTGAAGTGACCCCCTATCGGAACCTTCCTCATCCCCAAAGGACTGAAAGTCCCTTCCTCCTCCACCAGGGCCTCCTCACCCTCCAGGCATGGAGTGTCCAATTGGAGAGGTACCTGTCCTGCGGTGATGCCGATCCAGTGATGGGTCTGGTGGGCACGGATGCAAGTCCTGGTGCCATTCCTTGAGTCTCCGGCCTTGACAGTTGCTGCATGCCTTCAGCAATCCCTTGACGGATGGCGAGCTGCATCCACTCCTTGATACTGTCAGGGATAATAGAAGAGGCCGGGTCTTCGCTCCGAGAGGCCCGCTGCAGTGGGCGTGAAGGTTGCTTCAGGAACACGAGGGGATCAAGACTTCGGGTGGAACTACACCTGGAGGGGGAAGACTGCCCGGTGGGGGGCTGAGTAGCAAGGGAGGGAGGGGCAAGAGCTACAGAAGGCGAGTCCTTGGAGCGTTTGCTGAATTCCTTCTCCAGAGCCTTATGACGTCGCAATGCGTCCCTTTGGGAGGCACTGGAGGAATCCTTGTCCCTTGTGCGCAGGTAGTGGGTTTTGGATTTGGCCTTTAAGGAAGGCCCACTAGGATTGCGCTCTGCCATGCTACCCAAAAATTAAGAGGCGGTTGGTGCGCCTAGGAGATCGGCCTATCACCTAGACCGGTTTTCCTGAGTTGGGTCACGTCCCCCTTTTGGAAGGAAAAAAAGGGGAATTTTCCTTAAATAACTTTCTGCTAAAATAGTGAACAAAAAAGGAAACTCTTAAGAAAAGGTAGGAGAAAATTGTCCTAGTTTAACTTCTAAACGGTTAATTTTTTTATTAAGAAATTTTTTTGTATTTATTATTATTATTATTTTTATTTATTTTTTATATATATATATATGAAAAAGGAAAAAAGGGGGGGGAGCCCCGGTGAGAGAATAAGAAAGGAAGCCTAGTAACAAACTAACTAACTATAAACCTGTATAGGATAAGCCAAATGCAACGCTGAGGCCTGTTGGAAGGTAAAGGGTAGTATAATCCTCCTCTATATAGAAGGAGAATGCTTGCGCAAGCAGAAAAAAGGGCAAAAATACAGTAGGTAAGGAAGGCCTCCCACGGCAGCCTCCCAGCGAACTTGGAAGGTTCCTGCCTGGGTCTCTGAGCAAGTTGCGGGCAAACAGTAAAACCAACAGTAAAGAGAAATTATAAGAGAGTAACTGGGCACGGAGCCTCGGTAATCTCATTAAATTCAGAGTCCACGCGGCCTATTATTCACGCTAAGGACCATTCACCACCACGCAACTTTTGTAATTTTCCAAAATGGCGCCGACCATGAGGCGAGCCTAAAATGGCTGCCCACAATGGCACCGATAGCCCAGAGACACACCAGCCCTTTGTACAAAAAAACGGAACGCCTAAAGGCAAAAGAGCTGGGAGAGGAAACAGAGCTTCCTCCGATAGCGTTAGCAGGGGGAAGACGCAACGATCGGAAAGATAAGAAGGGGAGAAAAAGCGGACGGCTCCAAGGAGCGCAGTTTGGTGCAGGCAGAGGGAAAAGGGGAGGGGGGGGCAAGGCTCCAACTCCCCCAAAGGCTCCCTCCGGTGCGAGAAAACTCGCAAGATACAATTTAGACCACACTGGAAATGCAAGGAACAAGGATTATTTAGAAAAGCCGCAAACCTGATACCATCAATAATAGGAACCTGAAACGGCCAAGGAGAACAGAATTAGCTGCCTGTCTCGTCAAAGGCTGAGCTAAACTGGGGGAACGCAAGGAGGAGTCACGTGGAGGAGGAGGGCGTTCCCTTAATTATAGCTCAGCCTGTAAGAAGCAAGACTGGAGCACTTCCCATCCTATGGATGCTCGTAGCAGTTCTACGGAGAAAGTGGAGAACATCCAACAAATGATGTTGAAGTATGACGAGAGATTCCAAAAAATTGAAGAAGATAAACAAAGAGACAAGAAGATTGGAGATATCTATCAGCAAATATTATTCTAAATATTTTATATTCATATTCAGTAATGATTATAAGTCTACAATTTTAGTTAGGTTTAAGTCTTGTCCCTCTATGGGTATTAATGCAATGCTGGCTTCTTTCCATGATTCTGGCATCCACTCTTATATTGTATATCATTCAATATATTCTGAAGGAGTTACGAATGGTCATTTTCAAAACATCAATAGTTCCTGAGAGTCCATGTGCACCTGGTACCCTTTCTGGTTTTATCTTTTTATAACTTCTAAAATTTCCATTATTGTCACACTCCAGGATAATTCATAATCTGTGTTTGTATACAGTATCTGCAAGCCATGGTAAATTTTGCTTTTTAAAGTAACATTCTATTTTTTCAGGAAATGCCTTGCCTTTGATACAGATTATAGTATAGATGTAAAGTTTATTGTATAACATAATTAATCATTAAATTGTATCTCCCTCTTGCAGCTTCAAGATTCCAACATGACAATAGTAATAATAATAGCTTCAAGATCACCCCGTTTTTCTTTTTCATTTCTTAATTTGCAAGCCAACCATTTCTCTGATTTGTTGACAAATTCCAAGTTCTTTTCTTCAACACAGTTTAGTCTTCATGTCTCTTAGTGTCAACATGGATAATTGTTATTGTTAGGAATAACCATAGTTACCTAACGTTGTTTGGGTAAATAATATATAAACCATGATAGAAAAGTTTAAATGTGTTTTTCACTTTAAACTCTAAATGATATAATTTGGGTGCGGTTGAGAAACTGCCATAAGAGGGAGCTAGAGAACCTGGATTGCTACTGGATTGATAGTTGATTGTTCTGCGTGTTCCCTGTTGCTGACGTCGAAGGAGGAAAGAGTTTTGAATGCTGCATATCTAATCTACTATGAGAAGATATTTACTGGACTGATTTATGGATTGACATTGTAAGTTAACTGACTTTTTCTTCAACACTGAATTTTGCAATTGAACAATCTCCGGACTGAACTGACTGAACACTAGTGAATGATATTTGGACTGTTTGACCCTGCTAAACTCTTAATGGAATAAACTATTCAACTAAGACAGTGTATCCGTTTTTACTGAGTGTGTAAACTAAAAAACGCTTTCTCTCATATTCGCCTGAATGCCTGACTGCTGTGCACATTCTGCTAGGGTATATCCCTAACAGTTATTATAAGCATTTTGTTGGATATGAAATATCTATCTGTGCAGAGATTAGTTTTGTATATAATTAATCTTTCCTGGTATGGATTTATCATTTTTGAGTGAAACAAAGAAAGAACAAGAAGAAAGCAAAAAACCAAAAACATGAAAAATACATAAACTTTATATGAGAGAATGAAAATATGGTTTAAAATTTTTTTTTTAAAAGACAAAACAAAAAATGATGAAGAAAAATATTGCAAGAAAAAGCAGTCTAGTAGCCACTTTCTCTTTCATTCCCTGACTTTTTTTTTTCCAGCCACCAATTGCTACTTAAATATTTTTATAGTATACTTTGGACACCTGTAATTACAGAAAATATAAATAGTAGATATATATAGTAGCTTCGGCTTCAACTGTAGAAGTTTGGTGCTCTCAGAGTATGGTTGTTTGCAGATATTTCATTGCCCAACTAAGTAACATCAGTGGTAATGAATTTGGGATTAGCTTGCCTTGCTAATGTTGGTGGGGGTATGTTTTCTCCTTGAAAGTTCTTTGAGTAGAGTATTGTTTTCTGCTTGATTGTCCAATTTACTCATCTGGGTGTTGATTACTGTACATAATGTCTTTTCACCTTTTTGTTTCAGTTCTTAACTTTTTTATTGTCTCTTTTGAATGATGATACAATGCTATGAGTACTGAGAGTGGTGATTCCATGGGTGTGTTCCTCTGATTTATTTGTCATAGCAGAAACTGTGATGCAATATCTAGAAACGATAGCATTCCATAACTACAACTAAAAGTAGGGATCTGGTACACAGATACTTTTGTCATAAAAAAAGAACACCTAGAGAAGACACCTCAAACAATCAATAATAAGGAAAACAAGAAAAAAAATAGCACATTATCCTTCTTGGATATCCTCGTAAGCAAAGGAGATAACAGATTAGAAATCCAAATTTGAAGTTGCAATAGCCCTGAAAAAATGACTGTTTTTCACACTACATCTGTTACAGCATCTCCAATGGTCATATGATCAAAATTTAGCCACTTTGGCATCTGGCATATAATTATGATGGTTTCAGTACCCAGGGTTAGGTGATCAACTTTGGTCACTGTCTGAAAAGCAAAGTCAGTGGGGAAGCCAGATTCATTTAACAACTGTGCTACTAATGTAACAACTGCAGTAATTCAACTTAAAAATTGTGGCAAAAAAGATCACAAAATGGCGCAAAACTCGCTTAACAGCTGTCTTGCTTAGGAACAGAAATTTTAGGCTCAATTGTAGTCATAAATCGAGGATTACCTATACTAAAAAGAACTCACACTAACACAGAACATAGAATAACAGAGTTGGAAGGGACCTTGGAGATCTTCTAGTCCAAGATGTCCTGCTCAAGGAGACCCTATACCATTTCCGACAAGAAGCTGTCCAGTCTCTTCTTAAAAGCCTTCAGTGATGGAGCACCCACAATCTCTGAAGGCATTGGTTAACTATTCTCACCATTAGGGAATTTCTCCTTAGTTTTAGGTTGCTTCTCTCCTTGTTTACTTTCCATCCACTGTCTTATCTTGCCTTCCCTTCTGGTGCTCTGAAAAATAGTCTGGCCCCTCTTCTTTGTGATAGCTCTTCAAATATTAAAACATTGCTATCATTCCCTTCTTTTCAGTAGACAAGGCATACCCAATTCCTGCAACTGTTCTTCATATGGTTCAGTCTTCACAGTCCCTTCATCATCTAAGTGCTCATCTCTGCACTCTTTCCAGAATCTCAACATCTTTTTTATATTGTGGTGACCAAAACTAGATGAAGTATTCCAAGCGTGGTCTTGCTAAGGCTTTGTAAAGCAGTACTAATACTTCACATAATCTTGATTCTATCCCTCTATTAATACAGTCTAGAATTGCATTGGCTTTTTGGCTGCCGCCAGATATTACTAACTCATATTTAAATGATTGTTCACCAGGACTCTAATATCCCTC
Organism: Notechis scutatus; assembly: GCF_049901735.1. NCBI lineage: Eukaryota > Metazoa > Chordata > Lepidosauria > Squamata > Elapidae > Notechis > Notechis scutatus. The sequence continues at coordinate 293,105,476 of NC_142009.1, forward strand.
TTAGTTACTGCTATTGAGCCAGGCTTCACCTAATCTGTAACTGTACAATTGGTTTTTCTTGCCTAAGAGTAAAACCTTTTCTCTATATTGGATTTCATTTTGTTAGATAGCAGCCAGTGTTCAAGTCTGTTGAGATCCATTTGGAACCTGAGTCCGTCTTCTGGGGTATTGGCTACTCCTGACAAGCATAGTGTCGTCTTCAAATTTGATGACTTTCATTTCTATTCCCTTGTCTAGGTCATTTATAAAGATATTGAAGAGTACTGGGCCTAAAACAGAATCCTCAGTACTCCACTGCTCACTTCCCTCCATGTGGATGTAGTTTTGTTAAGGACTATACATTGAGTACGGTTTGTCAGCATTATAAATTCATCTGATGGTGATGCTGTCTATCCCATATTTTTGTAGGTTACCATGAATTAGCTTGTTGTCTAGTGCATAGCTGTCTGGAGAATTCTGGGAGTTGAAGTCCACAAGTCATAAAGTTGCCAAGTTTGGGGACCCCTGGTCTATAGTGTCTGAATCTGTTCCCCTCCCCCACTTTCTTGAAGATAGGAATTACATCAGCTCTTTTTCAGTCCTCAGGTACTTCCCCAGTGCTCCAAAAACTTCGAAAGACATGGTACAATGGTTCCAAGATCAACTATCAGTTCCTTCAGAGCTCTGGGATGTAATCCATTAGGACCCAGTGATTTGAATTTGTCTAGAGTCAACAGGTATTCTCTTACCTTTTACTTGCTTATTTTAATTTACATTTCTAGTATATCTTCTATGGATTTGTTTTTGGTAAGTTAGCTTGTATTTTATTTCTGACATTTGTTCCAAGTGTTACTTTATTCTGAGCCTTGGCTTTCTTGACTTCATCTTTGAGCTATTTGTTGGTATTCTTGTGGGAATAACTCTGACTCCAGTATTGAGTAATCATTAATCTAAGACCTTATACATACATGTCTGCCTAAAGGTCACCTAGATAAAACAAGGAAATTAAAAGTAAACACCAGAAACAATCAAGCAGCTCAGACAATTGTAAATAATTCCGTGTATTATGTTTAATTATTGTAATCCACAATGTGAATGCTTACTATGTGTAAAATTCTCAATAAAAAGGGAGCACTAGAAATTGCTCTAGACTCCCATCCCGAGTTCACTCGCTTGTGTCTCATCCTTTCCATGGGAGTCCACCACAATTCTGTCTTAGATATGGGTCTCTCTTTCCATTTTTTGTACTTATTTCTTTTCTCTTTTAGTTTGTCAGTAGTTCTTTGTGCAACCATGGTGGTTTCTTCTGGGATTTCTTGTTTTTATTTTTCAATTATATTGAGTTGGACTAGACTTTTATAATAATATTTTTCAGATTTTCCCAAGTTTTTTTAGGTGATTTCTCCTTTAAGATTTTCATCCATGGGCTCCTTCCCAAGCTCTGAATTTGTTAAAATCAGCTCTTTTAAAATTTAATACATTGGTTTGATTATACTCTATTGCTTATGTCTGTGTTATATTGAAATCTATTATGACATGATTATTCTCCCCCAAAATTCCTGCAAAGTTGCCAGCTACTTTGGTTAGGAACCTGTTCAATCTCCCACTCCTAGCTGTAATTTGTGCAGAACATATTAAAATTTACATATGAATTTATATATATTATAAAACAATTTAAAAGGTATGAAATGAACATGCTAATTGCCAACACCCATGAATTCTATGGATATTAATTGCAATTCCATTTAATTAGAGGGGTAATAGTAATGTTTCTAAATTAATGTTATTAAAATGAATGTTACTCTTAACTTATTTAAATTTTAAGAAGCATTCCCAACTTATTTCTAAATAAGATTATTTTATTCAGATAAACAGTATATTGAGGAATGTTCTATAGGAAGAATAGACCATCAAGACTTTCATTAACTAAGTTGAAATTATTTTTTGATGAAAGTTTCATTTATTTGACTTTAAAAAATCACTAGGCATTTACCACCTACATTTATGTGGAATGAGAATTTTATTGAATATTAATTTGTATAGGATTTATTATAAGAATATTTACTTCTATTAGGATCTTGGCAGATTTGGATGAATGAATGGCTTTTTCATTTTTTGACTTGAGAGTAATTACAAGTATTTGGGACATACAATGGATACAATGCTAAGTGCCATGAATATTTAACTTCATGGAAAAAAAGCTTATTGTTGTGGTTTTCTTTGGCATGACATGATTTATACAGCCACCCAGAGTCATGATTGGAAGATGGATGGTTGTATTAATTGATAAATAATAAATACAAAAATTGATTTGATTTCAGCAGGATATAGATATAATAAAAAGACAAGGATATAGATTGAAGTCCTTTGGAAGTCGGTAGATTTTCTTTGTGGATGTATTTAAACATAAGATGGGTGGTCATCTATTTGGGTATTGGGAAAGAAGTTAAACAAATGCTCTCCAAGGTCCCTTCCAACATTTTTCTTCTATTATTTGTGACAACCAGAACTGTATATATCACACATATATTCCCATGACAGAATATCCAAGTATCCATAAACATTGTCTGGTGTGGTAATATATTGTAAAATCTGCTAAATATCATTTTTAATACCAGAAAAATACTCTTAAAATTGGTATGCTATACACATTTCTTGAATCTAGGCCTGATATGTGATTTTTGAGATTCTCAACATATTCTTTTAGATATTCCGTTTGTCTTTTATAACCTTGGTTTGTCAAAAATGGTCAATTCCACAATTTTGGAATATAATTCAAAATTAATATAAAATATTTACCCATACATTTATTTTATATTAGTACAAGATGTGGAGAGACTTGGCCCATAGAACCACCAAAATGGATATATCATTACCATCATCATTATTTTATATCTAATTGTAGAGTTGTAATTGCAGGAATGTCATTGTCTTGATGGCAAACCTCAGGTAATGAAGGTTCCAAAACAAATACAACTCAGGCAAACAAAATCACTAATGCAAAGAAGGATTAGAGAGAGGAAGTAAACGTATGTTAGACTTTAACTAGAGATAATTAGTTGTGTTAATTACTATGCTAAACAGTAACGAAAGCTGAGCAGAAACTAAAGTTAACCAATGTTAGAGGATTACTAAAAATGTGTATAAATGTAAGACTAGACTCCAATAAAGTTCATCATGATTCAGTTGATCATGATCAAACACCTCGACTGCCTCGTCATTACAACAAGTGGCACATGAACAGGGACCCTCTTACTTCGTCTGGCAAGGATTTGGTGCACCTTCAACCCTTTGCGGTTTCTCAACCTTTTGGTTTCTGTAAGTATGGGGTCTTCGCTTTCTGAGGAACAAAGGAAGCATGTAGATGAATTAGGCTATTTGTTGAAAAAAAATAATACTGAGGTACCAGACAAAAATCTCTTAAGGCTGGTTCAGGAGATTGCAACTCAGTGCTTATGGTATCCAGAAGAGGGGTCTTTAAAATTAACTGATTGGGAACGTATAGGGGAAACATTGCATTCTGAACCTAGAGCAAAAATAGAAGTTTTGCAGGTGTGGCATTTATGTAGGCATGCAATTGAAAAATTTGGTCACAATGAACTTTCTCTTTTAACACCTCTATCTTCACGTTATACTAATGTTGTCATTTATCCTCCTTCTTCACCTGAATATATGTCTTCAATTCTCTTAGCTGTTGCAGATACAGGGCAAAAGCCTCCTAACTCTATTGTTCAGTCTTCTTTTCAGAAAATGGTTGAGAAAAAGGATTCCTCTGTCTCAGGAACAGAACTTGCAGAATTACTGTCTGTTTGTCCAGTACAATATCATCCTGGTCAGGGGCCACAGCTTGGACTGCAAGTAGCAGAATGGGAGGGTCTGCCTTATCAGATCTTAGGAGAGTTAAAAAAGGAAGTTACAGACTATGGGATTAGTGGAAATTTTACAAGAGGACTTGTAGAAGGAATAAAAAATGGTTATACAATGATCCCTGAAGATTGGAAGCAAATATTACCTGACTGCTCCAGCAGTCTCTCTCACTCCCCCCCAGCCACAGCTGGTAGCGTTGGGATTGATTTAATCATTCAAGAGGAAATTGAATTTAAATTTCCTTTAGAAGTTAAAATAGTTCCATCTCAATTTAAAGGACCTCTTCCTTCAGGATTAGTTGGCTTAATTTTGCCTCGTTCTTCTGCACACAAAAAGGGCTGTTTTGTTGTGCCTGGTGTAATAGATTCAGATTACACTGGTATCCTCATGATTCAGATTTGGGTGAATCTTCCTCAAGTTCTTCCTTGTAATTCTTCTGTTGTTCAATTGTTTCTGCTTCTATATGAAATTCCATATCCTGGTATAGGTAATCATGTGGATGCAGGATTTGGATCAACTTCTTTATCTGTAGGTTTACTTCATCAGCTGAACTCCTCTCGTCCTTTGTTAACACTCTTCCTAAATAAACAACCATTTCAAGGGTTATTGGATACTGGAGCCGATGTTACTGTCATCTCTTTACATTGGCCAGTACAGTGGCAAAAAACAACAGTTTCTTCATTGTGGGGAATAGGAGGTTCTACAGCTGCTTGGCAGAGTGTTCAAGAAATTAATGTTACAACATCTGCTGGTAAGTCTTTTTCCTACAACCATACATTCTAGATATTCATACTAATATTTGGGTCTGTGATATCCTTTCTCTTCTTAATGCTCATTTGATTCTTGATGATGGTTCTTCCTCTTAAATGGCTCTGTTCTATGCTGGTTTAGGTGGAACAATGACCATTATCAAGGGGAAAAATTTGCTGCTTTACAACAATTGGTTCAAGAACAATTGGCTGCTGGTCATATAGAACTTTCTAATAGTCTTTGGAATACTACTGTTTTTGTTATAAAAAAGAAAAATGGGAAATGGCATTTCCTTCATGATTTAACAGAAGTTTTAAATAATAGCATGCCCACAAAACGATATCATTGGTGCATGTTGCCTCAGGGAATGCTTAATTCCCCTATACTTTGTCAATATTTCGTGGATAATGCTCTTCAACCCTTTAGGAATAAATTTCCTTCCTATTTAGTCTATCGTTATATGGATGATATATTGATAGCAGCCCCAGATTTTGATGAATCTAAATTGTTAAAAGAGTTAATGGATATTGTGGCACAACAGGGATTGTATATAGCCTCAGACAAAATTCAAAAGGTAGAACCTTATACCTACTTAGGACATAGAATGTTGCATAATTGCTCCATTCCAATTCTTCCTGAATTACAAGTACAGAAATCATATACTTTAGTACAATGGCAAAAATTACTTGGCATTATTAATTGGGCATGCCCATTCTTCTACATTACAACTGGTGATATGTTGCCCTTATTTCAGTCTTTGAAGGGAGCACAATCACCAGGAGATCTAGTTGTATTAACTGATCTTCAAAGAACATGCCTTCAAGAAATATTGAATAAGTTTAAGCATCGATATGTGGACAGGATAACATCCTTAACAATAGTACTTTGTTTAGCTATTCTTCCTACTGCACCCTTACCCACAGGATGTCTTTATTCTAATGCCTCTCCACAAGCAGTCAACATTCATGAATGGATTAATTTGTCAGCTACTCCACCTAGAAACATTTATCCTTATCAATCATTAACATTAGAAGATTTGATTATTAAAGGTCGTAAACGAGCCTTACATCTTACAGGACAGGATCTCATTAGCATAGCTTTCACTCGTACAAAAGTTGAACATGAGCATTTGATGATGATTTCAGAATCATATCAGATAGCCTTTTCTCAATATGTGGGAAACTTGTTGTATTCTTTACCCAAGGATCCTAGAATAGTGGTTACTACTATTTTAAATCCAGCCTTTTCTTCAATTTTTGTGCAAAATCCTATTTCTAAAGCTCTTAAAGTTTTTACTGATGGCTCACCAACAAGGGGTGTGGTCGTCTGGCAGATTCAACAACAACGGTATTCTAAATTTACTGCCACACAGACTTCAGCTCAATGTGCTGAGCTGGCTGCTGTGATTTTGGCTTTACAATTGTTCAATGACCAACCTATTAACTTGATTGTTGATACTCAATATGTGTATTTAGCTATGCAATCTCTGCATTTTTCTTATTGTTCTCTCTCTTTGGATAAGAATTTGTTATCCTTGTTTTTATCTTTAAAGAATAGTTTGGAAACTCGCTTGTATTCCTTGTATGTAGAACACATTCGGAGTCATGCTCTCTTTACTAATGCCTTGACTGAAGGAAATCAGAAGGCAGATGAATCTTTAAAGAATGTTGCGTCTTTGTTTGTTGATCCTGTTGATAGTCATTCTTATTTTCATCAAAATGCCAAATCGCTTGCAAAGCAATTTAAAATTTCATTATCTCAAGCCCGGGATATTGTCCGTGCTTGTCCAGCTTGTCAGCAACTGGCAGTTCCCTTTCCAGTGGGTGTCAACTCATGAGGAACTCAAGCTAATCAAATTTGGCAAATGGATGTAACTCAGTTTTCAACCTTTAAGCCATACTGTTATCTTCACACGTCTATTGACACTCATTCACATTTTCTTTGGGTTACTGTTTTAAAACATGAACGTACTTCAGATGTTATTTCTCATTGCCTATCCTCTTTTGCTGTAATGGGTCGGCCTTCTCAATTGAAAACTGATAATGGCCCAGCTTATATTAGTAAGGAATTTCAAACCTTTTGTCAGAAATGGAATATTACTTTAGTGCATGGAATTCCTTACAACTCTCAGGGTCAAGCTATAGTTGAGCAAGCTCATTGTACTTTTAAGGCATTGCTTCAAAAACAATTACAAACTGAGTCTGGCCCTTACCATCTGCGAAAGATTCAAAATCTCCTTGCTGTAGCATTACATACTTGGAATTATTTAACCTTTTTAGATTCTCTTGCAGACTCACCTGTTAATTTGCATTTTCGAACTACTGAATCTTTAGCAAGGCCTTTGGTAAAGTATCGCCAAGCTCCAGATCCAACCTGGAAAGGCCCTACACTGCTGATCACCTGGGGTTGTGGTTACGCTGCCATGGAAGATCCTTCTACTGGACAAGCAGTGTGGGTTCCAGTGCGCTGTGTTCATCCATATCATGGCATGGCATCAGGGCCTTCACAACCTGATTCTGGATTTCAATCTTCATCTGAACACAGAAGTCTGGCTTCCAAGGTTGAAGCGCCCACAACCCATCACTTGGGGCCAGGTTAAATCTACTACATATCAAGTTCAACAACAACTGCAACAGGCCTCATTACCTCAGATTCCTGAAAATCTTGTTGCTGCTGTTTTTGCTATTATTACTGCTAATTCTGTTACAATTTTACTTTGTATTTTCTTGTTTATGGTTAATGGTGTTTCTGCTCAAAATGACACTTCTGTGGTTCGTCTTAAACCTAATTTGTGGGTTTGTCATGCACAATATATGTTTATGACCCATGGCACAAATATTACTTTATACTATGAGCCCCCAATGGCATTTGGTCAAATTTCTTTTACCCCTAACTTGATCATGTCTTCTACATTTATTGTCTCACAACTACAATCTATTTCACACTCCTGGCTATTTTCTAAACCCCCTATGCAATTGAATTCTGTCCGTTGGCCTTACTTGAAAGTTAGTCAATTTACAAGGGGTCTGTGTTTCTGTTGTCACGCTAAACACACTTGGCTTCATAATTGGTCTGATTATGATGCTGCTCAGCACATATTAAAAAAACTAGGGAATTATAGTTATTGTTCTGACTACTATTGGTGGTCAGGTACCTTTAATTCTTTTTTGTATGGAATTAATATAGCTCCTGATATGTATCCTGACCATTTTCCTATTTTTAATGCCTCTGAGATTGTCAATTTACAATCCTACATTCAAAATAATATCCATGCTCAGTACTCACCTTTTGAGTGGCTAACCAATTGGCTCCCTGATTGGTCTTGGCTCAGACAGTTTTTCTTTTATGCTATAATTATTATTGTACTAATTGTAACCTGTTGTTTTATTCAATGTATTCCAAATTTGTTTGCATTGTTTCGTTCTACTTCCCCTTCTCTAACTCCTCTACAATTGCGATACATTCATAAATCTTTGAATCCTCCATTTAAAATAAAAAACGAGGATATGTAGAGTTGTAATTGCAGGAATGTCATTATCTTGATGGCAAACCTCAGGTAATGAAGGTTCCAAAACAAATACAACTCAGGCAAACAAAATCACAAATGCAAAGAAGGATTAGAGAGAGGAAGTAAACATCATGATCAAACACCTCGACTGCCTCGTCATTACAACATCTAATAACATGTAATACTATATAATAGTATTCAAAAGAAAAAAGAAAAGAAAATGGTAATGGGCAAGACCAAATCTTGTGGGCTAATATATCTTTACATTTCTTAGACCAATAACAAAACAAAAAGACTATACTGACTACAATCCCTTTTTTCTCATGCATTCTTTGGGGTATCCAATACAAATTAGACTTGAGATTTTTTTAAAGACTTGCATCCAGTGATGTTGAATATTGGATATTCCACCTATTTATTGTTTTCATCATTAAATATATTTTCTGGTATAAAGTAGAATTTCTAAGCTATGAGAACATCCAGGTCATCAAGGATTTATAAAATGCCAACAGAATTGAGGCGAAAGAAAGCTTAGGGCCATGACGGCAAACCTATGGCACGCGTGCCACAGGTGGCACGCAGAGCCATTTGTACCGGCACGCCAGCCACAGGCAAACTTACCTCACTACTTATGCGCGTGCCTCACAGCTGATTTTCGGCTGGTTTGAGGCTTTTTTGGCCTTCCAGAGGCTTGAAAAAAGCCTCTGCAGGCCGAATAGACCCGTTTTGTCACTTCCTGTTAATACAGGAAGTGACAAAATGGGCCAATTTGGCCTACAGAGGCTTTTTTCAAGCCTCTGGGAGGCCGAAAAAGGCCTCAAACTAGCTGAAAATCCGCTGTGAGGCGCAGTGCAAGTAAGGGGGCGAGGATTGCACGTGCATGCGCAGGGGGCATGGGGGGTGCGCATGGCCTTCTGGGTGCTGGCACGTGAGTGCACAAGCGCCAGCACACACACAATTTTTGGCACAGGAGCCCAAAAAGGTTAGCCACCATTGGCTTAGGGTATAGGAGTCATGTAGGTATAGGTGCAGTGATTAGAGTACAGTATTACAGGCTATCTCTAATCATTGCCAGAGCTTGATCTTGACCAGTTCAAGGTTGACTCAGCCTTCCATCCTTCTGAGTTTGTAAAATGAGGACCCAGATTGTTGGGGGCAGTTTACTGACATTAATAAACTACTCAGAGAGTGCCATAAAGCACTATGGAACTGTATATAGTATAAGTGCTATTGCAATAGTACTATATTCCACAAGGCAAGCACTACAACAAAAAAGACCTACTTACAGAGTCAGCCAGACAGCGCTGTTTAATAAATGGGAGTTGGAATATGCCCACCGACTCAGATATAGTGGGCTGAACAGAAACAACTGAAGAAAGGTGATTCTGGCCCCATACAATGAAACACTTTAAAAGTGGTAACCAGCACCCTGAATTGCGTCTGGAAGCTTATTGGGAGGCAATGCAGTTCATGGATTGATTTTTCAGGTCTGTCAAGCTGTATATTGATATAGGTCCCTAAGATGATATTTCTGTGTTACTTGCAAATTTTCTAACGCTTTCTAACCTCAATCAGCTAATATTGTGACTTGCCAAAGAGGATATGAAATCTGAAAAAGAAAAGAAAAAAAGCCCAGCCCAGGCTGAATCTTTTAAATGTATAATTTTTTTTGCAGGAGTGGGCAAGTTTCAACTCTGTGGAAATCTAGGAAGCTTTTTCAACTAGTCAGAATGAGAACTTTCACCTGACTGGGGACAATAATTTTTGCTAATTTTGTTAGCAGGCATTCTCAATTAAAAATAGAGAGGAGTAAAATATTCTCTGATTTTATTTCAGGGTATGATTTTGATTAACATTTACATTTACAATCTTGGATTTTGTGCAAACTCAATTTTTGAGCTTTAACATTTGGACAGACTAAATGAAATAAAAAATGAGGAAAAGAATAGCAAGATAGAATGTCACTCTCCCGTTAATAAATGCAAGAGCTAAAATTGAACAAAACTAACATGGTAACTGACAAAGGAATTTTTAAGTGCATACTGTTTTTAATTATGTTACTTAAGTACATCTCTTCAACTTTTTTTGTAACTTCCGTTAGTGTAAGAAAAATTAAAGAAATGGGGAAGAGTCATCTACAGATGAGCTGTGATTAAAAATATAACTCAAATTTAGCATATTTTTTTTCTGTTGCAGATGTCTTTAACAAAGTCCTTTGTGGCACTCATATTTAAATGTATCTGAAAATTCCTGAAAGGAGCCTTCTACAGTCAAAGTCATTGTAGTCTACTATGACAAGGTGTTAAGTATCTGAACTATCTTGCAAAAATGTAATTTAAAATTACCACTCTCAAATAAGCCTCATTACAACAAAATACAAGGCTACTGCTGCATTAGTAGGTTTGCACAGAATACTGTCCCATTTGTACAAGTTGCAAAATGTTCACAGGATTATAGGAAAGTGACATGCTAGCCATAAATCAATACACAGCTTACACAATAAAGTACAGTACTTTAGCAGTTCTAGAAATAAGCTGTAGGTTCAATACTAAAGATTTTGATAGTTGGAACATCTACACTCGCATTCCCAGCATGCTCAGGACCTACACTGCCAGAGTTAGCCTTAGAAAAGGCAACGTTGGTTTGCACAGCACCCAGAAGCACAAACCATAGCAGCCTATGTGTGGTTAGTTTACGGTTCAATATCCCAATTGGGGGGGCGGGGGAAGGGAAACGAAACTTTTTCCTCTGACAGGGTTAGAGCGAGGAGACGCCAAGCCGCCTCGACGCACCAGGAAACGAGGGCAGAATACAGTAACCGAGGAAGCAGACCGCTCAAGGCCATCCTTTCCTCACTCCCGCCGCGTGACTGGCAGCGAGAGGTTCCAGCAAGGCCCAGCCCGAGGCCTCTTGACTGGAAGCGACAGCCGACCAGGCCTTCGCCACCTGCAAGAGGCATCCTTGGCCGGCGCGCCTTCGTACGGATGCTCCGACCACCGCCTTACCTGCCCGTGGGACTCGGGCCCGGCGAAGCCTCGTACGTAACCGTTTTTCCGACCGCAGCCGTTTGCTGCCATGCTGCAGCCGTTGGCACGAGGTTGCCCGCCCATCTTCTCGCCGTTGCGCTTCATCTTGCCGGCTCGGACAGCAGCCACTTAAGAAAGCAACCACCGCCCGTCCCAGGGCTGCTTTATCGCACCGGAAACCCAGCCGGGAGCCTTAGCCAATCACAAGCCGGAGCGTCACTCTGAGGCGGGGACGGCGCGCCCTTGGCCCGAAGCCGGACTGGCCTCGCCCGTGAGAGGAGAAGGCGCTGGCTCCTCCGCCAGGGGGACGACAAGAGGCGGAAGCGGAGGACGATGATGGTCTAAGTTTCGCCGAGACCAATCACGAGAGGAAAAGTGTGTTTAGGGGCGGGGAGGAAAATAACTGGTCCAATCGTTCGGCGCGGAGCCCACGAGAAGGGAGGATGGGTTTTCCCTGTGAAGAAAAGCGGAATGTGGACCGAGGGTGGACTTCTTCCCTCTACGAGAGGAAGTGAGAACCGCGCTTTAGGGGCCTCCAATGGCGGAAACTGTAGCCGCATGAAGTTTGCCGTCCACGAAAAATGGCCGCGAGCTTTTCCCCTGTTACTCCCCTCTTCTCCTTCCCCCTAAAATAGTGTTTCTCAAACTTGGCGACTTAAGCCTGTTTGGGGAACTCTGGCAATTGGAGTCCGCCCCTCTTATTAAAGTCGCCAAGTTTTGAGCCACAATGCTCTGAAACAATAGGCGATCAGTTTTTAAATACAGCTTCCTTGAAGCTTCTTTTGGCTACGGTTACATTATGGGGAGGGATATCCCGCTTTGCCACCCCCAGATCTGCTCAGGCTGTCTCCTGGCCTGAGAACCAGATGAAAACAAGGATCAGTTAAAAAGTCGGGAGTTTATTAGTGGGCTAAGTTCTGATAGAACCTAGCTTAATTCTAAGCTTTCCTTTGCTTGAAAATGTGTTGATGCCAAGACCAAAACACTCAAAGTACATCGGATCAACAGATAAATTGTTCCCTACATGGATTTTTAAAAATGGAAGTATAAGGTCTTGCTGAGAAAGAAAAAGGAGCAATTTCGGCAGTCGTGGAAAATAGCAAAACAAGTTGCGTGTTATAACCCATGTTCACAAAATGATAAAATCTGGCTTGTGCAACTGGTGTTAGTCATATTGCAAATCCCACTCTTTCAAAAGCAAATACATAAGGTTCACAGTTTGCACTTTATCATTACAGACATTTTGTTCCTTGATCCACTAATGTCACTTTATCAAAGAAGTCAATAAGGTTTATTTGACACGATCTGACTTTTAACAAACCCATGTTAGCTCTAGTAATCACCTTGTTCATTTGTTGGTGCTCACAAATCCATTGCTTGATGATCTTTTCCAGGATTTTCCCAGGGATATTCAAACTTGACAGCTTTAAGATTTGTGGACTTCAATTCCCAGAATTCCTCTTCTAGTCATGTTAGATCAGGAATTCTGGGAGTTGAAATCCACAAGTATTAAACTTGCCAAGTTTGAAGACCCTTGTTCGCAAGTCTACAGTCAAGATCAAGGGAAGTACTAATACCACTCTATAAAGTCTTAGTAAGACCACACCTAGACTACTGCAACCAGTTTTGTTCACCACATTATAAAAAAGATGTTGAGACTCTAGAAAAAGTACAGAGAGCAATGAGGGTGATTAGGGGACTGGAGACTAAGGCATATGAAGAACGGTTGCAGGAACTGGGCTTGGCTAGTCTAGTAAAGAGAAGGACCAGGGGAGACATGATAGTGGTCTTCCAATATTTGAGGGGCTGCCACAGGGAGGAAGGGGTCAAACTATTTTCTAAAGCGCCTGTAAGCCAGACAAGGAATAATGGAAACTGAACAAGGAGAGATTTAACCTGGAAATAAGGAGAAACTTTCTGACAGTGAGAACAATCAACCAATGGAACAGCTTGCCCTTGGAAGTTGTGGGAGCGCCATCAGTTGAGACTTTCAAGAAGATATTAGACTGCCATTTATCAGAAATGGTGTAGGGTCTTCCGCTTGGGCAGGGGGGTTGGACTAGATGACCTACAAGGTCCCTTCCAACTCTGATTAACTGTTAACTATCTGTTAACTGATCCCGAAGGTCAAGCTGATAGGCCTGTAGTTTCCTGGATCCTCTTTTTTACCACCCCACTCCCCCATTTAAAAATTGGAACATCAGCTCTTCTTATTCTCTGGCAGTTCCGCCATGCTCCAGGAATCCTAAAAGATTTTATTCCATGGTTCTGAGATCACATCTGCCAGGTTTTTCAGAACCATGGGATGTAAACCATCTGGTCCCGGTGATTTGAACCTGTCCAAATTGGATAGATGTTCTCTTACAAATTCTTCCCTATTATGACTCTTGTTCCTGCTCTATAGCCCACATTGTTGCTTTTGATATCAGATCCTTTCTTTCCTTTTGCATAAAGAAAGATGCAAAGAAGGAATTAAGCAATTCTGTTTTCTCTGTGCTGCACGTCACCTTTTTGCCATTTTCTTGCCATTAGTAAATCCATTAGTGGATTTACTGATCAATCTCTGCAGTGGTGGGATTCAAAATTTACTACCGGTTCTGTGGGTGCGGCTTGGTGGGCATGTGATGGGCATGGCTTGCTTTATTTTATTTATTTATTTATTTATTTATTTATTTATTTATTTATTTATTTTGCTTTTTGCAGCCAGCCCTACACCTGTTTTTTGGGCCTTCTGGGCCTCAGAGGATCCTCTAGGGAAAGTGTTTCTGCTCCCGTAAAGCTCCTCTGAGGCTCAGAAAGAAAAAAAAACAGAGCATGGGAGAGAAGTACAGCACCCCTCCACGCTCCGTTTTGGGAGCTTCCTGGCCTCAGAAGAGCCTCTGGGGAGGCGTTTTTGCTCCTATAAGGTTCCTCTGAAGCTCAGGAAGGCAAAAAATGGAGGGGCAGCAGCTGAGCCCCTCCCCCTCCATTTTTTGCTTTCCTGAGCCTCAGCAAGGGGAATCCCAGCACAGTTGATCATATGTACAGCTGATTGTCAGGAGGGGAAAAAATATCTTAGGCGAACGTCAGGCGGGCAGGGTGAAGCAAGCATTGGGCAGGAAAGCGACCGGGTTGGGGGCATGGCCAGCCAGAACTTACTACTGGTTGCCAAATCCTTGCTACTGGTTTGCCCGATCCGGTACGAACTGGCTGAATACCACCACTGAATTTCTGGTACTTCGATTTGTTATTTTAAAGATTAGAAAATAGCAGATAGTATCAAAGATTGTATCTCCCTGCAGCACTTCAGAGCCATTGCAGATCAGATGATAGTAAACTATGTAGTTTGGCAAAACAAATTTTTTTACAAATCATAAATATTTTAAAACTTTTTAATTTAGTGAACCAAAAGTTGCAGGATGAAATTAGTCAGATGGCTAACATCACTTTTCACCCTTTCCTATGTTTCAAGTGTATTTCCCTCACATCTGCTTACTTTGGCTGCTGCTCTCTTGCTGTAAAATCATAGCGCTAACATAGTAGGTTGGACAGGTCATCAGTCTTCAACTTCAGCAAAACATCAATTCTTTTGCACTACAGGTAGTTCTCAAGCACAATTGGAACTGGAATGTCAGTTGCTGAGTAAAGCTCTTACACAACGCACACACAAGGTATTACTTCATTCTTCCTACTGTTATTACTATTATTACTGCTGTTCCAACTACCACTACTTGTGAGTCCTACCACTAAGTGAGTACTGTCAGAGAAAATTATCTTGTTCTGGTGCTTTGTTTCCACATATAAACACACCCAATCACCACACTAACTAATCTTCAACATAGCTTTTATAGCTAAGGTTGCTATGTTGGCTGGGAAAAGGGCTTAAAGAGAAAGGATAAAAGCAGAACAAGTTATTGGCCATTATCATGGCAGTGTGCTCTCTCGCATACCTTCCTTTGAGGAAAAAAAATCAGCAAAGAGACAGCTACCAGATTCCTCTGCCCATGACTATCCAAATTTAGTAAATTCTGAGTTTTCCTTCTCTCAGGCCACAAATAGATCAGTATTTAAAGAGAGAACAAGGGAAGGCAGAATTGTGGAGGAGTGCTTGTACACAGTCCTTTCAATAGTTCCAAGAAGGCTCCAAACCCATCTGCATCACTCAGGTGATCCTGATGACACAGATAAATCTCCAGGTGACCTTAATTAAAAGAATACAAATGACGGGGGCGGAGCTGGCGTCGCGACAATACGGTATGCGATCTTGGAGGTCTGAGATTGCTGCCGATATCTTTGCTCCTAGACGGTCCTATTGGATCTTAAACCATCCCGAAGAGACGGTGAAAGTGAAGAGCATCCTGTCGATCCCAGGGATACTGCAAAGTCCCTGGTAGATCCAGGAGAAGCTCTTGCCAGTGGCAAAGAGGCAGCCATTAAAGCTGCTGAAGTTGGGACAGCTCCGAAACGGAAGAGAGCAGAAAGAGAAAATGTGCCAGTTTGGTGAGAACTTTTTCTTTATTCTAAGATCTGAAAGGACACCCTAAGGAAAAGAAAGAATCTGCAAAAGTTTTGACAGAAGTGATTAAGCGGCGACTTTAAACAGGAATGTCAAAGTAATGTTTTTTTCTCATTGCTGGATTTTCTATACATGATCTTATATTTTGAAACTGGACTGGTTTTTTCTTTTCCATCTATTTTTTTTCCTCCTTTTTGATTTTGTAACATTTTAGGCTAGAGACTCCCTTTTATTTCTTTTTTTAAAATATCTTTTTCTTTTTTTTACTAATTCTTATTATATTTTGCTTGGAAAAGGAGGGGGAAAGTGAAAGCAAAGAAACTTTGTAACACTGCCAACTAGAGGCTTGGAAATATTCTATTTCTCTTGTGACCAGACAAAGCTGAGAAAGAAAGAACTGAGACTTTTTTTCAAGGACATTGCTATTTGATAAGATAGAGGGAAGAGCATGGGAGAGTATTATTGCAGGTGCTCTTCTGGGTTTCTATCAACAGCTGGAGTCTGGTGTTGAAGTTTATAGGAAAAGAAAAGGTGATAAGTTTCTGGAGAAGAGTGTTATAACAAGAGCCTTGGATAACTAAACAAAGTGAAGTGTGTTCTCTTGATTTTTCCTAAGCTGTGCTACCCCTCCTCAACAGTTTACTTTTTGAAATAGCTATTTGGATTTTTAGTTCTTTGGAACTTGTCTTTGCTTTTTTTTTTTTTTTTTGCTTGTCTTTGGAATTTAAATTTTTACGTTTGCTTTTTATTTTAAAAGAAAAGTTTTAGTATTAATGATTCCCTTCCTTTTCTTTTTAAGGGAGTAGCCTTTTTTTCTTTTTCTCTTTCTGCTTTTCTGGTACTTTTGTTTTTCCATCTGCCTCCAATACTGGTTTTTTCTTTCTTTTTATCTTCCTGGCTTTTTTTTTCTTTTTCTCTTATGCAGCCTTTTATATTTGAGACCTCTTAATTGGATTAAGGTGTTGAAGAACCTGAAGAATTTTTCCTTTTTTTAAAGCTTTTTATTCCTCACTTTTCCGTCTTTTTTAGGATTTTACAATTTTTTCTCTTTTGTGTGTTTATGGTTTTTTCCTTCATTTTTGGATTTTCATTTTTACCTAACTAATCGATTGGATTAAGGTATACAAGAACCTGAAGAAATTCTTTTTCTTTTTTTATTATTATTACTATTTGGCTTCTTTTTCCCTACTATTTTTATTTGGAATCGCAACTGGTTACTTCACAATTGGATTAAGGTCTAGAAGAACCTGAAGATTTTGAATTGTTTGAAATGATTAGGAAATTAACAGCTCCTGGTTCTTCAACTTCTACTTCCTCCTCTCCACCATCTGGAGGACAACGTTCAATACAGACAATGTTAAGGCAAGAGAAAGAAAAAGAAAAAGAAAAAGTGACCCTGCAGATGATTATGCAAGGAATTTAAAACATTCAAAAAAGATCAGAGAATATTGAAAAGAGAATAGAGAACATTGAACAAAGAACAGAGAACATTGAACAAAGAACAGGGAAAACCGATGAAAAAGTCGAGAACATCCAACAAATGATGATGAAGTATGATGAGAGACTACTAAAAATTGAAGAAGAAGATAAACAAAGGGATAAGAAGATTGGAGACATTGATAACAGATTAACTGTGGTTGAACAAGATAAAAGTGGTATGCTGAGATGGGAGATGGACAGATCAGAATTTTATCTTAGATTCCAAAACATAGAGGAAGAAAAAGGACAAAATCTAGCTGAGATAATGTTAGAAATATTGGCTGAAGCTTTGGAAATAACTCAAGAGAAGATGATGGATGGAATAGATGAGGTCTATCGAGTCTTCACAAGATATGCAATGAGAAATAGCCTACCAAGAGAAGTTCACATCAGATTTACAAAGAAAGCCATTAAAACGCAAATATTGCAAGTGGCAAGAGAGAAAACATTGAAATATAAAGATAAGGAGATGGTGGTTTTGAAACAAATACCCAGAAGAGTGAGAGAGATGAGAAGAGAATACCAATTCTTGACTAAAATGCTACTCAAAAAAGAGATGAATTATAGATGGCTGATTCCAGAAGGTTTAATGTTCACATGGCAAGAACAGAGATACAGAATTGATTCAATTGAGAAAGCTGAATCATTTTATACAGAATTTTTCAGAGGGAAAGAGGAAGAGGCAGAAAAAGAAATTTCACTAATTGAATTCCAAGAGGACTGCCAAATGACGACTGAAAAAGAGGAAGGTACAGTAGGTGGAAAGGAGGAAGCCAAAGAACAACGTGAACCAAGATCCACAAGAGCTGCCAAACCTAATTATAAAATATAACCATGGAAGAGAAAACATTGATTACAATTAATATAAATGGACTTAACTCAGCTGTTAAAAGAAGGAAAACTTTCCATAAATTAGATAAATTAAAATTTGATATAATCTGCCTACAAGAAGTACATATTAAAAAGCAATATGAACAATTGTTGATACAGCCAAAACTAGGGAAAATATTTACCTCCTTGACACAATGCAAGAAAAGAGGAGTGGTTTTATATATTAAAGAGACCACCCCAGCAAAATTGATTTATACTGATAACGACGGAAGAATACTAATGGTGGAAATAATGGATAATAATACGAAAACACTCCTGATTGCAATCTATGCCCCGAATGACAAACAAGAAGAATTTTATAAAAAATTACATATGAAAATAATTGAACTAGACTATGCTAATATAGTTATGATGGGAGATTTTAATGGAATTGTAGACAACAAACTGGACTATACAGCATAGAAAACAATAAAGCAAAACAGAAAGACTCTCCCTAAATCCTTTTTTTAAAATGGTAGATGAAATAAAAGATACATGGAGAGAAAGAAATGCTAAAACTAAACAATACACCTTCTACTCAAATAGACACTTCTCATGGCCCAGAATAGATATGATATGGATGTCAACAGAATTGTTAACTAATATTCAAGAAATAAATATTGAAACAAGTACTTGGGCAGATCACAATCCAATGACAATTAAATGGAAAGGACAAGGAAGAAGATCCAGATGGACATTAAATAATACTATTTTAAAGGAAAAAGACTTTACACAGTGGATGGAGAAAGAACTGGCTTTTTTCTTTAGAGAAAACAAAAAAGAAGATACATCAATCCAGAATGTATGGGATACAATGAAGGCATATGCCAGAGGCTTGATAATAGACTATACAAGGAAAAGAAATACCATGAAAAGATTAGCCTCTAAGGCATTAGAGGATGAGTATAAAGGACTTGAAAAAGAGCTACAGAAAATGCCACAGAAAAAGGACATTAAGTTAAAATGCCACAGAAAAAGGACATTAAGTTATCAAGCCAGAGGCTTGATAATAGACTATACAAGGAAAAGAAATACCATGAAAAGATTAGCCTCTAAGGCATTAGAGGATGAGTATAAAGGACTTGAAAAAGAGCTACAGAAAATGCCACAGAAAAAGGACATTAAGTTAAAAATGGATATAACCACACATAAAATGGGTCTAATAGAAAAAGAAGAATTAGCACAGAAAATTAGAGGTGCTAAACAGAACTACTTTGAAGATGCAAACAAACCAGGTAGATGGTTAGCATACAAATTGAGAAAGGAGAAAGAATCAAGGAAAATACTGCAATTAACAGATGACCAAGGCCAAGTTTGCTATGGTAGTAAAGAGAAGAAGGAAATCATTCAAGACTTCTATGGAAAACTATATATACAAGAGAATATTGATGAGGAAAGAGTTAAACAGTACTTACAGAATGCTAATTTACCTCAGATACCAAAACAGATTGAAACAATATTAGAAAGCAATATAACGATGATGGAGTTAACTGAAGCACTCAAGAAGCAAAATAATGGAAAGGCACCGGACCCAGATGGACTTCCGGCAGAATTTTACAAAACATTACAAGAATCGTTGAATCTTCCATTTCTAGAAGTTATGAATGAAGTTATGTTAAAGAAGAGGATACCTAAATCATGGTCAGAAGCTTATATTACACTTGTTCCAAAAGAGGAGGCCGATCCATTACAAATCAAGAACTATAGACCTATTTCCCTACTAAACGCAGATTATAAAATTTTTGCTTCAATATTGGCAGAAAGACTTAAAAAATACTTAAATAATTTTTTCCATCCTGATCAAAATGGATTTCTGCCAAAGAGACAAATTAAAGGCAATATGAGAGTAATCTTGGACACTTTGGAATACTACGAGGCACATCCTGAAAAACAAATGGCTTTGATATTTCTAAATGCACAGGAGGCATTTGATAATGTGAATTGGCAATTCATGTTATTACTGCTGGAGCAGATGGGCTTTGCTAGAAAATTTATTCAAGCAATAGAAGCTATATATCATAATCAAACGACAAAGGTAATGCTAGAGGGAGAACTGACAGACTCTATTGATATTGAAGGAACAAGACAAGAGTGCCCACTATCACCTCTGTTGTTTGTGTTAACTTTGGAAGTGCTAAATAGAAATATTAGAGATGAAAAGAATATAAAAGGGATGAAACTTTAAAAGGAAGAATTTAAGTTGCAAGCATTTGCAGATGATCCGGTTTTTATCTTAGAAGACCCACTAGAAACAGCATCAAAATTGATAGAAAAGATAGAGACATATGGAAAGGTGGCTGGCTTGAAAATAAATAAAGATAAGACAAAGATCTTGACAAAGAATATGCTATCAAGACAAAAGGAAGAACTGGCAGACCTATTGAAAATTCAAGTCACGAATAAGATCAAGTACTTGGGGATATACTTGACAGCAAGATGGAGTACACTAAAAGAGAATAATTATATCAAACTTAAACAGCAGATAGCGCTAGATTTGGCGAAATGGGAAAATTTACAACTGTCATTAATAGGGAGAATATCAACAATCAAGATGAATATATTACCCAGAATTTTATATTTGTTTCAAACAATTCCAATTAGGCTTGGAAAAGATTATTTTGAAGATTTAAATAAAATTGTGTTGAAATATATATGGCAAGGTAAGAAAGCGAGAATAAAGTTAAAACTTTTGCAAGATGCCAGAATAAGAGGAGGATTTGGTTTGCCTAATTGGGAGTTGTATTACCAAGCTACAAATTTGATGTGGGTTAAGGAATGGATAACATTAAGAAATACTAGATTGTTGACATTAGAAGGACATGATCTGTTGTTGGGGTGGCATGCTTTTTTATGGTATAAAGGAACTAAAACACAGAAGACATTATATACGGGAGTCTCTGTGGTTAAACTGGGAGAAGATTAAAAGACAATGTTATTTGAAAATTCCAGTCTGGCTATCGACTATTGAAGCATTTTCTTATCCTATAATATACAAAAAGGAACAAACAGTTAGATATGGTGAAATATTGAATGAAAAGGGTGAACTTAAATCTATACAAAAACTAGAGGAACAAGGTGTAAAGATGTGCAAATACATTCAAGGTATGATAAAGATTCTAAAACAGAAGGTTTCTATGATAAACTGACTGATTTAGATAAGATTTTGACAGGTACTGATGAAAAGGTGATTAAAAAATTGTATGGATATTTATTAGAAATTAAACTAGAAGAAGAACAAGTTAAAGAAACTATGATTGCTTGGGGAAAATTTTGGATATGGGATTGATCTAGAGAAATGGCAAAAGTTGTGGTCTCAGAATTATAAAATGACAATGTCAACAGCATATAAAGAAAAATTGTATAAGATGTTTTACAGGTGGCATTTTCCCCCGACAAGAATAGCAAGAATGTTCAAGAATAAATCAGAAAAATGTTGAAAATGTCATCAGACACCTGGCTCATATTACCATATGTGGTGGACTTGTGCGGATGCTAAAAAATACTGGACTAAAATCCACACATGGTTGGAAAAAATGACAAAAAAACATATAGATTTGAAACCAGAGATATTTTTATTGGGAATTTTACCTGAAATATATAGTAAAGACTTGAAATACCTGATTGTAAATGTATTAACAGCGGCTAGGATTGTATTTGCTAAAAACTGGAAAAATGAGAAAACACCATCACAGGAGGAAATCATTAAGAAAATATTGGAATGTGCTGAAATGAGCAGATTGACATTTGAAATTAGAGAACAGGATGATAAACAATTTTATAAAGTTTGGGATCTGTTCCATCAATGGTTAGACAATAAAGTATAGTAACGAAATATGTAGACTTTTAGAAAATACTAAATATATAAAGATGTATTCTTTCCTTATTATATCTACAAAATTATATCTACAAAATTATTTTAGGATAGATTTGGGATGATAATATGAATTGTCACAAAACAAATTAAGTAAAATATGATTATTTCCTACAGCATGAATGAATAAAAGTATAGTCAAACGATTGATTAATAATGATACCAATGTATTTAATATTGGATTGAAAATACGAGATCATATACAATGTAATTGTAATTGAAGACTACGAAATGGAAGCACAAAACAATTTGTAAACCAACCAGCACACTGTATGTACATATATGGAAGATGGCCTGATGTTTTTATGTTTTGTTTGTTTATGTTTGTTTTAAAAACCAATAAAAATAAAAAATAAAAAGAATACAAATGACCAGCTTTCTGCAAGGAGCATAAATCCTTCCATTCCCCACCACCCAGTCAGAGCTGAAGAAGCTTCTTGGATGAGAAGTGAAATGTCTTCAAAGAAAAACCAGAAAGTCCAGTTCCCTCTTGAAAAAGCACTTTTTATAGAGCTGCAGTGGTTGGAGAGGGCTGTAAAGCACTGCGAAACGGAATATAAGACTTATTGCTATTGCTTTGGAACAACTATGATCTGGGTGACTGAGAATCTCCATTGACATTGTGTATTAAAATAATCGTGTGCAATAGACTTAATCTGAGGAAAGACCAGAGTTAAGAGCCAGCTACAGTAAGGTAGAAAGAATTTAAGAAGCAGCCCAGATTGTACTTATTGAAAACTTTGTTTGCTAATCTATGAAATCTGAAGTTGAGTCACATGCTTTCTATTGTCTCATCTGGTTATTTATTATAGTCCTGGACTATTGAATAGAAGCACTAAATGTGTTGACCATTGACTAGATTTATGACTAAACAGGATATCTTAACTATTCCCCCACCCCCCGCCTGAGACCTATTGATTATATTTCTATCAAGTTGGTGATGAATCTTAGTGATCCTACAGCTAGATTTTCTTCTGGCACTTCAGGTCCTGTTCATTATCATTTTGCTGCTGATCATACTTTTCTCTTTCCTTCCACCGTTCCCAACATGAGATCATAATGTATCCAATAAATTATGGGAGGATAATTTAAGCCTGGATACTTGTGCCTCAAGTGAAAATTCTGAGCTGATTTTTTTGATGGTCCAATTGTTTTCTTGGTGATCCATGGTATTCTCAGGAATCTGCTCCAACACAAAAGTTCAAATGTGACAATATTCTTTCTAGTTTGCCTCTTCAGAGAAATTGTTGCTTCTGTAAAGTTGCACAGGGAAGACCATTGTCTATATGATCCTGATTGTACACATTGTGGCATCTGAATCTCTTTTCCAAGACCTTCAAGTCTATTCTACCATGTAGTAGTCTTTGGTGTACGGTGTATGGTATTGTTGATGTCAATCCTAAAAGGTAGTATCTTCACTGTCAAGTGTACAGCTAGGTTTGGCATGTTTGCTGAATCTTTATGTACCAATAATGATTAAGCAAAGATATAGATCTTTTATCACATCCATCATGCATGACTAATATAAAAATACCCCAATATTTGTGACTGATTTAAGAGCTTCATATGGCTGTATTTTGACCCAGGAACAGCTTCTATCACAAAGAATTATGTTCAAATTATGGATAATTAAAACATTTCTGCTTATATTGGAGTGACTAGCTTTTGAATCTCTTGAATGAAGAGATGATGGACAGCACAAAGTCTTTTCATTTCTTTTTTCTGTGTCAAGAATGGCTCAAAGAGAAAGAGAACAATTTAGGGATCATTAAATTCAATTAATCCCATTTGACCATTGAGTGCTACACAGTCTGAAGGGTTTTCTTTCCCTAACCTAATCTCAGCCTTTTCTTTTTCAATTCTGTAAGCAAGTAGACAGTTATCACTTAATGAGATTAATTGGAATTGGAAACTCTTTCACTAAGCAACATGGTCATTAAGTGAAACATCATATGACCACTCTGCTTACTGATGGCAGTTGCAGCAATCCCAGTTCCTGTTGTTGAGTGAATTCTATGTGGCCTTTAGGCAAGGATGCACCCAGATCTAAGCCATTCTTGGAAAAAGGCCTTCACTTCAACCATCCATTCATCTATTTTCCCCTATCTTTGCTCTTTTGGCTGCCTGCCTACCTGCGGCTGCCAGATGTTCCTACTGCCCAGCCTTGTGTCAACTCATAAAACATTTATATGCTTGTTTTAGAGTTGAAATGAACAGAAGTGGGGGGGGGGGGAGAGAGAGAGAGCAGTGCAGCACTTTAGAACTGAAACCATTCCATTCTTATCTTGCAAAGATTATAACCAAGCTATCAGAATTTTTGCCCTGCAAATCTCTTATTGGAGAGCATGATTGATGACTCTTGGCTATGAATGTGTTTCGTTGGAGAATATGAATTATGATACACCCAGAGGGGTGCGGGGAAACCAGGGTCAAGGGTGACAGTGAATTATGTGTCTCAGAATTGGCTTCATACAGATCATGCTGACATATTCGCTCCTAATAGATTCTTTGAAGTTTTTGAAGCTTGGCTCAAGGCTCATGATTTAATTAGGGCAACTGCTGGAGTTCTGACACCTTGCTTGTTGCTACATCTACCACACTATGCCACTACTGTATCTGCAAGGCCATTCTTTTATGCCACCTTCTTTGTTCAGGTGCAGAATGCAGAACACCATCAGTGGAGACTCTGGCCAGGACATGGAGGTCCTGGCCAACACATACAAAGGCCTTGACTGATGTGAGAATGGAGGGCCCAGCTAGTGCACACATTAAGATTGGGGTGCGAACAGAGGCTTTGTTTATTACCAGTGCAAAAGAAGACAGTATGAAAAAAGGTCCCAGCTTGTATAGTAATGGCATGCAAAGTGGTGAGTGAGGAGAGGGCAGGCGGCAGAGGCAGCAGTGAGTAGACAGATACCAAAAGGCACTTGTTAACGCAGATAAAAATGCAATTGGCATTGTTAATTTCATCTTCCATAGTATTCTATGGAATACTGAAAATACTGTGGGAAGACGCAAAACCCTAATGGTAAACTTAAGAATATTAGTATAAAAGGCAGTAAATTTCTGATTTTAAAAATCAGGCAAATTCCTTGACACAATTGCAAAATACAGTAGAAATACAATAACTGAAAATAAGGCAAATTAGCACATCTAAAATAAAATGATCTGAATACAGACTTTGATATAGAACTTTTATTTGTGGTAAAGAGGAAGGATATTCCACAGCTCGTTTCTGTAGTTAGATGGACCTAACTAATCCTTAACTTCCAGAGATTGCAACTTTCCATTAAAAACTTTAGGAGCACTTTGCCTTAGCTCCTGTTTTGATTGATTGATTGATCAATTGATTTTATGCCATCAAGTCACTTTTGACTCTTAATAACCACACAGATTTTATTCATGACAATCTAACCCTAATCTGGTCTGTCAAGATCCCAAAGGCACTCATTGGTGATGGTCATCCTTTTCTTCTCTTTATGCCCAATTTCCCCAACATTAGAGCCTTTTCTAGAGAGCTTGGTTTTACCGTAATTTGTCCAATAATACAAAACTGAAGATTATCTTATTTAATAAATAGTAACAGAATTTACAACAATGTGGCCAATATGCAAAAAAGAAGGTATAACAATGAATGGGGATTCAATAGTGCGATCAGCTAAGACACCCTTATTATGTGCCACAAGGACAATTCCCTCACCCAAAATCTGGATTATATGGGAAAACTGCTATTACGCAACTAGATTGATCACAGTAAAGTGTTTACTATATTAATCCCCATCATACAGATGAACAATAGAATAGCAATAGCAATGCACTTTGACTTATATACTGTTTCATAGTGCTTCATAGCACTCCCTTAAGCGATTTACAGAGTCAGCATATTGCCCCCAACAATCTGGGTCCTCATTCTATCAACCTAGGAAGGCTGAGTCAAACTTGAGCCGGTCTGGATCAAGCTCCTGGCAGTCAGCAGAGTTAGCCATTAAGGCTGCATTCTGACCATTGCGCCACCATAGCTCTTGTTGAGAATACTCAATAATTACAATAATTATAACCAAGAAAATAGAAATATGGTTCAACCTTTATCTGGAATAACTCCCCCTGTCTAAACAATCAAGAAGCTGACACTTGGAAACAGTATCAATAATTCCTGGGAAAATTCTTTGGGAATCAATAACTGTACAAGTTACAGAGGAAGAGATACAAAAGACAAAACTAAATCCATACTATGCCTGAATATTGGAAAAATACTGGGCACAGATTGCTTATATTGTAACCCAGAAAAGATGAACAGATGCCCCTTTTCTACAAAGAACAGCTAAGTAGCATGGCTAAATAGAAAATGGAGAAAAGAATGAGGAGTTTAAGCAATACAGCAAAATAACTAAGGTGAGGATAAAGAGGGAGCTGGTGATGGAATCTGTTCTTCAAACCAGATATAGATCTTTAATTTAAAATAGAGTAAGCTTATTTATGGGAGAAGTATAGCAAAATACCTCTGGGATAGAGCATTCACTCTGGCAATTAAAACTGCATTAAAAGCTAGATAAGGAAGTCAGGATACTAAAATAGATGGGCACAAAAGACTGTTGTCCTTATTTGTTTCAATATATTACCTTTTGGGCAACAGAGATAGTCACTGATTAGTTTTCTTATTGGGTGCTTCTTCTACAACTTCATTGTTCCCATTTGTAAAGTCATTCTCTTCAATCTCCTCCTAAAGGAAGCAGGCTGCGAAGATTGCATTATGTATGCAGCTAAATGGCCTGATGCTGATGGAACAGGGCTGTTTTAGTATTCATAGACAAGGAGAAGCAAAGGACATTTTGAAAAGAAAAATCACCAGATAATTTCTAATTATTTTGCTCCGAGAATGGAAGATGTTTTAAATAAAAGAGCCCATTCTGCTCACAAAATGAATCCTTCGTATCTCTTAATAGATTTGAAAAATATTGAAAATCTTACAGCATTTCTCATCAGCACAGCATGACTCCAGGAAAGCCAACATTTAAGAGTTAGTATTCAGGAAAGACGATGTAGTCATATGCAGTGAGCAAAGTGCCTCAAGAGGTTTGATTATTATTAAATTTATAGGCTGTTGGTGACATATGGGTTTTAGTGCCTCGCCTGCTGCAGTTCTGTTTGTTTGAGCTAGCCATTAAAAGAGGTATAAAGGTCAGTTTTGGCCCTGAAGGATGGGCAGGTGTGCTGTCCCAAGGTATGATGAGCTGACCTGGCCATTAGATATTTTATTTTGAAACATCAAGATAAGAAGACCACAGGAGGTTCTTCCCTCAAAGAAGCAGCAGGTGTTCAGCTGAGTGGTTCCAGGAGGTCAAGCTGCTCTGAGCACACTATACTAAAATTACAGCCCATTTCTTTCTTTTTATGCATTCTCGTCAAGCCTGAAATGGAGGATGAGTTGGAGAGATAGAGGGGGATTATCTCTGGGAGACAGAAAGACATAGGAGGAAATCCAACACTGGGTATGTGATGTACATACCTGTGGCAAATACTTGCTGTAAATAACTTCAGTGTATATAGTAAAAAGTGTATATAGTTGTATATAGTTTTATAGTGTATAAACAATGTATATAGTTCTGCCAGCAGGCCTGGGGAACCTAGAGCGGGATGGAGCCCATCAAATGGCTCGTATGATCTGGTGTCGTCGGGGCAGTGGGGTGGGAGTTGATTTTTTTTTTTTCCAGATTTTGTTCTATTGTACTTTATTAATTTATTTAATTCTTTTTGTTATTTTTGTTTTTTGTTTTATTTTAAATATGGTTTTACATTCTGTAAGCCGCCTCGAATCGCCATGGGTGAATAGGCGGAAATATACATTCAATAAATAAACAAACAAACAAATAAACAGCCTAAAAGCATCCAGTCTTGCTTTTTTGTTTCATTGTCACACTTGCAAAACAATGCACATCCAGAAAAAAATGAATGAATCCCATCACATAAAATTTTTTATTTAATTTGATTGGAATTGTCTGGAATAGATATAGAAATTTTGGCAGAATATTCATCTTAATCAGAGCAATCCTGCCCAATAAGGAAAGTTGTAATGTACTCCAGGAATCTAAATCTTTCTTGGATTGTTGGAGAAGTTTGTCATAGTTGTTTTCTTTTAATGATTTGCTTTGTGGAGTAAACCAAATTCCTAAGTATTTAATTTTTTTTGTCACCTGTATTCCCATTATTGTCTCTAGTTCTTTATTCTGGTCTCCTGTTAAATTTTTAGACATTAATTTCGTTTTTCCCCTATTAATTTTAAATCCTGCGACTTCTCCAAATCATTCTAGTTCTTCTAATAAGTTATGTCCTTTTTCTATAGGCTCCTCCAGAAAAAAACCCAAATCATCAGCGAAGGCTTGTACTTTGTACTCTTCTGATTTAATCCTCAGTCCTCTAATTCTCGAATTTTGCCTAATATACGTCAAAAGAGATTCTAGGGCGAATATGAAAGGCAGAGGAGAGAGAGGGCAACCCTGTCTAACCCCTTTTTCTATTTTTATCGGGTCAGTTTGTTCCCCATTTATTAGAATATTTGCCTGTTGAGTATGGTAAATTGTAGTGACGACGTTTTCGAATCTAGTGCCGAGGTTCATATTGTATATTTTTGAATTAAAAATGCCAATTTAAATTGTCGAATGCTTTTTCAGTGTCCAAAAACATAAATGCAAATTGTTTTTCCGGATGGGCTTCATAGTATTCTGAAATGTCTATCACTGTTCTTAGATTATTCTTAATTTGTCGAAATGGGAGAAATCCATTTTGATCTTCATGAATATGTGTGTTTAGAACCTGTTTTAGTCTATTAGCTATTATAGAAGAGAATAGTTTGTAATCTGCATTCAGGAGCGAGATTGGTCTATAATTATTAATAAGTCTATGGTCTAGGTCCTCCTTCGGGATCAGCGAAATTAAGGCTCCCCTCCACGAGTCCGGCATCTTGGCTGCTAGGAGTACCTCATTGAATACTTCCAGCATCAGTGGTCCAATTTGTTCTATGATTGTTTTGTAAAGTTCTACAGGTATCCCGTCCGGTCCTGGCGCTTTATTGTTACTTTGCTTCTCTATTGCTGACTTCAGTTCGGACCATGTTATATTTTTGTTTAATAATTCTATCTCTTCCTCTCCAATTGCTTTTCGTTCGCTTCCTCTAGGTATTTCATTATTTTGTCCTCACAAACATCTTCCTTTTTGTATAATTTCCTGAAGTATTTAAAAGTGATCTCTTTTTTTCTTCTCTATCTCCTCTTGCAAATTGCCCCTCTCGTCCATTAATTGGTGTATCAATCTTTTTCTTTCATTTTCTTAAGTTTGTGGGCTAACCATCTCCTGGCTTGTTTGCGTGCTCAAAATAAATTTGTTTAGTCATTTTCAGACTAATCTCCAATTTTTCTTGTTCCAATAAATTTAGATTGTGTTTAGTTGTTATTAACTGATTCTGTATTCTTTGATTTTTGGGATTCTTTTGTAGTTGGGTTTCTAAATCCTTAATTTCTTGTTGTAAGTTACTTTGTTGGGCATACTTTCTTTTATTTCTCATAGCATTGTAAGAGATTGTTGTTCCTCTTATAAATGCCTTCATTGTGTCCCATATATTTTGTTTCGAAGTTAGTTCATTATTATTTTCTTTTAAGAAGAAGTCCCCAACCGTTTTTGTACCAGGGACCAGTTTCACGCAGGAACACTTTTTCAAGGACCGGTTAGGGTTTTTTATTTATTTATTTATTTATTTATTTATTTATTTATTATTTTTTATTTATTTATTTTTATTTTATTTACTATTACACTATCAACTCACCAAAATTAACCAATGTTAGAGGATTACTAAAAATGTGTATAAATGCAAGACTAGACTCCAATAAAGTCATCATGATTCAGTTGATCATGATCAAACAAAAATATATGTTTGGCAAAAATATATGTTTTCTCCAAAAGCGTTTTGTAAGGTAATAATCCGCAATTCAGATTTTACATTTAGGATGGGTTTGATCTCCCATATGGTCTTCAGCTTTCCACAATCTCAACAACTGTAAGGTGTGTGGGGAATTCAGAGAGTCCAAGTCCACACATTTTAAAGTTGTTGAGGTTCAGAAATCCAGGCATATAAGGAATTCGGGATTCATTCCAAATACCTGGAGAGCCCACTTCTTTCCGGATCTCTCTCGCCCCATTTCGCTGCAACCCCTTGGCAAGCAGAGCATTGTCTAGAATTCTTCCAGCTGAAATAAGACTTTCAATTACCTGGGAATAAATCCATATTAAACCAGTCAAACTTTTAGTAGATATTCACTGTGTAGCTTGGCTAAAGCAACATTCTGCCCGGTGTGTTTTAGGATTCTCGTCTCTTTCGCTCTCTTTTCTCCTCTCCCGGTTGTTTCAGGCGGCGACTGCTTTCGCCTCCGCCCGCCGCCTTCGTCGCGCACCCTCGTCCTCCCCCGGCTGACAGCTCCACCGCCGCCGAGCCATGGCCCCAGCGTCCCTCCGGCACCCCGGACAAGCGCAGGGCTGCTTTCGGTGGCTCCCGCGAGGGGTCTGGATCGGGATCTGAGCCCCTTCATTCCACCCCACTCCAGCTTTCGGCTCACTCACACGCCTCTCTCTCGCTCTCGCTCTCTTTCCCCAGGCAGAAAGAGGCGCTTCGTGGCGCTGAGGCGAGCTTTCTCCCCACCCCGCGTTCCTTTCTCCCTCAGGCCGACTGGCGCTGCTAAGGGCAGACTTCCCTCGCCCATTTTTTTCACAGCCAAACAGATAGAAATACGGCCAGATTTCTCGTATTTGGCCGGAAAAACGGCCAGATTCAACGTCCCCTGTTCAACGTCCCCTTTTTCTCCAGCCACGCACGGCGTGGAGCTGACGTTTTTGGTCGAGGCTGAGGGACAGCGTCAAAACCAGCACTTGATCCAGCACGTCAAAACAAGATGGTGCCCAAGCAAAGTAGGCGGCCCGGTCCAAAATGATCCACGGACCGGTACCGGTCCGGGGACCAGCGGTTGGGGACCCCTGTGGTAGAGTATCTGAAAATCACTGCTGTGGGAAGTGTCAAAGGACTTTCAGTTGATATGGTATTGGGGATGGACATATCTATAATTAGTGAAGTGCTGGCTGGCATGCTAGCAGCCTTTCAAGTAGCTCAACTGAAATCCCAAATCCTCCCCCCTCCCCCCAAAAAATTCAGGCACTATGGGACAGCGAGACCCAATGAAAGCTGAGAAACTATCACAAACATCACAGCCAAAGAGAGATGGATTTCCCTGTGGTGAGGATTGGCAGGGAGACATAAATTCTTCTGCAAAAAGCAGGTGAGTCTTTACAAGGCTGTTGGAAGAAAATCTTGCCTAGTGATATGATGTGCAAAGATAAATTAACTTTTGTGTAAAGGAGAGTGCTAGTGAGGCTAGAAGAGTTCCAAACACACACAAAAACTGAAGGAACAACTAAAATTGTGCCAGAGAAGTTCAGAGCTCAGCTGCCCATCAAGCACATTCTGGATTGCCCAAATCTGCTTTTTAATTGAAGCCTCCTCTCTGATATCTTAAAGCAAATAACAAGAAAGTATTTATAGACTAAGGAAAGTGTTGATTTCTGCAAAGCATCAAAATAACTTATATCAAAATACATAGATTTGCTATGTCAAGACAGAAACAACACTGGATTTCCTCACCTGAACCATACACTTTGGCTGTGAAGTTCATATATATATTTATTTTCAGAGCTAATCAATTTTCTTTCAATGGCACATCCCATTTCTTCTCCTGTGTGTTGGCTTTTTGTGCATCTGAAGTCATGATTAAAAAAAGATGAGCTCATTTGTTGGTAACAGGGTTGTGTGTTTTGGTTTCTGTATATTTTTCATGATAGTCTGCGGAGAAGACATTTTGTTTGTTCTGTGTCCAAGTTTCAGACAAGAAGCTCTGACCTTCAGCGAGTACCTGTCTCACAGTCATATTAATACGGGATGCTTCCAAATATCTGGCACATGTTTGCCAATCATCATTGGAGCAGGGCTCAATCACAGAATCTGCAGGAAAGTCAGCAGAGAGCGGTAGCTCTAAGGAAGAAGGCAAAGGCTTTCCTTCTAGATTGGGAAGGATCTTGGGAACTGCGTGATACAGCAGGCGGCTGAAACCAGACATTATCATAATGTCTCCACTATGTGTGAACAGGGCCACAGGGGTTTCATCTCGTTTCAATCCTCCCAGCAGAAATACGGATGACTGTCCGAAACTAGAAAGTTAATACAGAAAAAAGATGAGTTAGTAAAACTATAGCTACACACAAATATGAGACAACTTTATACTTTTTAAAACAATATTCTCCTTTTAGTAAGCTATTCAAAAGCTTCATTATAATTCAGAATATTGAAACCACCAGACTTGTATCAAATTGGGTCTTGTTTTTACAAAGAATTAATTTACTTAGGAGATTACAAAACAATACCTCTTGAAACCTGTATACCTTATATCAGCCCTAAAACAAATCTGCAGTTTTTGGAAAGGCCAACAAAACTTTAAATGTAACAGATTTAACAGATAAATATTATTATTATATTCCAAATATACCAGTACAAAGGAGGAGCATAATTCACTGAAACGATTGATTAAAGAAAAATAATGAAAATATAGATTTAGCTGAACAATTAATTACAGTATATTTAATTAAATTACTTATTAAAGTTTAGCCTAACACTGGTTTTTACCTTGTAAAATTTCAGATGAGCAAACTACTTAAGCTATCTAGACAGAGTGGGAGCTAGTCATCCTTCTTCTGGATAGCATTCTGTAATTGGCCTTCTTAGTGCTTACATTGCCAGCAGGCCTATAGATGGGTTCATGAGCAGGGTCTACGAAGTGATCTTAACATAAGTGATGGATGGTATTGTTAGGGATAACATTGTTTACCCTAACTGGTTTGGGTAAAAATAATAAATAAGGTATCATGGTTTGTTAGTTAAAGTGTGTATAACTTTAACAGCAAGAATGTAATTAAGGGTGTGGTTGTAAAAGCACTATATATGAAGCGAGGCAATTGCAGCTCTCTCTCTCTGGCTTACTGATCCCTAATTACTGAATGGATTGATGACTGCGTTCTTGCTGGAGCGGGAGAGAAGAAGGAGTGTTGATTTTTCTCAACGGAGAGAAAATAAAGATTGGACTGATTTATTGTAAGTGAACTGACATTGGCGGACTTTGCAAATAGAGTATCCCCGACAAGATTTGACTGAAATTGATATATGACTAATGGACCGTTTATTTTGACTATGCTATAATTCTTAAATGGAATAAACTATATTTTTGATAGCACAAGCGTATCTGTATTTTTACTGCGTGTTAACTAGAAAAACTTATCTCACACATTTACCCGTCTTCCTATCTGACTTCGCTGCACGTTCTGTTTAGTTTGTTTTCCTTAACACCCGTTGGGGAATCCAGGCTTAGCAGGTATGAATTACAGAATAACAGAGTTGGAGGGGTCTTCTAGTCCAACACCCTTATCATTCCAGACAATTGGCTGCCAAATCTCTTCTTAAAAACGTCTAGTGATGGAACACTACAACTTCTGAAGGCAAGCTATTCCACAAATTAATTAATATCCCCTCAAAATTTCAAATGTGTCTACCAGTTCAAAGAACTTGGAGACCTATAGGTAAATAGGCTGAGTGATAGAGTTCATCAAGATATGTCATAAAATGATGTGAGGCAAATAAGATATGCCATTGAGAAAAGAAAGATCAAGATAAAATGAAATAAATAAAATGCTACTATTTTGGTTTTCACATATTGTAGCTACCCTTTGGCCCTAAATCCCCGGTTTAAACCATCATTGGCATATCTGGTTATTATCTCCAGAAATGTAGGTCTGCACCTGTCAGAAGAATGTGTGAAATATACATAATATACATTTAAAAATATCTGCACTTACCTGAATGATAAAAGAGGTGGAGAAAGGTCCAGTTCAGATTCATCCACATGAATTCCTAAAGATGAATCAAAGTGATAATAGTTCAGGATCCCTGCTTCTGCTTGGAAGTTGGGAAATCCACAAGCTTTAGCCACTTGCTTTGACAGGAAAGCCAGATCAGATGGGAAAGGGGTATGGTTATCTGCTGAATATTTCTAGAAGAAAGCACAAAGAAGTTGCAAATATAATTTTTAAGTAACAAAGCCAGCATATAAGAAATGTTTTAAAGTAATTTAAACTGAAGTTTAGGTTGCTACTTTTTAATAATCTAAAATGAACTTTAGGTTACTATCTAACTTAAAGTCCAGCATGCCAAAATTATAGAAGGAAAATAATTAATTTCTTTATTGCAAACTCAAGTATAACAATTCTCTAAAATATGAAGTGCTATTACCTGAAGCAATTTCTCTCTGTGGTAGCTCATAAGGTTGGTTAAATGTTTTTAACTGAAATAGCAATTTTGCAGCGTAACTTAAATAACTTCCCCCAGTGACTTAAAGCAACTTGAAAGCATAACTGAATTAATATATACTGTACTTTATATAGTGTTTTTGCAAACAATGCTTAAATGACTTAAAACAGAGATATAATTCACAGTTTTTGTAACATGCCAGGACCCAGAATCTTGTACTTAGAAGGTTGGTAACCAGTCAGTTTTTATGAAGACCAGATAATTAAAAGCTCAAAGCTCATTGAGTTAACGTCTGTAGCCAGCTGCTAAAGAATGTTTTTTTCAGTTCAGACTGACATTATGATTAGAATATTTTGGGTTAAAACCCTGGTGTATGATTGTGGTCCTTGGTGCCATCCATAGAAACAATAAAAACAAATATTTGCTGTCACATCATTTAGGAGGTTCTATTGCCCTCTTGCATACCTTTGAATTCCAGTTATAGTGATAACCTAGAGTTACCCAGCGCAACTTTTCCAATAAGCTTTTTGGCTGTGAGTTACTGGCACTTTTGTTTCTAAAAAGATAAAGAACAACATAATCACAAGCAGTTTCAATTATAAAATGTTCTACAAAAGTTTAACATGGAAAAGTTGCCTTATATGAGAGATGGCATAAAAATTAATAAATAAAATGAAATGAGATCCCTGATATGATTCTAAATAAAGCTGGTCAAGAAATTAACTTTCATACAGGTAGTCCTTGACCTACAATTGAGCCCAAAATTTCTATTGCTAAGTGAAATATTTACTAAGCAAATTTTGCCCCATTTTATGACCTTTCTTGCCAGTTGTTCAGTGAATCACTACAGTTGTTAAGTTAGCAACATGGTTGTTAAGTGAATCTGGATTCCCCATTGTCTTTGCTTGTCAGAAGATTTACATGACCCTACAAACCTGCAACCAAATGAGTGGACTCCAAAAGATGGTAGAGGACAGGAAGGCCTGGAGAAACGTTGTCCATGGGGTCGCGATGGGTTGGACACGACACAACAAACAACAACTAACAACAAAGTTGCCAAGTGTTTGAATTTTGATCAGGTATCTATGGGGATGCTGCAATGGTCGTAAGTGTGAAAAAAGTCAGTTTTTTCAGTGATGATGTAACTTTGAACGATCACTAAATGAACTGTTGTAAGTTGAAGGCTACCTGTAGTAATCTGAATAATGAAATGTGATCTATACTGCATTTTTAGAAATCCGGTGCACGTGCAAAAAATATTCACTGAGGTGGAAGAAGATAGTTTAGAAACAACGACACAGATTATTGTGGATAGGATTCAGCTGACGCATGTTCTTCCCAGCCTAAACTTTTACAGTCTCCAGAGATTTAGGCAGAGCCATGACAATTTCACTTGGATGGATGGGGCAGAGATACAGAAATGAGTATATCAGCATACTGATGTTGATGCTCTCTGATCCAGTGGATAACCTCTTCCAGTGGATTCATGTAGATTTTGAAAATGAGAGAATGTAAAGTTCTGAAGTACGCCACAAAGCAAGGGTCTAGGACTAGACTGACCTCACCACCCTTGTTGACTGGAACTAATGATTTATCCAGGACTCCTGGTGACTGATGAGTGTGCGGCACGAAATTCCTGGTGGAATCTGCCCTCTGACTGCCAAGATTTGCTGGGGAGCAAACTTTGCCTTCTGTAAGTGTGCAATTGTTGCTGGATCAGAAGGATCTACTCATGATTATTCATGATTTTGTTACCTCCCAATTGGATTTTGGAATACACTGTACATGAAGCTACCCTTGAACACTGTCAGGAAACTTGCTTGAGAATGCAGTGGCTCAGGTAATTAAGGGTGTTTCTTATTATGCCCATACAATATCTCTACATTATGAACCAGACTGTCTCCCCATACACTTCTAGGTGCAACTTTTCAATATTAAAAATATTTAAAAGAAATTCAATATAAAAATAGGAGGAAGAAAAAACAGTAGATGCATTTGTGCCTTCAGATGGCCAATCATACAGATAGTCCTTGCTTACTAAATCCTCATTTAATGGCCATTCTAAGTTACTATGGGGTAAAAGCTGTGACCAAACTTCAATTTACAACTGTTGCAGCATCCTGCAATCACCTGATCATCATTTGTGTGCTGCACAATAAGTTTACAATCAGCAGAGTTCATGGAGAAGTAGAAATTGTAAGTCATTGTCATATGATGTCTCATTCAACAATCATGGTGATTTGCTTAACAACTGAATGTGAAATAATGGGTTGTAGGTCTGTAATTGTCCCACAATTTTCTGCTTAGCAAGGCAGTTGCCAATCCCAATTGTGATAACTAAGCAAGGACATATAAATGTCAGATAGATAGCCTTCTCCATTCCATAGCCTGCACAATGGGCTTCTTAAAAAGGCTTCTCTTCCGTAAGATGTAATACCGTATTTGCCGGCGTATAAGACGACTGGGCGTATAAGACGACCCCCCAACATTTCCACTCAAAATATAGAGTTTGTTATATACTCGCCGTATAAGACTACCCCTCTTCCACACACCTTCCACTTTTGCACTTTTTTTTTTTTTTTTTTTGGCACTTTTCTGCTTTGGACAATTTTGAAATGAGCTAATCCAATTTTGAACCAAGAATATGCAAATAGCTATGGAGTTTAGAAATGAGTTTTAAAAATATTTTTCATTGCTTACCATTAAGCGTAAAATATGTTGTAAATAAAATGAGAACACAGGAAATGTTCTCTTCTCAATACAGCTGATCTCTCTCTCTCTCTCTCTCTCTCTCTCACACACACACACACACACACAAAAACCCGGACACTGAAAAGGCTGCCAAGGAACAGTATATTCAATGCCTTCTCTTTAATCAAGAAACAAGGAATTCCTTAGAATCTTTTTTTCCCCCCAAGTGGCCCTCTTTAAAAAAAAAATGGAGGTAACACTTTCATTCAAAAAGTCTTCCAGTATCTGGAGTCGCTCAGACATATTGAAGTGAGGCAGGAGAGTAAGTGAAATTTGAAATGATCCAGCTACCGTTTTCTTCCCCTCCCGCCCGAAGGCCATTATCTCCACGTCAAACGAACGAGGGGAGGCAAAGAAGCCAAACACGCTAAAAGGATCTCTTTATTTTCCTACACAAGGTCACACCTACTTTTCCGCATTCAAAGGACAACCTCTCCTCACCACCACCACACACACACACACACCCCAATACCCGCAATGTTCTGGGCATTAATCACCATTGCTACATTAACCTGGTAAATTTATACCCTGCCTCCCCCAGTGTTGCTTTGACGGCAGGATTTCACACAGCGGGCGCTCGCTCGCTCTCTTCTCCGCTCTCCCACCGTTCGCACATGTTGGAAGCACCGTAAAACCTGATAACCCACCGGGGCTCCCCATCCTTAACCTACAGCCGCCCGCATGCAAAACCTGCGTGCAAAAAAAAAAAAGAAAAGTACGCCGCACGTGAGGATCTTGAATCCTCTCCTCCCCACACCGCTAAGGAAGGAAGAGGGGAAAGGTTGCGCAGCACGTGGCGAGTGACACCCGCCACACACACACACACACACACACACACAGCTCCCCCAGCCTCCCTCCCGGCTGCAACTCAAGCTCGAAGTGGGAGTCGGAGTCCTCCCGAGCGTATAAGACGACCCCCCCCCCACTTGGAGGCATGTTTTTCAGGGCAAAAAAGTCGTCTTATACGCCGGCAAATACGGTAGGTCCATAGAACTTGGTAACACCAATATGCAGTTTATGACTTCTGGAGAAGGAAAACTCTGTTGAAAGTGAAGCCAATAACTGTACAGAATGAAGAGCCAGTGAAGAGATTGGCTTCTTGATAATTCCTTTCTGGATAAGGAAAGGACTTGAAATTGACCCCAAATGCTCCAGACATTTGCTACTTGTGTTGAGACTGAAAGACAGTGGGGATTTATAGCTCTGAGACAAAGGAATAATAGCCTTCTTCCTCAAACCACATTGGCCACTTTTAAGAATGTTGGGTTTGCAAACTTCCTTTTCTAATCACTTTCATAAATTGCTCATTAAGTGCTTTTTAGTTATTAAGAACTTTTGGATTGACAAAAATCTGAAGACACCAAGTGAGCTTCTTTCAATCCTCAGCAAAAGAGGATTGAACACATATGACATTGGTTTTTAGCAACTGACTCATAGGGATTAAAAGTAGTCACAGCTTACAAGAAAGGAATCAAGAACCTACAACAGGTGTCAAAACTCAATCATGTCATATGACGTATCATGATACATTTTGCCTTTACTGGGATGGGTGTGGCCTGCACGTGATGCATCTGGTGCGTGGGCCATCAATTTGACACCCCTGACCTACAGCATAATGGCTAGTGTGTTGTTTTACCAAGTTTGTTATGAGATAACCCAGAGACATGACTTACCGAAGCTGAAATTTACTCTTTCCCCAGATATCAGTAATTTCTTCAGAAGACATATGCATGTCCAAATTGCACACATTAGGTTTCTGGATATATTTTTTTAGACACTGCTTCACCCAATGGCACTGAGAGCCCGGAAGAAAGGGATTATTAATATATATGAATCCTAGATAAAAATAAAAATGGGTGAAAAAGAAAAAATGTAGATGTGGCCTGTCCCGGACACTTAAATTATGAACACTTAAGAAAACAGAAACACAAGTATGTCTTTTATGTCTTTTCCAAAAATGTTGCATATATTATCAGTTGTTCTACTGACTAAGTTTAGATTTTATGTATGCTGAGATATCCAAAATATGCTCACCTGGATAATTATCTAGACTGTAAGCTTTCCATTGGGTAACTGGATGTAGTCCTGCCCTGTAGGCATCTTGATCACTTACTGAGGTTAACTTCAGAGGATAGGTGACCACCTAGTTAAAAAAAATCCTTGAATATCAGATACCCAGAAAGATATCCATCCAGATTCTTGTGACAGGCCAGAATCCCACTCTAAGTGGGATAATGGATAAACATCCAACAGATTTTAATTTTAATTACAAATTATGCTAGAGAATAAGTAGGTAATCCTATAACCCAAACAGCTTACTTTATATATTTCAGAAAGTCGCTTGGGAGAGCGTACTTATACTGCATTTATTGCTTTATTAACTGAGGACTAAGTCACCTGTCCAAGAACTGAGCAAGTCAGAAAACAATACAGTAGTAATTTTAAATATGTTGTTAGTTAAATTAAAAGGGATCTTTTGTTATTGAAGATAGGACTTAATCCTTATCAGATTGCAAATATCAGGTACATAAATCATTTTTCAGCAGAGAAATTCTATCTATCTTGAGAAGATAATGGGATCAGGATACAAAAAGAAATATGCAGGATTATTTCCGATAATCCAAACTTATTTTTTTAAAAATAAGAACCTGTAGAAGGGGATTTTTTTTTTTTTTTTTTTTAAATTCTCATTTGGCATGGTAGTTTCTATGTTATCCTCCATATTTTTTGTTAGAATTGATTACTGATCTTTCATCATCTGTCATTAGAAGTCAAAGGTCATTAAAGGAAGCACATTTTCCATGCACTACATTATGGTACAAGCATAGTACATAAGCCAATGTTTACAATGCAGTAATCTCTCTTCAGACCAAAAATATAATAGCACAAGGATAAAATTATCTATAGAGCGTACATTTATTTAAGATTTGATTGATCAGGGTAACAATCAGTTTATACTGTCCACCAGAAGGCTAAGATCCCAGCAGTTCTTGAATACAAGGTGATCATTTTGTTATTTCATCCAATGTTACTCAAGAGGATTTTCACTTTCACTTAGATTTCCAAGTTTCACTTGAAACTTCACAGAACAATGATAGGTTGGACTGACAGGCAGCAACCAGCTCCAAATCCCCAAGTTTCTGTAGTTGAGGATCGATTAAAATCTGGTGTTCCTACTCCTCTTAACCGTTGCGCCATACTATTTTAAAAAAAATATGCCGAGTTTTGAACCAGCTACATAACAGGCAAACGTTATCCTACCGGGATACTTTTAAACATCGTTTATGTTAACTATAACATGATTTTTATCCTCAAGGCTGCCACTAAACAATGGTTTGCGATTTAGCAGGTTCAAATACGGCCAAGACTTTGCTTAATACTGCACCAAGATTGGGGGGTGGGGGAGGGAGAGACCTTTAGAAACTGAGACCAGGAGGTATCGGCTGGTCAGAATTGGCCAAGCAAGTCTTTTCCCGCCATGATGTTTCATTGTCAAATGAAGACCTTCCCCAGATAGTTACAGCTAAGCCTTTGCGCCAATACACGCGCCGGGAAGTTAAGGCGCCGAATGAGGAAAAACGTGCAGCACGTGCAACGGAAAAGGGGAGGGTCTCTCAAAAGGAAGACCTTCCAGGCGTCTTCCTGGCAGCAGAGACCGGTAGGATCCGCTCGGCAGGGCGAAGGGGTGGAGGGTTCCCTTCGGCTTACCTGCCGGCTCGCTGGCTTGGAGAAGTCAATCACCCCGGTAGGATCCGACCCCTCCCATCGCCGATAGAAACGAAAGAGGCGACGGAACGCATCTTCTTCCCGCGTGGCCGCCGCCATCTTAGCTCAAGGCGTGACTCTTTGCACGTTCTCCGCCGAGGCAGCGGAAGCCAGCCTCCCATTGGCTGGAAACTGCCTCGGCCGGGCAAGGTCGTTGTCCCCTCATTTTAAGATGGCAGCGAGGGGGGTTTCTCGGCGTGTCTTCGAGGTCTTCGTTAGGCGAATACCCTGGAACGTGGAGGAAAGTGAGTGGGAGAAGATGCATTTTCTGATGACAGTTAACGGGGTGTTAAGGATTTCCTTTCGCTTGCCGTTTGAGGGACTGAAGCTTTTGTTTCGCCAAAGGGTAGAGGGGTAGATCCCGGAGACAGCTCTCTTACTGGGCACGGGATCCACCTTATTTCCTGTGAAGAGGCCGAAGCGGATCCCCCTCCCCACCTTTCTATCCCAGCTGACGTCTTTCTTGCCGATTCCTCTTGGTTTGAGGAGATGTCCCGGGTTTTGACTGCGATACATTTGTGTTCTTATCGAGGTGACAACTAGATGGCGCCGGTCAGGGGAGGATGAAGCTTTGGAGCCCGCGTGAAAGCTTTCAGTCTGGCCGT
Organism: Notechis scutatus; assembly: GCF_049901735.1. NCBI lineage: Eukaryota > Metazoa > Chordata > Lepidosauria > Squamata > Elapidae > Notechis > Notechis scutatus. The sequence goes on from NC_142009.1 coordinate 293,146,830, forward strand.
GTATTCCGCTATATAGCGGAAATATTGTAATTATTGTTTTATGTTTAGTATGTTTATTATACTTACGTTTATTAATATTAACAATCACTTACTTGGAACTGCCTATATACTCAGTCGTTATCTTAACAGCTCTTAGGTCCTTGGTTATTGAACTGTTAAGTGTTTACCAGTCCCAGACTGTGAATCGAATTGAAGGTTAAATCAATAATGATAATAATAACGATTAACCAGTGGAATGACTTGCCTACAGAAGTTGTGGGTGCTCCAACACTGAAGGTTTTTAAGAAGACACTGGATAGCCACTTGTCAGAAATGATATAGGTTCTCCTGCTTGAGGAGGGGGCTGGAGTAGAAGACCTCCAAGGTCCCTTCCAACCCCTGTTATTATATACATCATGTTATGTTATGAATTGCTTAAAACAAAAGAGTTGTTGCCAGTATTGTGTAGTTTCCTGTACAGATTGCAAGGTAGAAGAAAATGTTTAGACCATTTAGCCATGGGTAGTGTGCTAACTTTGGTTTTATGTACACTAATTCTGGAATAAATGGACATGATATAAAGATTGGAACCTAGATTTATCTAGAATGTTATTTGTAGACAACAAGTGTGCATAGTGATAGTTCACTGTTTTGTATGAACCCAGAAGATTGGGTTTCATTTTATTAGTAAATTGTGTGGTCTCAGTCAATGGGTTTCATCATTCATTTGAATTTGAATCTGTATTTTTTCTTCTGTGTTACGCTTGCTTTTAAAAAAATAATATTTTTGGTCTTCATGCATTGTTGTATGGATAGAGGAACAAAGTAAACCTGTCTCATTCAGAGATTATCTGTTTAATCTGTGTTTCATTTGAATTACAAGCTGTAATTTTAACTTTTTTATAACATTGATCAGAGAGTTATTAGATTAAAAATTAATCAAATGTATAATTTTGTGAATGCTGCGGTAGTTTTGAACAATTGCGAGGATGTAATTTCCCCAAAAACTCATTGCCATCTCTGCATTGTAAAACTTTTTGAAATTTAAAGCCTAGCATTCTGAGCAGCATCAATTAAATTTAGTCACCCATTTCCAGTCAAATGCGTATTATATTATCATCCCAAGGGGGTGTGAGAAATTTAGGGTGACCAGCCCTGCTCTGGAGGTCATTTTCTAAGCCCACAATAGCTCACCCATCAATTGAGAAAATGGCTATTAGAAATTAGTTTGCTCCTGACTGCCTGAAATTTATTACATCGATATCTCCTGCCATTTTTTAAAAGGTGAACTACGAGAATATTTTACTCAGTTTGGACCTGTGAAGAAATGCATCCTGCCATTTGTAAGTATCATGGACATTAAATGATTTATTCAATGTAAAAATATTCAAATTATGTTTGACCAATGGTATTATTGGTAAATAAATAGGTAAGTAGATAGGCATGATATTTATAAAGGTTTTCTGGCAGATTTCTCTAACATGTTGTCTTTTCGGGCAGTGTTTTTTAAAGTACCTCTCAGGTTCTTAAAATCAAAACTGTTTGCAAATTTATGTTGAAAAATAATCCAGTATTAAAATCCCATCAAATAACTGTGAGAAGAGGTAACAGCAGTGTTTACTTTATTGTCATTGCCCCTCGCAGAACAAAATTAAATGCCATCTTCAGTGGACATCATACATAAGAAAACTATAAAAATAAAACAAAAACATCCTTCATGTTCTATACAATTGAGTTGAAAACCTGATACTATATTAGTATTACACTATACAGTAGAATTCAGTATAGTTACTGCTCTGGGATAGAAACTGTTTTTCAGCCTGTTTGTCTTTGTTTTTATTGTCCTGTACATCTGCCAGATGGTAATTAAAAAAAAGGGTGCCCAGGATGAGATGGATCTTTAAGAATGTTTTGAACTTTCTTAAGACAGCGGAAGCTATAAAGCTCTTCCAAGGAAGGGAGAGGGCAACCAATGATCCTCTGGGTAATGATATTAACCCTCTGGAGCACTGTCCTATCTGCCACTGTGCAATTAGCAAACTATACACAGGTGCAGTAAGTTAAAATACTCTCTATAGTGCAGTGGTAGAAAGCCAACTTAATTTTTTTAATTTTGTCAACTTAATTTTTTTTAATATGGTAAATATCGATAAATGTAATCCATACAAACTTTTTGGAGTCCTCCATAATTATTAAAAATTAGAAAGGATCCTGAAAGAAAAAAGTTTAAGACAACTGCTCTAGCTTATTTTAATGTAAGTAATTAAAAGTTTGGGAATTCTTTAAAACTTAATCTTGCAGTACTGTGATCTACAATGTGATGCAAACGTCATCTGTGGAATGAGGTCATTAAGCAGTCTAACGTGTTTATTGTATATATAATAAAACCCACATTCACATTATTTAACGGGAAAAGTATGTGAAATTTTAGATTTTGTAACTGGTGGTATCTCCTTTAGTATCAGTGACTACAACCATTTTTGAGATATCTATTGATCAGTGCTGCTCAGTAGTTTGGAGATATTTTGACCATTCTTTTTTATAGAACTTCTTCAGCTCATTTATATATTTGGATATGTTAGCAATTGCAAACTGTCCACATCTGAGGCAGCAAATTCCACCTTAATCTCACTTGTCTATAAAATGTTTTAATTACCTACTAGATGTCTACATTCAGACTGCTCCTGTCTAGTTTGTCAATGTGCTTTTGGGGTAGTAATTTCTTTTATGGAGAGGATCCTTCTAGCTCAATTTTATCTGACTTCTTAAAAGAGCTCATTATTCTAATTAAATTTCCCAACAATCAGTGAAAGTATTGGCTGTTTGTTCAGTGGACACGTTGCAGCATTTGTGTTGTTCATTTTACCAGAATTTCCTATCTGAATAATTCTTATTCAAGCACTGACAACATTGTAGACATAATACTTCAAGCTTATGGATAAGGATTCACAAATTTTTCATCACTATGTACTTTCCATAATACTAAGCCTGCATAGTTTCTTTTAGGCTTTATTTTTTGGTCACTGAACGGATGAGGACTATAGTTTAACATACTTGTGGGGCAGTGGTGGGATTCAAATATTGTTGCCACTGGTTTGGTGGGCGTGGTTTGGTGGGCGCACTTTGCACGCGTGCACACTTTACATGCATGCGTGTGCCAAATGTGCACTTTGCGCAGGCGCAGAGCCTGCACAATCTCCCAATCGCTTCAGCAGCTGCCGTGCAGCATTATTCTACGCTGTGCAAAGCAGCTGCACTTCAAATTCAGCGGATAAAGGTGAGCATGGGAGCTCAGGCAGGCAGGTGGGCCCAACAGCAGAGCCATTAGAGCAGCGGAGGGAACTGGTTTGGTCTCCGCTGCTCATTGCTCCTACCGACTCTCCAGAACCAGTTGAATACCACCACTGTTGGGCACCAAATTGATGAGGCTAATGCAAGTAGATAAATAGGTACCACTTTGGTGGGAAGGTATGTGTTCCGTGAGCCTTGGCCAGAGAAATATCTTTGGACAATGCTGGCTACCTCAACTGAGAACCACCCCTTAAGTGTTGGACACAACTGGACAGGGGTAACATTTACTTTTACCTTTTTAGTTCAACATACTTGTAGGGCAGCAAATTGATGAGGCTAAATTATTAACTTCCCTATTTTCCTAGTAAACATTTTTTATCTGGGAAGAAAAGTTATTTTTTATAAACACAGGAAGCTTTGTGTAGTGAAAGTGATTATCCCTTGCCATGGATGACTTCAATTCTATTCAGGTTTTAAACATAAGTGTAAGGTATGAGATCCAGGACAAGCTTATCATATAAAAATAATTTTTTCTTCTTCCATGATCATATTTGGAATAATTCAAAGATAATTTCTCCTCTTACCAGCCAATAAAAACTGTTCACTATCAAGAATGCAATCTTAAGGTTTTACGGTATCTTATTTTTACTGGAAATGCTTTTATTATAACTAAGGTGTTCTGGAATTAGAAATGCGTGAAAATATTTTATACAGAATCTTGTTTCATTGTACAAAATAAAGCATATTCATTTATGATATACATAGCTGTTGTAAAGCTGACATCTTTGCTTTCGCTTTCAGAACTTTGGCATACTAATGCTTTTTGTAGTACTATTTGCTTCATATGCACAATGCATGTGAAATTGAACACTCTTATTCATTGCTGCTTTAAAAGAAAATGGTGGCTTGTCTGCCTTTCTTAGCTGATTGTAGATATGATTTAGTCATCCTTGAATAATTTGACTTCCACTGATTTAATAGGATAAGTGCACTTTTGTTCTAAATTCCCCCAGAATTAATTGGACTTGGTATATAATTTCAGGTATTTTGCTGAAAATTTTGCATGTTTAACATTAAAAAGAAAGATTAAGAGTTATATTACTGTAACCCATGTAAAAGGTCAGGAAGTGGAACAGCACATACACCAGTATATATAAATTTGAGTAAACAATCAAATACACCTTATTGCCTAACTAATATTTTAAAATCTTTTATTATTAACATAGTGTGATCATACACACAACTATTTAAAAGTACGCTGAATTGAATTGGGAGTTACTTTCAGAAAAATGCATACAATGTACTTTAGTATTTTGTATCCAATAAGTACAAAAAAAAAATAAAACACCATTCTCTCTAAAACTATTGTTCCATAAGACAGTTTCTATCAAATTTGTTACATATTGGGAAATGGTTTCTAGTTTACCTAACAGATAACATAATTTGTGTGTTCAGCAGTTTGAAAACAAACTCTCAGCAGTAACTAACCATGAATAGTTTCCAAATGTAAAGAGGAAATTTATTCAGATATGTGGATGAACTAATGTATTCTCTTTCATATTCAGAATTCAGAAACAGGGTTCCATAAAGGTTTTGGCTGGATTGGATTTGCTACAGAAGAAAGTCGCAATAATGCTTTGTTGAAAGATCATATGTTTGAAGGGTCACAGGTAATTTCAATTCTTTTAAGATATATCAAATGCCTCCGTTTATTTCAAAGAAAGCTTCTTTATTCTGTTACTTATACATATTTTAAAAAAACCAGTTTCTACAATTAAGTAACAGTTAAAAGCAGGATATGCAAAGCATTTCGTGCATGGACTGTACATGCTAGAATCAAAATGTACATTCTGAGATGGGAGACAGCAAAGAAAAGGAAAATCCAATGATACAAGGCAACAGCAAACAGAAATAAGACACTGGGACAATTTGGTAGAAAGAAGTGACATGCTGGCTGGAGTATAGACATTGTAATGCTTGAATTCATGTAAAGTTGTTGCCGCAATCAAAGAAGAGGAAGAGACTGGTGCTTCAATGATCAGAGGAAAGAACATGTAGGTATGAAAAAGGAGAAAGGGCACAGAATGTAGCTGCCTTCCTTTACTTGTTCTGCAAGACAATCCAAAATCTGTCTTGCTAAAAATTTACAACAAAGAAGCTCCAAATGTTGGGATAATCTATCCAGAATAGGTCTTATAAATTCAGCTATGGCATTTCTTCTGTGCATGGGACAAGATAAATGTTCCTTATCACACGCCTTTCTAAAAGTACACTGCAGTAAGGGTTCAATGTAGATCGATGTCTGAAAGGTATACAGTAGTAATCTGCATAGATAATGCAGACTATATTGGAAATATTATACATGGCCCAGATTTTTTGGTTAAAAAATTGAAAATGGGTATTGTTTTTTTGTCTTATCTTTCAGCTTGAAGTTAAACGTCAAGAAAAAACAAGATGAAATATTTGCTAATACCAATTAAAAGGAAGGAGCCTTTATTTAATTGCTATGTAAAGAAATTAAAATAAACTTCGGTATGTATATATTCATCTTAGTTAATTGAGTGCAATTGCTCCTTTCAGATTAAATGGAACTGGATAGTTACATCAGAGCAAATCAGTTAGTACTCTTCCCTTATTTCAAGTACAATACATAGCAGAAATAGAGAAAATTATATACAAGAGAATATTCCTGGAATAACATTTTAAAGTAAAGAATACATCATTCCTTGTCTGTTGAAACAAAAGATGAACATACTTAGAAACCAAGATACAGAACCTATGTTATTCAGCAATCTGCTTTTTCTTTTCTCCTCTATTCCATAGGGAAATGTTGCCTTTGAACACTCATGGTACATTATTTTCAGTACAGAGCTAGTTAAAGCCCTGAATCCAGTCTCAGCAGCCAGAGAGAAATCAGTTTTTTACTCTTTCCTCCTTTTTTTGCCTTCATGATCATGTTCTTTAGGGCGGTTGCTATCGGAAGGTCTTTTAGAGCCCCCGTGCTGTTTTGCCTCCTCCAAAAATTTGTCTAGACCAAAAGGATCTTCCTCAAATTGAACTGGTCCTTCTCTTCCTCTTTGTCTACGATCTGAGCCAGAAAATTCCTTATCAGGAACAAACCTGGAAGAGGCAAGAAAGCAGAAAATGTAATATATTTCTTGTAAAAATCCAATCACTGAGAATCACATTAATTTCCCTACCTGTTAGTACTTTTTATTCTTGTTTCCAAATCATCACCATACATGTCCTTATCCACATTTTTACTTGGTCTGTATATATTTTGGGCCATGTCTTTACCACTTCTCCAGGGCTGATCGTAGACATTATAAATTTCATCTTCTCCTCCTGCAAAGCCACTGTCCATGCCCTGTCAAGCATAGGAATAATTCACATAGTTAGGATAACAAGAAATTAATTCCAGAAGTGAGCCATCTCAAAAACCAACCATTATATTGACCCACCAACTGGATAAACTGTTATTAAAAAGCAAACGGGGAACTATGGAGTCTTTATAACTATACATATGATAAGCCTTCCTGTTTTCACTCTTTTAATCACTCTTGCCTCTTAAAGTGGCTATGAAAAAAAGGCAAAACATACAAACAATGTAAGATGTGGATGAAGGAGAGAAGCTTAATTTCAGTGAAGTTTTTGACAAGGTTCCATGCGACATTTTAATTGTCAACTCTTGATATTTGGATAGTGCTATAGAAAAGAATCTCAAATGGCTGGCATATTGCACTTATGTTGTTGGAGAGCAGTAACCAAGTATTTAGTTTAGGAGAAAAAATGCAGGGTGTAAGATATAAGGTGGGGAATTTATGGCTTGGGAACACTACATTTGAGAAGAGCTTGGGTATAGTAATTTACAACAACTGAATATGAATCAACAGCGAGACAATTGCTAATATGGCTCTGTGTTGCATTAGAAAAAACTTCGAAGCCTTTCTACTTAGCACTGATGATTCCATTTCCAGGAGGATATGAATAAATGAGAAAAAGTTCAGAGGAGGACATAATAGCTTTGTACAAGAACATAAATGTAAACTGTGGGGAAGCTAACAAAAAAACTTACAAGGCCACAGAAATTAAGACCACAAATAATGGTCAGAAGTGACAGCTAACTAGATGTCATTAACATATACAGGTCATCCTTGCTTATCAACCACTTGTTCGACAACTGTTGAAGTTATGACAGCACTGAAAAAGATGACTCAGAACAGGTCCTCAAGGTTATAAGTGTCAACATCCCCTTGGTTACGTGATCACAATATCAACTATTTAGAACAATGGTAACATCCTGCAGCCACATGATCATCATTTGTGAGCTTCACAGCCAGCTTCTAACACAACATGCTTTTGATGTGTAGAAGAACAAATGAAAAAGGGATACTTGAAGTCCCTCTCCAATTTCTCTTGGGGGGTGGGGAAGCTAGAGCAAAGGAAATTTCCTATGTGAATGAATCACTTGCTCTTCTCCCCACCCGCTCAAAAGAGAAGAGATTGGAGACAGGAGGAACAAGAGACAACTCAGGATAGTTTGAGAGAAAAAGAGTGAAGATGGGCTCCTCCCTAGTAGTTCCAGAGTATATGTTATTGAAGGGGAGGGAGAAGTAGCATACTATACTTTGACAAGATTCTGTCCTTAGGTGAGGAACAATAAAGAAATCTCTCTTAAAGAATCACTTCTTTTTTGGTTTCTGAAGACTGATAGGTTAGGCAAACAAAACTTGACTAATCTTGTCTCTTTCCAAGCAGTCACATGATTTCCTTTTTAGTGGCCACTTCACTTAGCGGTGGAGTTGCCAGTTCCATTTAGTTAATACAGGCACTACCTGTAATCCCTTTCAACCATATACTAGAATGGGGAAATCCTAAGGCATAGTGTGCTTTCATACAAATCTTTTGCATTCCAATTTTGATCATAAATTGAAAACTACCTGTGAAAGTATAATGCTAACCAGAATTTAAACACAGGCTCAACAGCAAATTACCTTAAGAATTAAATGTAAGATACTCAGCATACCAGTGGCCCTTTTATGTACTTGTGGAATTCCTTACCTTATTTTGGTTGAATAGTCTCTGGTCATATTGAATTTCATTGGATGTTCGAGGATTAGGAACGCCCAATGCAATGACTTCACTAATATCTCTGTTCTCATTTCTCTGTAGTTTCGACCTGAATTTAACAATATTGCATTTCTAGGTTACATAATATCAATTATTTACACTTAGCCACTTATTAACAATCATTAACAGTTAGCCTCACTTATCTTCCTTCTGAATGGGCAGAGGGCTATATTGCAAAGTGATTAGACTAGAGTTATGGGATTTCATTTTGCTCTTCTTTTCTATCTTTCCCGGATTCCAAATCTATCTGGAGAAAAGAGTCAAGAAATACATAGGGGGAAAAAACCAATTCAATTATTCTTGCCGTACAACGTACTAGCTACGATCTCGAATATATTTGATCTTTTAGCAGTCATGCTGCAATTATCATATATAGAAGTTTCATGACAAAATTACTTTGGCCATATAATAGTCTTTTATTGCTTATATCTTCTGCAAAAATTGACCAGAGGTGTATTACTACAGGTTATAAATTATCTTTGTTCCCCGGGTATATTTAGATGCCAATTAGCATGTATAAATTTTCTAGTTACTAATTAGTTTATTAAGTAGGAAATGGGTGAACTGCAAATAGGAAAAAATTATTTTACACAAATTGATTTTAAAATCAGCTAGAAAAAAGTCAATCTTGTATAGATAAAAAAAATAAATTAAAATTTGCCTGGTAAATATAAAGGATGAAAATGAAGGAAAATGTAAAGGATGCATCAAAGAAGTTTTATGTTCAGAATGAACTTTAGTCCTGCTCTTTGGATAAAACATCACAGCTTTTATATCAAGGTGTAGATTTTAAACTTTATATCTCACAATGTCAGGTGCTTAGCAATGTCCTTTTGAGATAATGTAATAAAGTAATAATGCAATGCTACACAGACGTTTGGTTTTTCTGTATTATTTTAAGAACTACTGGCAATACTATTGTCTCAACATTTCTGAAGAGATTATTGCACTACATAAAGGATCATTCTGGCAAAGAAGTACAATCTGAGAGAACAGTTATGAGACAATTGTTGTTTTTAATCTTCATATTATTTTTTTCTTGTTGTACAAGGAAAGGTGTCAACTATATTAGTTGAACAATTTTACCTTTTGTCAGGGGCTGCTCTGGAAAGATTCCGGTCATGCTGCCTTTCTTTTCGCCTGTCATGTCTGATTTCATCACGCTCCCTAACTTCACCATCCTCTATAGATAAATTTGAGATACAAGGTATGATAAAGTTAATTGAAAAGTGGTCAAATATTTCTTCCCCAATAATGTTTAATGTGATTGACATTCATTAAGTTATTTATTCAATAAAAATCACTGAAGATTAATATTTGAGAACATTACTAAATTATGGAATGTAACTATTTCATGGATGGGCAACATTTTTTGGGACAAACAATATTTTTTGGGAAACTGATGTCTACAAAGCGTATGGGACCTAGAATTATTTTGGGAATTAAAACATACTTGATTTTAGGGCTTATATAGCCTTCCTTTATTTCCCACTTCAAAAGGGAAGGAAATTTAACAACTGTGAGTAGAGAGGGAATGCGAAGGGGCAAAATAGAATGGATTGGTTGCATCTGGCTCTAGAACTACAGGTTCTCTAATTCATTTTTACATGAACATATATGCAACCACGTGGCAATCGTGTACACAAAAAAGCAGTATACATGAAGAGGTAGACTGATAGGATAAAACAGACCATTCCTGCTGATACATTTCAATCTTTCCAACAAGATTAACTGTTCAACAACTGGTTTAAGAAAAAATATTTGCAATATTACAAAATGAAGCACTTGAAAAGTGGTACCCTTTTCCATATGAGTTTTGATTCCAGCTCTTCGTTCCCTGGCCTTCTGGGCCATTTCCCGAAGTTTCTCCTCATGTTTCTCTTTTTCCTTCTGTGCCATCTTGCGTTCTACCTGGGCCCGCATTTCTACAGCCTCACGAGCCTATACAAAATTAGAATATAAGCAATTATGATAGCAATGTTACATTACACTTTGGATTATAGTATAAAAATGCAGATACATCCCAGAATTTGGCTACACAGAATATTGGGCAGCTATCTTATTGTGGAGATGGGTAGCCTAAAAAAACAACAGACCTTTCTATCAGCAATGTAAAGAGCTTCTGCCAATTTAGCAAAGTTTTCATTAATGTGTACAGTCTGCAATCCTCTACCATCTGCAGCCAGGCGTTTGTCTAACGGGATAGTGTAACCCTGCAATAAAAAGAGAAAAGACATTTAATTACCATAAAAAGTATCTGTACTACAAAAGTAGGTTCATAATTTTAATTTCAGTGGAATGTGGCAGGAAAATTAGTCTACATGCTGCTTAATAAATATTTATTTTGAACTGTTATTATGGAGACATTTAAAATACTTTCGCTATTGTGCTATAATTACACTAAACAAGCCTCCATTTGTGGAACTACTTTCAGTGATTAGCAATTGACATTGTTGCCCTGCCCTACTCAAGTTGTTATTCTTACATGAGACTAATGGGGAAAAACAAGCAATTTTTTTTTAAAAAGTAGCCTGTTTACTCAGTTCTAGTTATTTCAAAGTAATACAAATTGTTCATTTTCAAGTAAGATTCTTAGGATGCTATCTTTAGACTATGTCATTGTAACAAATTAATTACCTTTGCGTTTTTCCAGTTTGAAATACAAGGTGGAATTTTCCATTCTTGCTGCTCCTTTACAGTCATCTACACAGAAAAAAGAAAAGTTTTTTTTCTTCTCAATGGAAAGGAAATTTCTAAATACTATAGCAAAATAATAAATAACAACTGTCTATTTACAACAAACTGGTTTTGAAGATCTTTTGGCAAGTGAATAAAATAACTTTTCAATAATCTGAAGTACAAAGGTGGAATTTTTAAAACCAAACACATTCTTTCTTAGAAGCACAAGGTCTAAGGAGGAATCCATTTAGGTCAACTTTGAGTTGCAAACTTGAGAATTTCCATGCATCCTCACTCCTGATAGTTTTTCCTAATATTGATCGTTTTGAAAGCAACTTCAGCAAGTATCAGCTCAAAGAACATGCTATCTTTCTGCAAGGTGCTTACTGTGCCATCTCAGCAGTTGATAGGAATGTAAGCAAGCGCTCACCATGCTGAAGTATTTACAGAACTATTTACTTTTTCTGCCGATTGTCCAACTCTATAGTATTATTTTATATACTGTATATATGGCAAGAATAATCATGCATGAGATCCCATGATAATCATCTCCCTTCCCACCAGAGTGGACAGGGAAGCCATGTTATCCTCTTAAGCCTTGCCTTCTGATGGACCTTTGGAAGCATGTCTTTTATACTGCAGGCCCAGTCCTATGGAACATCCTCTCTCCAAAATCCAGGAGGTCTCCTCTCTTTTAACCTTCAGGGGAGACCCAGTTTAAAAGTTGTCTCTTCACCCAAGCAGTAGGAGGTTAAGTTAGAGTGGGACAGAAAGTGTAGATTGCATAAGGGAAGTGTGGATGTGTGCTACAATTATAACTATCCTATCCAATGTGTGTGAAATTAACAACAAAAACAGTAATATAAACATGAAAACAAAGACAACTTGGAGGAAGAAACTAGCTGTCAAAGCATTACCTTTCTACTGGGAGAATGCATTACTGGAGCAGGGGGAGATGGTGGCCCACGAGGAATTTTCTTATTAATCCTAATATGTGAAAATCATAGCATCATTAGAACTTATTAAAAACTCTTATTTCTGAATAAGAAGTATTTCTGAAACCCACTTGAATCTTGGAGGCTCCATGGGATCCTTTTGCATCTCCACCATTCTGATAACTCTCTGTTTTGCACCAGAATTGAATGCCACTCCCTGCTGTGATGGTGTGTATCTGACAAAGTGAGAAAAAGGTCTTGTTAGTACAAACTTTCATTACGTTTACCCGTTTTGTTACGAGATGTGTGGCAAATAAATTTAATTCAGCATTGCTGTACTTTTAAACTGTACACATGTACATTTATCTATCAAATTTATTGGCTGTCAATCTTACATGTAAACTATGTCACACAGAGAATAAAGCTTGATATTCCACATTCTATCCAATTTTATTGACTATATACAGAATAACATTTCCAGTTTACTGTCTTCTTCACAGACATTATTGTGCTTATTTACCTTTTATGGAATACAAGACCGTTATATATTTCAAGAAAAAAGTTCATTACCAGAAATGAACACAAAGAACAACACAATTCTATAGCCAAATACTCTTAATTATGATGTATAGTTCATTAGATAGCAATTTTTTAATCCTGTAATTGCTCCTGTCTTCACATGAGAATATATATTGTAGATATATACAAAAAGTAAATAATACAATAATACAATACCGAATATACTGAGCTGGAGCTAGTTTATCAGCTGCTCGGACTGGCATTGCTGCTGCGATTTTTTGAGAGACAGACTTTTCCAGTGCAACTCGTGTCTTTTCTGTAAGCTGCAAATATATATGATATATTAAACACTTGAACAAAATGTGCATGCTTCCCCTCAGCTAAGAAACATAGATGAGCACTGCCCCTTAGAGTTGGACCTGACTGGACAGGGACTGGACAATCTTTACCTTTTTTACCATCAGTTACATGCATCACCACTAGCTATACCTCTTTGACAGCTTCCTCGTCTGGTCTTTGAAGTTCAGGGTCATCCACATTCATAACTTCTTTGGGAACAAGGTCTGTGTATTTGCTGTAAATGACCTGAAACATGAAAAAGATCACTAAAGAACACTGCAGATTTAAAAAAAAAAAAGGCTCTGCAGCTTTTTAGAAAACTGGACTATTTTTCTAGTATTGAACAAGCTCCATAATATCTAACACTATCAGAATAAGATTAAAAACTATTATATAGTACTCTTAGCTTTAGATAGGAGAAATACACACAACAGTTTCCTGAATTCTGGTTTTTGGTAATCAAACATCTTTTCCATTTAGAATTATGGTTATCTTGTTTATCTACATTTTATGATGCAGAAATACAGTAATTTGGCAAAAGAAAAGAGCAGGGACTTGTTCCAGCAGTCTCTAAGGACACAATTCAACGAGAAAAAGGTAATGTAAACCAGCGGTCGCCAACCGGTGGGCCGTGAGAAAATTTTGGTGGGCTGCAGAGAAATCTCACCCCCAGAGCAACCCCCCCCCCAAAGCAATTAATCCAGGCTGCACAGAAACACAAGGCTGTGCAGCCCACGTGAACCCTCCCCACTCATTCACTCCTTACCCAGTAAACTTGCCTGCTAAATTGCTATTTTTCCTTTTTCTGACCATCATCTGTTCTGCTGTGCCTGGAGATTTAGATTAGCTAGGAAGCAGGAAATGGTTGGATTTCTTGCTTTCTAGCTAGTCTTTAGATCTTCGGCTCTGCTTTTAAGCACAGCTGAACCTCCCTTAGGACTAACGGTTTGCTTGCAAGCAAATTCAGTGCAGACTCATGGCAAGCAAATTTGAGAGACTGAGCTAGCCGATGGCAGATAGATCACTGAATGATTCTGTGAGCAACTCAATCTGCCTGCTTTGCCTGATTTGGGGTAAAAGTTGCTCTTTTTTAATAAAAAATTCAATATTTATATAAATATTTATAATATTTACATACAAGCCATGCCCAGTCAGTCACATGACCAAGCCACACCCACAAATTAGGCCACGTCTACAGAACTAGTTAGTGGTCCCTGGGATCTAAAATTATGAGTTTGGTGGTCCCTGAGATCCAAAAGGTTGGCGACCCCTGATCTAAACCACTTTCCAAGCTTTTATGATTGTGATAAGGTGGCATATTCTTGGATTGGAGCAGTATGTTTTTATATGGTCTGGAGATCAATTATGCACATGTAGCCTACAGGCTGTATCTTATGCAGTCTTGTGGAGCCCACTGAAGTTTTTTGAAAAACAACCAATCCACTGCCCATGGGAAGGAGTGCCACTACCACATATGTTTTTGTAGCCACTTTCATTATAACACAACGCCTCCAAGCCTCACTTATATTGCTAATTCCACTAATGCCACAATGCTGCCTGATCTGTGCACCAGTTATTTCTCACAATTATTTTAAAAGTTTCAATCTGGACCTCTGAGTTGTTCAAGCCTTTCTACATTTTTTTCTGTTTAAACAAGTTTTATCATCAATATAAACTTTTTATATCATCATGTTTTTATTTGTTTATGTAATATTTTTAAAAATAAAATATATTTTGCCCATGCGATGGCATTAGATTGTTTTATGTATCACAAATTGCACTCATGTTACCTTTATATCACTTACACTGATGCTTTCTTAGTTGGGTAATGAAATGTCTACAAGCAACCACCAAGGACCCTGAGCTATATATATATTATCTTCTATTGGATCGATCACAACTACAATCATTTTTTCAAATGTGTATATATTGCTCATTAGAGTGTTCTAAATCTTCATTTGTCTGCAGTAAGAGACTTGTAGTCCTAATAATAATTTAGGATAGGAGACATTTACCAATTCTCATCCAAGAATTTCCAAAATTAACAATTCCTAAAATAAGCACCCATAGAATCACATTTCAGAAAGCCAAATGAAAGAGCAGTTTTTTAATGTAATTGCCCATAAAACTCACAAGAACCTCAATGCATAAAGAACTAAATCTACTTCCAAAACCAAAATAATGAATTAATCCTAGGAAATAAAATGCAAAGATGTTCTTCCAACATTAGAAAAAGGAAGTTCTAAATACAGTAGAATAACTAAAATAAGACCAACTCTTTAAGATAAGGTCAATAAATGGACTTTAGTGTGATAAACTGGAAGTAAATAATCAGTTTAGAATTAGCCAGTGGCCTATCTGTGAAAAATGCTTTGAAACACCTAAATAAATTCCATGTGCTGTGATAATACTGTATAACCTTGTACTGTATAACCTTGTACTGTACTTTAGAACCTTGTACTGTATACATATATTTATAATCTTTTTTTAAGAATATAGTGTGTATTTTAAGAATATACCAAACAGAATTCGATTAGAAGTTATGTATTATATTGAATGTTATAACCTTAAGGTATACATTGAAGCTTAAATAAGAGTTGAATGGATAAAATTAAAAGATATAAAGGTGTCATACTCCAGTTAGTAACTACAGGAGAAAATTTGTTTAATGAGAAAAGATAATATGAAATTGAAACAGGACAGACAAAAGTATAAATATAATGATTTGAATTGAGATGAGATAATCAAAATAAAATTGAGAAAATTAAAAGAGGGGAAAAACTATGTAGAAAATGTAAAACAGTAATAAGATATGGAATAGAACACAAAAATGAGCATGAAATTGAGTTTGTGCCTGTATGAAGAAGTGTAACCGGGACCATGCTATTTTCAAAAAAGATGTTTTATTTGTATTATGTTTTTTTTGTGAAAACCCAAATAAAACTTCAAAAAAAAAAAAAAAAAAAAGAACCTTGTACTGTACTTTAGTTCACAGGTAGTCCTTGACTTATGACAATTGGGACAGGAATTCCCTGACATGGCACCTTTCCCATTTAGTGTGAAGACTTTCCAGGCATTTGATGCTTCCTGGGAGAGTTGCTGCTTCACAACCTACTTCCTGAAGGTTGGCTGTCCACCTCCCCACCCCCTGCACTGTGGAGACTTCCCTAGTATTGGACGCTTCCCAGAATGTGATCTATTTTTATTTCATTGCTGGGCCAGGCTGCGGCAGCTGAGGTTTCCAGGAGTCGCTGCTTCCTTCCCAATCTCTCTGCACTTGTGCCATGTTACAACACACCCAACTCATGTGCAGCCGGCGCTTGGTCTCCTAGGGCCTCCATCAACCTGGATGCATTCCCATGTTCTTTATGTAGGGCTTCCTCCACTTAACAGCCTGTGATTCTTGCTTAACAATAGCAGCTGGGAGTGCCAAGTGCTAAGTGATGTGGACATATGACATCTTACTTTATAATTGCTTCTCTTAGCAACTAAAATTCCAGTCCCAATTGTGGTTTGAGGACTACTTATACCTGTATAGTGACTACCTCTTTCTTCCAGCTTCAGAGCCCCAATCTATGCAGGAAAAACACATGTTCACAGTCCACATGCATGGACAATGAGCTTGTGGTGTGTTCTTGCTTTCTTAATACTGGAAAAACAGTTTGCATCATTGAATGACAAAGAATAGCAGTATTTATGTGTAGAAAATTAAATAGAAGATAATCACACTCTACTTCTAGGTAATAAAATCTATTTCACATATCACAAATGCAATTGTATACTATTATAGGTCACCCTGATTTATCAAAGCTTCCCATTCTGCTTTATGTTCATGATCAAACCCTACTAAACTCATAAATATTAAAGGCCTTGCAATATCCATTTAACTGTGGATAAAAAAGTCATCCCAAGCAACACTAAATTAACTGCAAATATGATGTAGTTTTCTAAACACGAAAGATACTTTTTCTTTATGGAAGAAACTAATAAGCTAGCCCAAGATATTGCTGAATTAGCCATTGATACTGCATTTCTTTTGCTTTAAAATCTACATTGAAATGCTATATTAATATATGATGGTATGATACAGACAGGTAAAATGTTGACAGGGAACATATTTCTAAATTAATTTCTATACATGAGTGATTATTTATATTTCAAATTTAAAATCACCCATATTAATATATGATTCTAAATGATCCACAATTAAAAATGCACGAAAACACAAAAATATAATTCAACAACAATATAAAAACCATATAAAACAAATAACAAAATTCATTGTTGAGGTAATCAACATTTATTAATAACAATCAATACAGCAGACAACACAGACTCTAAAAATCATGGCTAGAAGTCTCTTCTATCTGTAGTTCTAGATAGCACAAAAATAGTCAAACCAATAAAACAATGTAGGTAATAGGTAGATGTAGTAATTAGGTATAGAAAGAGAAATATGAACCTTGACCATTCTGTATATGGACAAATATATTTCTACTTGCTTTCAGAAATAAATTTTATTCTAGGTATGTGTAGCTAATACTCAGAAAACCCAAGAGCTTTAAGTATATATATTTTTAAAGTGTGTAACAATTCAGAAAAATATTATAATTCAATTTTCCTAAATATACTGCAGTGCCAGATATGTGAGAAGAAATGTAGAACTTCTAAAAAATTAATATAGTTGCTTTTTTGAATTGGTATACATCCAAACATATATTGATTTGTTTCACAATAGTTGTTTCACAATAGTTTCCTGTATTGTTTAAAAATAAAATATATGGGCGTATTTCATTATTCATTTTTTCATGATTTCATTTCTAGGGAAAAAAATAAAAACATCTTCAGAGAAAAAAAAGAGGAAGATCTGAATTCCTTTCCAAATCTTTCAACGCCTAAAAAAAGTTTCCATTTTTTCTTCTGAGCACCTTCTCCCTTCATACAAAAATATTTTAATAAACTGAAGCAATTATACTTTAAACATAACATTTGAGAGTCCTATTACCTTGTCTTTTGATTGTCCCTGCCGAGCTATAGCATCGTATTTTATTTTTCCTTCGGCATCCACCTGTACAGCTAATGCATTTGATATTTTCTTTTTTCTGCCCATATCCAGAGGATATTGGGCAACATGGATTTCTGGAAAAGCACCTCCATCTCCAAAATCCTACACAGAAATAAAAATGAATGTGATCAGATTGTGGACAAGAGCAGAAAATAGTGTAATTAAGGCGGCTGGCCCGGATGCACTCCCTGCTGAATTATACAAAACTCAACAAGAAATATTAGGCAACAGATTGCTTAAATTATTTAATGAAGTCCTGGATAAGGCAAAGATTCCAGAATCGTGGAAAGAAGCAACGATTACAATTATTCCAAAAGAAAAAAATGATCAAACAAAGATAGGAAATTATAGGCCAATATCTCTATTAAATGTGGACTAAAAAATTTTCGTAACTATAATAGCTGAAAGATTCAAGAAAATACTAAATAAATTTATACACACAGGCCAAAATGGCTTCCTTCCACATAAACATCTTAGCAATAATATTAGGACAATTTTAGACATCATAAAGTATCATGAAGAATGTAGCGGAGAACAGGTAGCATTATTATTCCTGGATGCTAAAAAGGCCTTGGACAATGTAAAATGGAGTTTCGTTCTGCAACAAATTAAGTATATTGATTTTGGGCAAAAATTCCTAAATGTAGTATCAGCAATATATAATAAACAACAAGCTAGGATATTGATAAATGACCATACAACAAATAAATTTGAGATACATAAAGGAACGAGGCAGGGATGTCCATTATCACCATTTTTATTTTCACTTTGGAGGCAGTAACAAGAATAATTAGGAAAGAACTGGAAATAAAAGGACTAAAATTAAATAAAGAAGAATATAAATTACAAGCCTTCGCTGACAAATTGGTTTTTATTTTAGAAGATCCGCAAAATTCGGGACCAAAATTGATAGAGCAATTAAGAGTAATTTGGCGAAGTAGCAGGGCTAAAAATTAACAAGGAAAAAACCAAAATACTTACCAAAAATATGACAAATGTACAAAAAGAAAATTTAACAATGATAATGGACATCCAGACGACAAATAAAATTAAATATTTGGGAATTGTAATTTCAACAAAATGTATAACCCTCAAAGAGGACAATCATACCCCACTGATCAGTTAGCTGGGGTATGGACTGAAATTTTTAATCGATCCTTGATACAATGCGTGGTTCCTGTTTGTCTCAAGGCTTCCACCATCGTTCCACTGCCTAAAAAGATGCCCACAAATGGTCCGAGCGACTATAGGCTGGTGGCACTAACTTCTATCTTAATGAAGTGCTTTGAGCAGGTAGTTCGAAATTATATTATCTCCTGCCTTCCCGATTCCTTTGATGGGCTTCAGTCTGCTTACAAAGAAAATAGATCAACCGAGGACGCAATTATTACTGTGCTTCACATGGCCTTATCCCATTTGGAAACACCGGGGAATTATGTAAGAATGTTGTTCGCAGATTTTAGTTCTGCCTTCAGTACCATCATACCGCACAGATTAATAGCCAAGCTCAAAGATCTAGATCTTCCAGATTCTATTTGTTTATGGATATTGGATTTTTTAAGAAATCGTCCACAAAGAGTTAAACTGAATGATTATATTTCTACTGTCAAGACACTTAGCATTGGCACTCCACAAGGTTGTGTCCTTAATCCACTACTGTTCTCCATCTATTCATCTGATTGCACAAATAAACATCCCAACAATAGGATAATGAAATTTGCAGACGATACTACGCTTGTAGGACTTATTTCTGGGGATGATGAGTCTGCATATCGGGATGAGGTACTACAGCTATCCCGCTGGTGCAAGAATAATAATCTTCTATTTAATATTAAGAAGACCAAGGAGGTTATAGTGGACTATAGGAAAAAAAGAGCAGACATTCAGCCACTGTATATAGAGGGAGTTCGTGTGGAACAGGTGGTTGAATGTAAGTTTCTCGGGACCATCATTACAAATGACCTGACTTGGAGCACAAACACCGCTGCTTTAATTAAGAAGGCACAACAACGGTTGTATTTACTAAGGATTCTTAGGAAACAACAACTGGCTGAGAGTCTACTGACTACCTTCTATCGGAGTTCAATTGAGAGTATATTATCCTACTGTCTCTGTGTATGGTTCTCGAGCTGCACAGTGGCAGAGAAAAAGGCAATTCAGAGGGTGATCAAGACGGCCCAAAACATCATTGGCTGCTCACTCCCCTCTTTGGAAGAACTGTATAGGAATAGATGTAAGAGGAAGATACTTAATATATTGAATGACTCCTCTCATCCGGGACATCAGCTCTTTGAACTTTTGCCATCGAGAAGGAGATTTAGGGTATTAAGAACAAGGACGACCAGATTTAAGAACAGTTTTTATCCAAGTGCAGTTTTGAGTTTGAATGCAGGGTCATAAGATTTTTGTGGAATTTAAATGGCTGAGAGTAATGGGGTATTTACATTTTTAAATTGCATAGAGATTATTGTATGGTTGGTTGTGTTTAGTTCAATTTTTTTCTTTTAGTGGTGTTTGTCCAGTTTTACTTTGTGGAAGAGCACCTCATTTCGTTGCACCCGCTAGCGAGTGTAATGACAAATAAATTCTTATGTCTTATGTCTTATGTCTAATCAAAAAAATAGCTGAAGATCTTAGAATATGGAGCAACCTAAGACTTTTCCTTATGGGGAGAATTGTATCTATAAAAATGAACATATTACCAAAATTATTGTTTTTATTCCAAAACGCTCTGGTAAAATTACAGAAAAACTTTTTTGATCAATTGGATAAGCTAGTATCAAAATTTATGTCAGGAAAAAAGCCCAGAATTAGACTGAAATTGTTGCAGGACGCTACTGAAAGAGGAGATTCGGCTTACTGAACTGGGAAATATATTACAGTGGCCATTCTGACCTGGGTTAAAGATTGGATAAGTGTTAAAAACAAAAGAATATTAACATTAGAAGGATATAATCTACAGGTAGGGTGGCATGCCTTTTTGTGGCAGGACAAACACCAAATTCATGGCTATATTCAAAGGCATAAAATTAGGCAGACCTTACTAAATGCATGGAATAAAACTAAATGTCAGTTCTATGTTGAAATACCAACTTGGCTATCTAAAGGTGAAAGAAACAATGCTGGCCTGGATGAGATTTTGGATATGGTATAAATTTGGAAGATTGGCAAATTTTATGGGACAGGAATGGGAAAATTACTTTGGTGGCATCATATAAAGAAAATTTACATAAAATGTTTTACTGATGGCATATCCCACCATCAAAATTAGCAAAAATGTACCCGAAATTATCCCCTAAATGCTGGAAATGCAACAAAGAAATTGGAATATACTACCATGTATGGTGGAAATGTGAAAAAGTCCAAATATATTGGCTGAAAATTGGAAACTGGTTAGAAGAGATGTGTAAAATTAAAATAGATTTTAGACCTGAAATTTTTCTATTGGGAATCACTGTGGGGAAATATAATAAGGAGATAATATACCTAATAGTTCATGTCACCACTGCCGCAAGACTAGCTCTTGCCCAAAGATGGAAAGGAAACGATATGCCAGAAGAGATGGAAATAATTTTAAAAAATTGGTTGTGCGCTGAAATGGATAGAATAACTCAAGAATTAAAAGATAAGACTGAATCTGATTATTACAAAATTTGGGAGAAGTTTTACCACTGGTTTAAAAAAAGAAAGGAGTAATTATAACAAAGATGATTAATATTTATGTACATATGTAAATTTGTATTTTTTGTTATGTATGCACCACATTCATTGTTTTAATGTTTTTCTGTTTGTTGTTCATTAATAAAATTTATTTTAAAAAAAGAATTGAAGGTTTATTTAAAAAATAGAAATTAAAATCCCATGTTTTGGAACAGTCAAGACTGTTTCAGCTTTTTGTGTATTATTCTCATCCAACATGTGTCTGAAAGTTATTTTGTTTCAAAACTGATTTCCCATTGATATGTAGAAAACGTTTCCCTCCAAAATCCATGTGTTTAGATTGAAATTGTGTAGTGGTTATATAGCCAGTTACATCCTATGCTGTAATCCTGAACACATTTATTAATCATGTATATACTTTTGAAACAATGAGCTTAGCCACAAATACAGATATCATACATTGCAAGTATTATAGCCTATATTTACTAGCATTCCCCCTCTCCCCTCCGAAAGGCTCCAAAGAGGAAAAACACTACCTTAGAAGTAGTGATGTTTGCTATTATTTTCTATCTGGAGAAGGAAAAATGCTAGTGAACACCAGGTTTCTGAAAGGCTCAGAATCCTGGTGCTTTCTAGTGATTTTCGTCAAATTTGAGGTCCATTCCTCCCTTCTTGCATGGGGGGAGGGGAGGAAAGAACTTTGGGCACCGAAGGATCTTAAATGTGGTGAAAATGCTAGCAAACAGCAGCGTTCTTGTGGTTGTTTCCCCATTAGGGTAAGAAGAGGGCCCAGGCCTCCTGGGTGTGGTTAAAGGCCTGGGCCCTCTCTCTGCCCCACCGTGTCTGGAAGGCCTGGGTCCACTTTCCAGTGATCCACTTAATGACTGCAACAGGAAGAACTGGGTTGCGGTCACTAAGCAAAATGGTCATGAGGCATCTCATTTAATGATCACTTCGTTCAACAATTGTAGCACAATTATGATTGTAAGTGAAATACTACTTGTACTTTATTTCTCAGGTGATCAAACATATATCCTTAGGTAGCTTTAGAAGCTTGCTTGCTTGCTTGCAAAAATTGACTTTTTTGTACAGAAGTACTTAAAATCCCTTGAGAGATTAGGATGCAGAGGCTATGCCTTTCCACCTTGTCTTCCTCCCTCTGGAACAGCTTTCTTCCACCCTGATGTCCTTGAGAAAGATTGTTCAATCTTAAATGATTAATGGACTGAGCAAAAATGGGCATTAATTAATTTGGTACCTCTAACTGTGTTATTATTATGCTTTTATGGTTCACAATAAAAAGCATAAAAACATTATGAAACATTTTAGATTGGAAAAAGCAATTAAAATTGAGCAAAAAGCACCTAGACAGCAAATTCAAGGATTCAGAACTTGGAACATATAAGCTGATTTTAGGAGAAAAAAGCATTTTAAATAAAATCTACATATTGCATTCAGAAGTCCAGACTTATCTTTCAAGAGAAAAACCATTCTTGGTAGCTAAATGAATGCAAACTATTATTTACCTCCAACATTCGTGGTATCCATCCTTTCCGATAACCATAAGGAGGAGGTTCCCTTCGTGATGACACCAACGCAGTCTGTCTCACTCTTTGAGATCTTGCTCTCTCCTCCAATTCCAGTTGGTCCTGAGACAACTGGGTTGGTGCTGGCAAAAAACTAAGCAAACAGAGGAAGAATGTAATATTGCTCTCTTTCACTGTAACATTTGACTTTTATTCTAACAAAAATATGTTTAAAAAACAATTCTGTCTTTCACTATGAAATATCCACAGTGCTTAATATTGTTCAAATATTTTGGCAACTGCTTCCATGGAGGAAAGATTCATTTTGTCTTTAGTCATCTTCAATTCTGAACAGTTTTGTTTTTAGAGTGTTTTAGGAACTCTGAAGCTGCAAGTTCTATTTCAGTTATTCCAAATAGTAATTACTTCAGAGCTTTACAAACTGAGCTTGCCCTCGGAAGTTGTGGAAGCGTCATCAGTTGAGACTTTCAAGAAGAGATTGGACTGCCATTTGTCAGAAATGGTGTAGGGTCTCCCGCTTGGGCTAGATGACCTACAAGGTCCCTTCCAACTCTGATTATCTGTATCTTTATCTTTACAGGGGTGCTTTAGATACAACTAAATTAAATTAAAACTGAAGATATAATGTTAATAAATGAAAAATTGTTTGGGGCATATAGCTGATGTAAAAAAAATGGCCCATTCTGCTTATTATCCCCAGCAGCGGCTTGCAATCCCACCTGGAACTAACGATTTGCATATAGGGAAGCCATAATGATGAGCAATCTCCTATATACTATCCTTACCAGGTGAAAACAATTTTAGATCTGAACTTTGAAGTGATCCATCAATCACATCCTACGGATACTAACTGGGTGGGGAGGGGGGCAAAAAAGGGATGACCACCCTGCACCACCTTCTTCTGGATAGTCGGCCAAACCTTTATTTATTTGTGAACCGAGGCTTTCATTTCTGAAAGGATTTCATTATTCTTATTAAGGGCACTAAAGTGGGGGCGGGGAAAACAGACCGGCCGAAACGGCCTGTGAAATAAGCGCTAAAGAAAAGTGCCCGGATCAACCCCAGACCTCCCTAACGCAATCTTCCCGTAATCCATCCACTTTGCCGCAGACCACGATGTGCATATATCTCGGCTTACAGCATATTCTTAAACAAACAAACAAACACGAAATCCGGGAACAAGTCAACAACCTGTCCCTGTGTCGTAATGAAGTCCCGCTTCTTCCCTCCCCTACCCACCTGGTCAGCGCCATTTTGTTGCTCTCCTCGCTCTTCTGCGAATCCTGTGTTGCTGAGGGTAAATGACAACCCCCGCCTCCGAAGGAAGTGAGGTATTCAATGGCACTCTGGGAGTTGTAGTGTTTACGGGTTTTGTTAAGCTCAACTGAGACACTTGAGTCTCTCTTCGCCGACGCTTTAACTAGAATGCTGCCGCGCGGGTTTGTTTTTTTTTTGTAACGGATAGTCCTCAACTTACGACCTAAAATGAGCCCAAAATTTATGTTGCTAAGTGAAGACATTTGTTAATTGTCCATTTTATGACTTTTCTTGTCACGTTTGTTAACCACAACAGTTGTTAAACTACTAACACCATTGCTAAGTGAATTTGGTTTCCCCATTGACTTTGCTTGTCAGAAGGTTGCAAAAGGGAATCAGGTATTACTGCAAGCATCATAAATTTGAGTCAATTGTCAAACATCCTAATGTAAATCACTTGACCGTGAGAAATGCTGCAGTGGTCATAAGTGTGAAAAATGGTCACGTCTCTTTTTTCAGTGCCATATGGCCAAAATGGTCATGTCTCTTTTTTCAGTGCCATAACTTTGAATGGTCATTAAGAGAACTGTTATAAGTTGAGGACTATCTGTAAAGGAATCGGTAATTCTTCATTGAGAATGTGATTCTTCTGAATACAGATTGTCTTTCACAGCTACCATCTCCATTAAAAAAGGGGGTGGAGGGGGATAGCTAGAAGTTGCTTTTAAATGTACTGTATCTCCAAAATTTAAAAATGGAAAATATCTCTGAATTACAAACTACTGTAGGAAGAAAATTTGATGTAATTCTTTAATAGTATGAGATTTTTTTTTGCAGGAAAAAATAATTTGGAAGGATTGAGGCTATACAAAATACAAGAAAGTCTTTAATTTTTTTAAATTGTGCCTCTATTACTTTAAGAAGTAAATCAAGGCAGGGAACATATCTAATATTACTTCCTCCTCCTATTTTCCCCACAACAGCAATCTTGTGAGGTGATTTGGGCTGGGAAAGGGTGACTGACCAAAAACACCCAATCAGCTTTCATGTCCAAGGCAACCCTAGAACTCAGCAGTCTCCTGGTTTCTAGGCCAGTATTTTAACCAGTACCACAAACTGGCTGTCATTCAACATTTTTGTGTCTAATCACTCTTGGCCAAATAAGGTATTCAATTCAGTTGCTTTACAAAAGCTTCTTTACAAAAATGTAAACAATATATGGAATGAAAAAAAAATCCTTATATCACCAATAGAAGTTGGTATCAGTTCAAAGTGAAAAAATAGATAAGCCAGGACTAGTTAAAATATATTTCCACAATGTTTTACCTAATCCATGATTAACTGAAGGTGGTCTGCTCTCACAACACTCACAACCCAACCTTTTACTATAGTTTAACATGATGGACAAGCCAGGTGAAATATTCTTAACTGGAGGGAAACTGAAAATATAGTTCTCTGAATTATTTGAAATAGTTTGATAAGGATTTTTATCTATTAATTGTTTAATTACAGCACAAGGTTGGGATTGTACTATCTGCAAAGCCAAAATGAATCATTATTTATTGTACTATATTGTGATATGTGAATCCAGCTAAAACTTTTTACCTTTCTCCCAAATTAAAAATAATCTTATATACCCAGGATCTCCCTATTTTGCTCTACATGACTAAAGTTACTCATTTTTTATAAGATTATTTGGAAGTACAGTAGACCTCTCTAAATTTCCAATGTCTTGCTTTCAGTCTAAATATGTATGAAATTGCAGCCTCAATAGGCTTAGAGAAGATTAGTACTTAAGAGCTAAGGTTTTAACTGAAGGCTCTGTCACATGATATGCTTACCCATACTTAACTATAGTTTGATTTGTTTATTCAGTACGATTTTCTAGGTTCATATAACATTGAAGTATATATTAACCACAGACCAAGTTCACACATAATTTCTTATATTTATAGGTCACCTTATATGTCACCTGGAATTCATGGTAGGATACATGATTTTGCCTATTTATTCTCATGACAATATCACATTGGAATAGAGTTTGGACTGGATAAATGCTATCTTCACCATCAACAGAGGAAAGATAGAGGAAACTGGAGGAATAATATGCCCTAGGAAATAACATTGAGACTCTGGGTGAAGACAATGACTACAGATACTTGAACATTCTTCAAGCTGATATCAAGAGCACTGAAATCAAGAAGTTCAGAAGTGAATACTTCCCAAGTATGAAGTTCTGAATATCCAAATTCAATGGAGGCAATATTACCAAGGCAATTAACCTGGGCAATTCCAGTCATTAACTAGGCGGCTAAAACAGTGAATTGGACTTAAGCAAAACTAAAAGCCCTGGATAGGAAGACATGAATCATGCTCTTCATCCATAGCGTGATATTGATAGGCTCTACTTGCCAAGGAAAATAGATGGGCATAAAATGTTTCCAGACAGTTGACACTGAACACTGGAAGACTATCTGAAGGCTGGTGGAAAAGATGCACTGAAATTAGTATACCATAAAGGCTTAATCAGTACAGGAGAGACCAAACTGTTTTAAAGAAAGTTACGACAGCAATTAGGCCTGCTGGGATTGCCATTGATACTTCTCCTGACTGCCAGCTGCCTGCAATTTGGCAGATCAAATCTCACCTTCCAAGGTGGGTAAAATGAGGACCCAGATTGTTGGGGGTAATATGCTGACTCCCTAAAACTGCTTAGAGAGGGCTATAAAAGCACTGTGGAGTGGTATATAAGTCTAAGTGCTATTGCTATTGCTAAATGATGCAGTCATGTGATGTCACCCTTTACTCCTACATCTTTCTTAGTGATGGAAATTCTAGTGCTGATTGCCATTGTAACTTGAGTACTATCTGAATACCCAGGTGGCTTTATGTGCAACACAGACTTGGCCTTTTAAAGTGAGCCTTGACTTGATAATGTACAGTAGGTGCTTTGAGGAGTATGTTGAATATATATTAGGCTGAAGAGAGATGCATATTAATGTATGTTACAAAATTTGGCATAATTAACAAATAAAATGCATTGATAGTGTTTTAAGACTTTAAAACAAATTATATTATTATGTATTTCTTTTTATATTACAGTTTGTATGATGTTCTATTTATATTGTGGTTTCTATTTTATGGAGATTTATATAATTTATAAAAGTTGAGGTAGTCCTCAACTTACAATTCATTTAGTGACCAACAACCGTTCAAAGTTACATGACACTGAAAAAAGTGACATGACTATTTTTCACACTTACAACCTTTGTAACATCCTTATAATCATGTATTCAAAATTCAGATGCTTAGCAACTGTTTCATACTTACGATCTTCGCTATTTCCTAAGCTCATGTAATCACCTTTTGCAACCTTTTACCAAGCAAAATTAATGGGGAAGCCAGATTCACTTACAACCATGTTACCAACTTATCAACTGCAGTGACTCACTTAACAACAGTGGCAAGAAGGTTGTAAAATGGGCCAAAATTCACTTAACAAATAGAAATTTCACTTAACAAAATGGAGATTTTTTTGTTTGTGAGTGCAGGCTTCCAAATAATTGACAGTCTGGTGAAATCATCTCTTCTATTCATGCTTTCAGGTCTTTTTTTCAATCTCTATGGGTTCTCTGATAATTCTGTGGCTGGGGTTTTCTATAGTGGCTAGGGTTTTGGTGCCATTAAAGTTGATGCTATGGCCTGTGGCTTTCATGTGTTGGACTAGTGAGGAAGTGTGTTCCAGCTTTTTTACTGCATTTTTGTGTTCATCCAGGCGGGTACTTATTCTTCTATTGGTCTGTCCAATGTATGTGGCCGGGCATGATGCACAGGGGACTTCGTATATGCCTTGGTTTTCCAGGTCAATTTTATTGTTGCGGTTTCTAAGGATGGCTGCTATTTTTCTGTCTGTTTTGAAGGCAGTCTTGATGTGATGCCTGTGTAGTATCTTACTGATTTTGTCTGTAGTACCTCTTATGTAGGGCAGGACAGCTGTTCCATAGGTCTGTTCATCTTCTAGGTCTCCATTATGTCTCAGTGTGTTTTTGTGGATCAAGCTGGTGATTTTGCTTTTGTGGAAGCCGTTGGCTGTCAGTACTTTAGTCAGGGTGCATAGTTCAGTCTTTATGTGTGTCTTGTCTGCCAGGCGTTTGGTTCTAGCAATTAGTGTTTTGGCCACGGAGTTTATCTGTGCTGTGCATCAACTTCAATGGCACCAAAACCCTAGCCACTATAGAAAACCCCAGCCACAGAATCATCAGAGAAGCCATAGAGATTGAAAAAAGACCTGAAAGCATGAATAGAAGAGATGATTCCACCAGACTGTCAATTATTTGGAAGCCTGCATTCACAAACAAAAAAATCTCCACACCACTAGCCAGACAAACACCTGGGCACAAACAGATCCCCCCGATACCTCCAGCTCAAACACACCCCAACCAGGCACCCAGATGAAACCTAGCTTCCTAACAAATGATAAACGTCCTTTTACTCGGAGCCAAGCTGCACTAAAAGCCTCCAATACAGGAACACAATGTTGCCAGCCAATCAAGACACAAAAAGAGCCACAAAACAGACAGAAGATATTAGAAACACCAATCAAGCAGAACACAGCAAACTCCAAGACCAATGAACACAGACCAAGACTCCCAACCAATCAGGATGAAGAAAAAACCATTCTGGCACAGCAGTAGGCTAGCCCCAAATTTAAAACTGAAACAACTGTAAAAGTCTGACTCACAGACGAACACAATACAGAAGCCTGATGATGGCATATGAGATTCTGCCGAAACGTTGCTACAACTTTAAAAGCACAACTACAATGACGTGGGAAAATACCCGAACAAAGCTGAATGCCATACATATAAGTACCCGTGAAAACTCGAGAATACACACACACACACACACACACACATACATATACATATATACATACATACATACATACATACAGTATATATATAAATATACATGTGTACAGTATCTGGCAGTTTCTGTTGCATATACTGTTGAAGTTTGGATTGCAAGATCTTAAACATTATCTTACTGGCATATGAAATAAGTGCAATTCTTCAAAAGGATTTTTGGAACTATTCTTTTTTGGTATCGGAATATAAATTGATATTTTCCAGTTGCTTGGTCACTGCTATATTCTACATACTGTATCTGCTTACAAATGGTAAGAAGCACTTCAACTGCATTATCTTGTAAGATTTTAAATAGTTCTTCTGATTTTTTTATTAGCTCCTGCAGTTTTGTTGCTAATATTTCCTAAGGCTTATTGAACTTAATTTCCCAGAATGTCCAGCTGTAGTTCACCGATTAAGTCTTTATACTGAATGTATCATTAATTTGCAATCTTGTTTTATACAATTCTTTAGTGTATTCATGTTTCTTTATATTTTTCTCTAGTACTGTAAATCTTTACTTCATTTATCTATAACTGTGTCTACATTTGCATAAAAGAGTTCCTTGAAAAAACATATTTTATAAAAGACTGTCCCTGAAATGTCCTTTTCAGTCAGAAAAATGAAAAATGCAAAGCAGAATTATGGCTGCCCTAGATTTGGTGTGCCTTTCTTTACAATTTTACTGCTCCATCAGATTCTAATTTTTCTGATTCTTTCTCCCATAAAATGCATTTAAACTTTTCAGTTTCTTTTTTATCATCTTCATCATTATACTAGGGCTGCTTTAGAAATCAGTGATGTTTGCCATTATTCTTTGTTCTGGTGATAGGGGAGCCTGTTAGGCACCAGCTGTATAGAAAGCTTCATCTCTTACACCTGCAAGCATTTTCCCTTGTGATCAACACTTCCATTGTTTCTAATGAGCATATTTATCTTTGATTATTGACAGCAATAATGATGATGTACAGGAAATGTTCCAGTTTATTGAGAATGCTTATAAACTATATGGGGACAGAAGTGGTGGAGGTGTTGCCAATTATGGAGGGAGGAAAACAAATTTAGGGTTTGTTTGTTTTCTCACACATGGAGATCTTGAGTTCAAGTTTTGAATTATATGTTGCCACAGGCTCTTAAAATGTGCATTTCAGATTAAGTTTCACTTCTAGTTTTCCCATGAAACTTTATGGACACAGTTGGGATGGCATTAGAAAGGATCCAGTCAACTCCTGTTGCTGCAACTTTTATGACTCATGGTATGTAGAAGGAAGAGCTTTGAAAATTGTTGGGTCTTTTCATATATCAGAAGCTCAGAATAGCGTCAGGAATATGTGGAAAGATGGTGTTTCTTCCAATAGGCCCTTCATATTCAGTGGTCATTTAAATAGGTTACTTCAGGGTAGTTGTGAATATTAGCAGTCAAAAAACATTACACAACTATTGTCTTTTTCTGTATTCTTTACATCGTAATCAAAACAACAGTGGAAGTTGTTGGAGGAGGAAACTTGCTAGTTAGAAGACATCTGGATTCCCTCTGAAATGTGAATAAAAACCAGAAATAATAATGTATGTAATGCCTCGTTTGAGTTCAGCTGGGTGATTTAGTGTGATTTGTCATTGTCTTTTTGGACCATGTTTTTTCACCTTTCATTCTAGCCTACAACCCTGGTATTTTCTTATAGCCTCCCATTCAACTAACAAAGTAAGATTATTTCCCAGACTTGGCTGGTGCTGTCAGATTGCCTTAAATGTGGTGTTTCAATAATTTAATAAGACTAACATCTGCAATAAAGCTATCATTACTGGTAAATGATTTCAAATTAATGTATTTTCAACTTTATTTTTTTAATTCTTAATTTTAATTCCTAAGACACACATGGATTTTCATTCTCTTTTAATATTGCAGATGGGATGCCTGGATAAATGAAGTTGATAGGGCATTAATTTCTCTTTTCATGAGTATTTTAGTGCTAGTTGGATAAGGAACATGAGGATTTTCAATTCAATGTATATATACACACCCACACACCCTAAAGATCTTCAAAATAGTTCGACCAATTGTCTAAATAAGCTTCACATTAGGGTGCAGCACACAAGTGTCACAGAACAAGCTCTGCTAGTTATGTACCTAAAGATTTACGCCTACTCTATAGACACTAATATTGACGACGTTTTGGTCCCGTTTTCGCGATCGACAAAGTCACTGAAAAACGCCACTGTCAAAATTCTTCTGGACGCGTGCTTCTTAAACGTAACAAGCAGTTTTGTATCTCCCTCCTCACCACAAAACAAGTCCCAGCATCCTCTACAGAGAAAAGTCTGTACCACGTGAGATGAGAAGGGGGCGGGAACCTTTATTTTCCGCCAATTAAAATCGCCCTGGTAAATTGTGCCCAGGAAGCCGGTAAGTGCGGGAGGCGGAGTGGAGGGGTCGGTGTGACTTTTATTGGAGGTGGCCGGAGGGACGGATAAGAGGGGAACAGGAGGAGGAGGAGGAGGAGAGGAACAGCGAGCGCCTTTGAAATGATTCCTGCGGATATCGAAATCTTTGTGGAGTTTAGAACGTTCCATAAGAACGGAGGATTCTAATGAATTGGATTGGAATATACTCAGTTTCCCCCTCCCAGTTATTAATGTGATTCGAGGATTTCGCTTCCGCTCTCTCAACCTGCAGTATGGAATTTCGTTCGCTAGACCGATGCATGGAATCTACTGCTTCAATAATCTATCACAGAGTTGATTTTTTTTCACCACCCGATCGGTGTAATCTGCCCTCAGTTCACAAAATACAGGCAACCTTTATTCGTAACTCCAATCGGTCACTTCTCATTTCTATAAAACTCAGTAATTTATTGACCTCTATAATTTAATTTCACTGGACTCCGTCCCAAAGAAAATCCACCTGAATATTTCCTATTATAGATTTTCTCAGTCGACCTGCTTCCGATTCTTAATTCATAAGGCGACTAAGGTTAAATGTATTCTCACGTGTAATGAGTGACTAATACGATCCAGGATATTTTAAAAGTTTTAAGATGAACATTTATTATGACATAACCCTTAATCGACAAGGAGCCCTCAGTACAATATTTCTTGTATGTTGTGCTCAAAAGCTAAATGTGGAAGAGGAAAAGAGAATATCAATTACATTAGAATATACTAAATATGATTCAGGGAATTTAACAAAGATTCCTCTTGAAGATTCTATCAGGCTTGGAAGAAAACCTATTCAATGATCTTACTCGTTTTAAAGAAAATGCTCTATTATGCTGAGATTAGCTCAGTAAATGTTGTGGAAAAGTAACCGCGTGTGTGTATGTGTGTATGTAAATATTGAGTTAGGAATTTAATTATATTAAACTTTAAAAATGTACAACATAATAGTATGGCAATATTATCAAGAATGTACTTTTAACTGTAAATTATTTTAACTGTACATTATTTATTGCTTTATCTTTTTAATGTTTACTGCTTTTTAATATTCGTAAGCTGCCCAGAGTCACCTCTAAATGAGATGGGCAGTGCACAAATCTTAATAAATAAATACATAGAAATGAATAAATAATCCTGTATCTACTCAGGAATCAACTGCATGAAAATCAGTGGAGCATACTTTCCTCTCCCCCAATTCTGTCTTTTATCATGGAGCACAATCATGCTGAATTCAGTTGGACTTATTCTCGAATAGACAGTTATTAATGGTTGTCATTGCAAGAAAAGCTTGTAGATTAGTCATTTTCAGGATATTTCAGTGTTCATATTCTTCGGTATTTTTAGAGACAGACTTGAACAACATATATTTTTTCTGGTAAAATATATAGTTTTTATATTTATCACAATATTAAATTCTATCAAAAGTAGTTATAATTTTGTCTACCTCTGTCATAATACAGTTTCCTTACACTGAGTTATGTGGTTCCCCTATGTATGTTCTTAATAAGCATATACAGTATATAAAAGTGAAATTTGAAGAGTTGTGGCTGCCTTATTGAACAGATACATTTTGCCTGAGAATTGAATTGTGCACGAATGTTGTCCAAGCCAATCTCATTGTACACATGTTGTACTCTGACAATAAAGGCAATAATAATAATTAACAGCTTTTTGCCATTTGCACTAACCATACTGAAAACATTTCCCACCGACATAGATTTTTGGGGGAGTTGTGTTTCTATGATGTCATCTTGTCCCCTTCCTAAGAGTAAAATAGGCTTAGGTTCTTAGCTGTATCAGTGTTAAAGGAGTGTTTCTCCCCCTCATTTAATCACAGACTAAGAGTAGCCACAAGTAGCCTAAAATCTTAGAGGGCAGACAGCAGTGACTCAAAATAAAAGCAATGTAGGGATAGTGGTCAATAGTAGGAACAGCAAATATCCTTTTCTGCTGACTTAGGGATGAGTGGATAGCACTCAGCAGCGGGGAGAAGCTTGAAATGGGGAAAGGCACTCTTTTTGCAGTATGTGTATGTATTTCTCCCCCATAAAGAGTGAATCCAAGAAGCTTCATCAGCTCTGATTGGATGGTGGGAATGGAAGGAATTTGTGGGATTTCTTCCATTCCCCACTGTCCAGCCAGAGCTGAAGAAGCTTCTTGGGTGAGAAGCGAAACGTCTTCTTCTTTTAAAGAAAAACCAGAAAGTCCAATTGCCTCTTGAAAAAGCACCTTTAGGACAACCATGACCTGGATGACTGAGAATCTCCATAGACATTTTCCTTTGGATACGTTAACTACAAAGTTTTCTTTGTAGTATTTTCTGCCACTATATAAGCTTACCATTAAGATTAGATTGATGTGTCCTTATTAAAATGTTAGCGTAGAAAACATCTTTTCAATATTTGCAAATTTTACTAATTAAGGTTGACTCTATTCCCAAGAGATTATTGAATGCCTGTAAAGAATTATTTTTAATTTTAGAAAACCTAAAAAGATAAAACAAAGATTTAAACTATCCCTATATCTTTGCAAAGGTGATGTGAGTTGTTCTTGACCTCAGCAAATGAGCAATTTAAATAGTAAATAGCCTGGATAATCAGAGCAATGACTTAAAGATCTTTTCTGCAGTTCAATTTTGAAAACTCCTGCTTTTTGTCGGAGTTGTCATTTCACTGCCTATACTACATTACATTGAATATAACACTAAAAGCTGGACATAGAGAAATCACAAACACTCATCCAAAATAAGTAGAAAACTTTATAATTGACCTCCAGAAGGTTATGCTTACACTACTAGTCTGCTGAACTTAACTAATTTATCATTCCCATGAAATCAGAGTCTTCATGCTGAGCATCTGAATATTGGAAGCATTCTGAGGCTGACAAGGTTTTAAGCTTTTCCTAAGCCCTTTGACATGCTAGAACAGGGCTGTCAAACTCCCGGCCAGTGGGCCGGATGTGTCACATGTGGGCCATGCCCATACCCAGTTTAGCAAAGGGGAAAGAAGTCCTGATATATCATGTGACGACGCCATGACGATGTGAGTTTGACATCCCTGTGCTAGTGCTATAACCACATAGAAAATTGCCAGAGCAATTTATTCTAATGATTCCTTTTACCTTATAGTTTAATAACTCTCACTTTATTGCAACCCCCCTCCCTCACACACACAAAGCAGGTGCTTTCAATAGCTCAGGTTCCCCACTGAAGCTACCATCCTGGGCTAAGTACTGCAGTAATTTGAGAGCCTCAAAAATAATACAAATGGCCCCATTTAACTTCAGGTGAGAATAAAGTAGAACACCAGGTGGAGTTTTCAAGGCACAAGTTCTTTAAAAAAAAATAACAAAAGAAAACAGCAAAAAAATGAGAATAAGAGAGGTGTCTGAATTGCTGTTGAAAAACTCTCAAACAGAAAACCTAAGAACAAATCAGGCATAAAATATTAGATATTTCAATTAAAAAACAATTATCTGACAGAAATCTCTTCCCTTAGCTAAGTAGAAAGATTCGGTGGAAGATTGTGCAGCCATCTATGTTATTTATTTGAGTTTGAAGATTTGTAATTTAAAATTTGGTTCTCTCCCCCGCTCCCCTCCCAATATCCCTGCTTCTGCATTTCTGTTATTTTAGAAGAAGCCTGTTTACATTTCTGGTGAGTTAATGATTGTCATCCTGAGAAAGTACCTTTGCATGGTATTCCTACAGTTGTTTTAATCTACTTGGAGAAATAAGGGAAGTACACAGACCTAATTAATGCACATGAGGCCTATCTGTCTTTTTGCCGTCTGTGGCATTTATGTTGCAGGTTCATGTTTCTCCTGTTTTTATTTCCATGCAGTTTGCCACCATGGCCAGAAAAGCTTTAAAACTAGCATCATTTGTCAGTGGAGTAGGGGCCACTGCTGCTTTATACATGCACAGCAACAAGCATCTGGATCCCAATGATTTTGGAGTGGTTCGAATAGGCAGAGCTGTTGCCACTGTAAGTTTCATGCTTAATACAAAATATAGGGTTAAAAACAATACATCGTTTAAAAAGAAATTGACTTCTGAGAATATATTTGCTAACATATATTTAATGTGGATTTTTCTGATTTATAATTGATGTCATTGAAAAGCATATTTTCGATGCTGGCATATTTGGCAAAAAATACAAAATCATTGTTTGCCCTCCCCTCTACCTCTAAATTTAGGATTTCAGTACTATTTTTTTTTCTTAACAGTCCTTGCTTTTAACTGCAGGCCCAATTTTTTACATCACTGTTTCTCCATGGCAAAGAAAGCACAGTGTTTGGGGATTCTGTTTGTCATGACATTGTTAAAGCTCCAAAATCTTTGTCATAAAATCATATTGCAAAATTCACTCTTAATTACATGACTGGCTGATTTTTTAATCCCCTTTCCTGGCCTGATATTTTCCAAGTGTGTTAGACTTCCCAATGATAGTCATGGAGACTAACACATTTGAAGGATATCTTGTTGGCGAGATGATCTAATAAAAAAAAGTACTATAGAAAAGACATTTGCTCCAGATATTGCAGCATATGAACTCTTCTCTCTTTGTCTCTACATTGTTCTGATGTATGATACATATCAATACTAACAAATAAGATTTAGTCACTGTAAAAACAAATATGATGCCAGTATTATGAATTATGTTCACAGTTCTAAAAGATGGGTAGAAGGAAAATTCAAGGGATTGGACAACAAAGTTTAGTTTTGTTCTGTCATGATTCTATGAAGTAGAAATTGGGCTAAGCAAGGCCCTTATCACTTAGATTTTCATCCTGCATTTGTGGATGAATTCTAAGAAACCAAATAAATCCTTCTGTTACTTGTCCCAAAGGTACTTTTTCAAGAGCCAACTGGACTTTCTTCAGCTTAGAGCCAAAGAAGCTTCTTGGATGAGAAGCGAAACGTCTTCAAAGAAAAAACAAGAAAGTCCAGTTGCCTCTTGAAAAGCACCCTTAGGACAACCATGACCTGGATGGCTGAGAATCTTCACAGGTCTCCTGTTACTTCCCCTCTAATTCTGAATATCTGAAATATAAATCCTTAGTCTACTTTGTAGAAAGTCTTGTTATTTGAAAGGTCTCTGTTAATACTTAAGGCTTTATTTTTGCTGTGCATTTTAAACTAAAACTGAATGTAGAAGCTGATATTGAAAAAAATTGTCAAAGAGTTTAGCACAAAGGTAAGTATGTAGATTGGACTGTGCTTAGAATAATATAGCAATAGCAATATAATTATAGAGTTGGAGAGGGATTCTTAAGCAATTCCCTATAAGTGTGGGTTAGTGCTAGGGTTGTCTTCTTTTTGAACTCATACCCACTACTTCTGTGAGTAACTGATTCCATTGTCAAACTGATACTATTATTATAAAATTTTCCCCCAACATTTAATTGGCATTGGCCTTCTGGAAATCTATATCTATTATTTCCTTTGGAGTGAGGGAGAACAGATGTTAATCTTCTTTGGAACATCCTTTGACATATGTGGCATTACATATACTTATTCACAAGGCTAAAATAAGTTCTCTTCATAAAACTTTGTTTCTACTGCTTTGATCATCCTTATTGCATTTCTCTGAACCTATTCCAGTGTATCTAAACCCTTAAACTATTGTGTCCAGAATTTAACACATTACTGAATGTGGGATGTCTAACTAATGTAGAAAAAAGTGTAGTGTGTTGAACCATGGGTGGATTTTTTTGTTCATTGACACTAGGGGAACATAGTGCAAGTTCTGATTGAAGGGCTGTACTTCTAGATATGGAAACAGAAGTATCAAAATGCTTTTTACAGAACACAAGGAAACAGAGCATGTGGTTTATGATTTTGTGTCTGGATTGTTTTCTAGACAGCAGTGATCACTTTTGACTACCTCACTTCTCTTCGAAATTTTCCACGTGGGACAGAAGAGTATGACTATGTCAAATCACAGGTAAAGAGTCAATAGTGAAGAACAGAGACTAATACAAGGCATTCTTAAATAATCAATGGAATCTCTAATTTAGCAATCTAATTTGGATTTAACTCCCATCTTTCATGAAACTTTTGATATATGGTAGCTATGGCAATTATAAAACTTAATGATGGGATTAGCAGTAAGAATCTTGATATCGTTGGATAAAGATCAGTAGAGAACAATGGTTGAAGGTTGTCACAAATTAATGTGCATAAAGGGGGAGTGGTGGTAAAAAAAGTAGCCTGGATGATTAATGTATCTAAAGAAATGAAAAATAACAAAACAAACTGACAACAACAGCTGTTGTAGCTTTTTGGATAGTACTGAATAGCCCAATTAAAAATAACATCTGCCATGGTATCAGGGTAAATATTCATAGTATTTGTACTGATGTCCTTCATTTCTCGGACAGATTTGCTTCTGAGTTGAAATGATGCCAAAATGTACAACATTTTTCTAGTGAACCTGTCAAGCCTAATTCATTTGCCTTGGATTTATCATGAACAGTGATCTGAATTTATCAAATAGGCACTCCTTAAATGTTTTGATTGGCAAGACCTATAACATAAAATTTTCTAAAAGGAATAAATTGAAGTCTGTTTCCTTAATTAATTTTTTTCTAAACAAATTGTCTTTCAATTAAAACACAATGAAATCCAGCAAATATACCAACATCCAAATATTGAAATAATTAAAATAAAACAAATGACAAAAAATATAAACTTATTTATTAGATTTTAGTTCCTACTGTTTTATATGATCTGAACTGACATAATACCGTAATTACATACATAATATAGAAAAATTATATAAAAAAAACAAAAACAAAGGGAAAACCATAATTGTAGACAAAACAGATCAAGCAAGTTTGACTAAATTTCTAGAAAAAATATTTTCTGCCTTATGAAAAACAGCCATTTTAGATATTTACAAAAATATGTAATATATTTCTGCAAGTTTGGAATAGCTTTGTTCTCCCAATTTTTTTAAAATACTACTCTTGGCTCCCTGCCTCTACATATATGATATATTTATAGACTTAGATTGTAGATAAATTCATATGCTACATTCTGTACATGTTTGGTAAGCACTACTTGCTATTAAAATCATGTCAAGGATTCTGGAGTTTTCACTCCAAGACATCAGAAAAACAGGCAATATGAATGATGTTCCAACTACCGTAATGAATAGTGGTCTTATCAATGATTCTTTTCACAATCAAGCCTTCTTAAATATTATCTGAGATGTGTACTAAGTGTGAATTTTGTTGTTGCTGTTGTTTCATAGTATTTAAAACAATTGACACCAGAGTTTATGTTATTCCATATAAATACAAATAATATCTATTTTTTAAAAAAATGTAATAAAGAATAGAATGACAGAATTGGAGGGCCTTGGAGGTCTTCTAGAGAATCTAGACCAACTCCCTGTGTAGGCAGGAAGTGCTATACCTTTTTAGACAAATGGTTGTCCAATCTCTTCTTAAAAATTTACAGTGTTGAAGTAGTCACAACCTCTGGTGGCAAGTTGTTCCACTGATTAATTGTTCTGTCAGGAAATTTCTCCTTAGTTCTAGGTTGCTTCTCTCCTTGGTTAGTTTCCATCCATTTCTTCTTGTCCTGTTTTCAGATGCTTTGGAGCAGGGGTCCTCAACCACCGGGCCGTGGACCGGTCCCGGTCCGTGGAGCACTCTGTACCGGCCGCAAAGAAAAAAAAAAAAAAAAAAAATGGCGGCTTTCTTCGCCTTCGGTGAATGCTGCTGGGATCGGGATCAAGGACACAAATGAAAGAAGGGGAGGAAGAAGCAACCGAAGCCTGTCCTGCTCTCTGGCTCAGCAGCTTCGGTTTCCTCCCGCCTCGTTCCTCTCTTAGTCGCTCTCTTGCTGCTCCACCAGCCCAGGAAGAAACTGCTTCAAAGAAGCTGGGGGGGCGGCTTTTCCTGTCTCCGCAGCGCCTCCAAGCGCCCGTTTACCCCACCCCGCCCACCCGTGCGCGGTTCAATGCCCAGTGCTCCTTCTGCCTGCCTGCCTGCCTTCTTCGCTTCTGGTGAGAATAATAACTATTCACGCCTCTTTTATCAGCTGAAGCTGCTCCGAAAACGAAGAAGGCAGGCAGAAATAAGAACTGAGCACTGTGGATTGAAACTGCGGTTTTTTGGGAGGAGGTCTTATTTATTTTAAGTGCAGGAGGCGGTGAGTGTGGAGGCCAACGGGAGTGAGAGTACAGCTACCGTTGGCCCTGCTCTCTCTGTCCCACTATCTGCTTGCCTGCAATGGGCCAACGCGGACTGAAAAGCCACCCCCTGCTTCTTTGAAGCAGTTTCTTCCTGGGCTGGTGGAGCAGCGAGAGAGCGACTGAGAGAGGAACGAGGCAGACACCTGAGGGAGGGAGGAGACACCTGAGGATGGGGCTGAGGGAGGCAGGGCCGGCGCTCCCTGAACTTGATGGTTTGCTGGCAGCGTTTTATTACCCGACTAGGTAACAACATCAGATGTTACCTAGTCAGGTAATGAAACGTCTGCAAGCAAACCACCAAACTCGGATTCTTCTCTCCCCCGGTCCTTGAAAAAGTGTTTGTGCTTGAAACTGGTCCCTGGTACAAAAAGGTTGGGGACCACTGCTTTGGAGAATAACTTGACTCCCTGTTCTTTGTGGACACCTCCTGAGATATTGGAACACTGTCACCTTAGTCCTTCTTTTAATTAAACTAGATACAATCAATTCCAGCAACTGTTCTTTATATGTTTTAGCCTCCAATCCCGTAATCATCTTTGATGCTCTTCTCTGCACTCTTTGTAGAGTCTCAACATCTTTTCTACCTCACAGCGACCAAAACTGGATGCAGTGTTCTAAGTGTGGTCTTACCAAAGCATTATAAAGTATAATGATCTTGATTTTGTCCCTCTGTTAATCTATTAGAAAAATAGTAAAAAACAGTTGGGGTAAAAAATAACCCCAACTCCCATTTCCTCTCCATAAGTGACCCCTTGGCTATTAGACATTGCCAAAACCTAATTTAAAGCCAACCTTTAATTAAAATAGAGGTTTCATCCTGTCATAAATCCATGAGGATATCTGCCTGCCCTACAAGGTTGGATTAGGTGGGTGCTCCAGGTCCCCTTCCTTAAATGTTGCCATCTGATAAGACCTAGGAGGCATGGCTTCTTGGTGCTGCCCCAGTCCATGAGATCAAAAGGACCCTACACTTTTAGCCTTCCAGAGTGCTGTGAAGATCTGTCACTTCCCCCAAGCATTGGGTTAGGATGGAGGCATGAGCTATGAAAACATTTAGTCTGGCACCTGAGGGGAAGAGTTTTTTTTAAACTATGTCTTATAGATTAGTGTGAGCCTTCTAGAGTAATTGAATGATATAGGCAGCCTATAAATCCTGTAAATAAATAATAAACAGGGTTGAATGGCTTTATCATGAAATGTGCAATCCATGGTCAGCACTGTGCATTCTTGGTTCAGTTAGATCACTAGAGATGTGCTATGTTCCTTCCTGATTCAAACGTTCTATCATCATCCCAGTGCCAAAGAAGCCCTCCATCAAGGAACTGAATGACTACAGACCAGTTGCTCTAACATCTGTAGTTATGACATTTTTTGAAAGGCTTGTGCTGTCCTACCTGAAAACCATCACGGATCTGCTGTTAGATCCCATGCAGTTTGCATACCGAGCAAATAGATCGACAGATGATGCTGTTAACATGGCTCTGCATTACATCCTACAACACCTTGAATCTCCAAATACCTATGCAAGGGTCCTCTTTGTAGACTTCAGTTCAGCGTTCAATAACATCATTCCAGACATTCTTCTAAGTAAATTAAACCAAGTAGTGGTACCTGAACACACCTGTAAATGGATCATAAGCTTCCTAACAGACAGGAAGCAGCAGGTGAAGCTAGGCGGAATTACATCTGATACCTGTACAATCAGCACAGGGCCCCCCCAAGGCTGTGTGCTATCACCACTTCTCCCTATATACCAATGACTGCATCTCAAACGATCCATCTGTTAAAATACTGAAGTTTGCTGATGACCCAACAGTGATTGATCTCATTCGAGACAACAATGAATCTGCATACAGACAGGAGGTTATACAACTTGCCTCGTGGTGTAACCAGAACAATCTGGAACTGAACACACTCAAAACCGTAGAAATGGTGGTAGACTTTAGAAGAAACCCTCCCATACTACTATCTCTTACAATACGAGACAACACAGTACCAACAGTAGAGACCTTCAAATTTCTAGATTCTACTATATTACATGACCTAAAACGGACACCTAACATCAAAATCATCAAAAAAGCACAACAAAGAATGTTCTTTCTTTTTTTAAAATAAAGTTTTATTGAGTTTTAACAAAACAAATAAAACATCTTATTTGAGTACAGCATCATTCCGGGTTATCATATTTCCATACAGACACAATTTCATATGCATATTCATCTTATGTATTCAACTTCATATTTTATTACTCTTTTTCCAACTTCTCACTATTTCTCCCTTCTCTTAATTTTCTTTTATGGTTATCTCATTTTCTTCTTATTCAATTGTATTTCTTTTACCTAAATTTCTATATCTTTTTATTCATTGTACTTATTGTCTCTGTGTTTTCTAGCTGAGCAAATACCTTTAATCCTAGTACGTTTCCCTTTTGCTTTATTTCCTGTTTTTGTCCCTCATAAGTTCTTTCCTTTCTATCTTCCCCCTTTTTCTCATCCCTTTTATACCCTTCTCTCTAATTTTCCCTTCTGTAGTTTTCTTTTCTGCTTCTCCTTGCTGTTATACTTCTTTTTCAGACTATTTTTCTTTTTGGTTGTTCCCTTTGATCTCAAACTTTTAAGTCCTTTCCCCCTTTTTTCCCTTATTACCACACTTTGCATTATTTGATCATTGAAAATGGCTTCTTCTTTGTCCCTCTATGCCCTTGAAGCTTTTCCTTTTGCTTTTCATAGTTCAGGATCTCCATTTCAAAAAATTCAAATATGAAGCCAAAGGATCTTCCTCCCCTTTCTGCATCTTCTTTCTGTTTTTTAAGACTCATCTTCAATTCCTCCAGGAGTGATGGCATTTTAAACACTTTTGAACAACCACCCGATTGACTTTAAGTAAAAACAAAAAAAGAAAGAAAAAACCAATGCCAAAAACTTTTTTTAAAATCACCAAATGATCCCAGACAGTTCCTTCTTGTTTCTTTCCTTTACTTTTCCTTTCTGTAGGTTACTGTATCTTTTAATAAGATTTCAGTTACAATGTATCCTCGGGAGTCTTTTCAAAGTTTCACTGTTAATCCTCTTTATTTTTCCATTATTCCAAGTCCCACCCTTTTGCCTCCACTCTTCTCCTTTTTAGGGCTTTAAAATGACCAAGAAAAAATCTTTATTCTCCTTTTAACACTTAGATTTCTGCGTAAGGTTGCCTATTAGTGTCAAAATAGATTAATATAAATTTCTTTCCATACCATTTGTAATTGTCAATATAAAGGTAAAAAAAGGGTTTTTAACCTCCTTTTCTCTCTCCTTCGCCGCTTAAAGATCTTCTTTCAGAAGTATCCTTCTAGGTACTTTTAGATTCAGGGTACCTTGCTTCGATGTTCTCTATTGTTTAGCCCGGTCTGTCCTGCTTTCCTCTTTGTCTTCCTCCTGCACAATCTTATCCAGTCGGGTTCTTCTTTGAGGAGGCCATTTCTGACCACCGCTGCAACCGCCTTCAGGGAAGGGAGTTTAGACCAGCCAAGGAGGAGAGATGCGGCACCCCTCCACTCGGCTAGCAATCTCCCCCCTCTTCCCCACCTCTACGGGGTGGCTTCAGCTCCGAATCCAAAGGATCGGGGCACTCCAGCGGCGAGCACAGATCGAAACCGTGCACGATCGTGGATTTCGGTCTGTTGCTGAAGAGACCCAAACCGGAAGACAACAAAGACTGTTCTTTCTGCGCCAACTCAGAAAGCTCAAACTGCCCAAGGAGCTGCTAATACAGTTCCACAGAGGAATTATTGAGTCTATCATCTGCACCTCTATAACTGTCTGGTTTGGTTCTGTAACCCAACAGGACAGACACAGGCTTCAGAGGAAAATTAGGACTACAGAAAAAACAATTACTACCCACCTGCCTTCAATTGAGGACCTGTATACTGCACGAGTCAAAAAGAGGGCTGTGAAAATATTTACAGACCCCTCACATCCTGGACATAAACTGTTTCAACTCCTTCCCTCAAAACAACGCTAATAGAGCACTGCACACCAGAACAACTAGACACAAGAACAGTTTTCCCCCGAAAGCCATCACTCTGCTAAACAAATAATTCCCTCAACACTGTTCAACTATTTACAAAGTGTACAGTACTATTACTGCTAATCTTCTCATCACTCCTTATCACCCATCCCCCTCCCTCTTGTGATTGTAGGACTGTAACTTTGTTGCTTGTATCCTTACGATTTATATTGACTGTTTCCTAGT
Source organism: Notechis scutatus (assembly GCF_049901735.1). NCBI lineage: Eukaryota > Metazoa > Chordata > Lepidosauria > Squamata > Elapidae > Notechis > Notechis scutatus. The sequence goes on from NC_142009.1 coordinate 293,191,011, forward strand.
ATGATTTGATTGTTGATTGTACCCTATGACTATCATTAAGAGTTGTACATTATAATTCTTGATTCTTAACGAATGTACCTTTTCTTTATGTACACTGAGAGTATTTACACCAAGACAAATTCCTTGTGTATCCAATCACTCTTGGCCAATAAAGTATTCTATATATTCTATATATTTGTAAATATAACGTGAAAAAGGCTATAGGAACACTTACAGGGATTCTTTCGATTCAAGAAAGTGCCAATTATCTCTTCTGCACGGAGAGAAATAGCTCAAATAATCACTTATGATTTTGACATTTTTTTCAGCATTCAGTACACCTACATACGCTCTAAATTTTAGAGTCTAAAAGAAGAAAACCACTTGGCTAGAAAACCACCAGTCTTCTAGGATATCGAACAGCATAGTACTGTTTGCCAGTTTCTAATAATCCTAACAGACAGAAAGGCAGCAATGGATTAAAAAAGCAGCATTAGAATTGGGATGAGGCATTACAAAAATAAATCACAAATGTGAGATTGGCTATACAAAATAAATAAAAACAAAATAGAGATTTGGTAAATCTTTGTGCTGGGAGAGTTTGAGCCCTGGTGAAATTGGTGAGATAGAGATCTTCAAACAATGCTGTTAGATGTGGATGAGAGAAAGAACTAGACCAGGGGTGTCCAACCTTGGCAACTTTAAGACTTGTGGACTTCAACTCCCAGAATTCCTCAGAATTCCTCAGCCAGCTTTGGCAGAGGAATTCTGGGAGTTGAAGTCCACAAGTCTTAAAGTTGCCAAGGTTGGACACCCCTGAACTAGACCATAAGGGTATATTATTGTACATGAAATTCAAAGGACTTCTGTTTTGGATGGATAACAACAGCTCAAAATTCACAGTGTGTACATGCTGCTTTCAACATTTTGGTTATGAATTCAAAGTAGAATTTAAAACTGAGAGCTAGGCTTCTTTAGACTCTGATTACCTCACAGAAAAAAAAAAAACAGAGAGCAGCAAGGCGGTTTCAGGAAAGAAGCCAAAAGTGTAGAAAAAAAACTAATTAAAGCTTACTCAGAAAGTATGATTGTTCCTGACTTGCCTTTTGATAGCAGATTCCCAAATGCTGTATATTCCCTGCTTGAGCATCCCTGTTGGTTTGAAAACCAACAGTTCCTGCTAAGCACAGAAAATGGAAATTGGGAACTCAAAGGTTATTACTGTAATCTGTGTGCAATCAGGAATTGAACTTAATCAGCATCTTATCTTGGGGCACTTGTTTCATTTGGGGGCTGTATATAGCAGTATGGTTCTCTCAAAGGAAACAGAACAATTCAGGAAAAGAAATGGAAGGAGGTAATTTGAAGTTTGTTAATTTCAATTTCAAGAGTGCAAAGCTAATTATGCAGTTTTCAATTACGCATTTAAACAGCTGTATTTCTACCCTCCTTTACTTCTTTGGCCATAAAGGGATAAGAGTCAACAGTGATTTACTGTTACTTGTGCTAGTAAACTTGTGTTTCTAGATTAACTTCTAGATTAACTAGTAAACTTGTGTTTCTAGATTAATTAATTTTCTCTAGTTGACATGTGCTTAGCTTTAGCTTATGTCTCTGTGTGTAGTTTTCCCCCCTGTCCCTCCCTATTTAGACATTAGGGGTTTAATTATACCTGGCTGGCAATTTCCCAGATGGCAGAATATCTTCTTCTGGAAGAAGATCCAGTGATTGATTCTCTGATCTCGCCTTCTTGCTGTGGTCTAGATCACTCTGGAATGCTTCAGCCTTCTTGGGCTGCCCAGAGCAAGCAAAACTCCAGCTGCTTCAAAATGGCCTGATTAGCCATGTTTTGTGAGCCATGTCTTCTTTCCCCCCAGTTTTTATCAGGCACCTTAGCCCATTGCACCTTCCCCCTGTGAGAAGTGCAATGTAAAAGAGCATAAACATTTCTTTCCTAGACAATTTCTCTGAGTATAAAACCAGAGTACATACCTGAGTGATCATGTGACAGAAGGGCAGACAGTGTTCTGCTGTGATATTCTCATATAGGTGTAAAACAAAAATAAGTTAGAGGCAATTATAATTACTTGAGAAGAAATAGTAGTGAAGGGCTCACTGGTTCTGAGGTTTTACTAAAGATAAACTGCAAAAAGGCCGATAGCTTTATTCTGGGCATTTCCTGACAATTAGTATTTCAATTGCTCAGCCTTCTCATTCCTTCCCTGCTTTGGTCCATAAGTACTTAATGAATTACATGAAGTAATTCCTTGAAAGGTTTTCCCCATATAAAGAGCAGCTTTGGAAGAGCCATTTTCCTCAGGATCATAATAAATGGATTCGCAACATCCTCACCTACAAGCACTAATTGCTTGTTTAGAACACAGTGGGTAAAACAAATATAATTTAATGCATGTTTTATAGGCATTACAGGTAGTCCTCAACTTACGACCACAATTGTGCCCAAAATTTATGTTGCTAAGTGAGACATTTGTTAAGTGAGTTTTGCCCCATTTTACGACTTTCCTTGCCACACTTGTTAACTGAACCACTGGAGTTGTTAAATTAGTAACAAGGTTGTTAAGTGAATCTGGTTTCTCCATTAACTTTGCTTGCCAGAAGATTGTAGAATGTGATCACATGACCCCAGGACACTTTAACCGTCATAAATGTGAGTCAGTTGTCAAGGATCTGAATATACATCATGTGACCATGGGGGTGCTGCAATGGTTATACATGTGAAAAACGGACATAAGTCCCTTTTTTCAGTGCTGTTGTAACTTCGAACGGCCACTAAATGAACTGTTGTAAGTCAAGAACTACTTGTATAATGTAGGCATTAAAAGAGAGCCCAAATGCTGAGTAGACAAGCAAGTAGACATTGGGTGATTTTGAGGATATTGTGGGAACTTGCATGATACAGTCTTGTGCAGTTTGTAATACAGAAGAAAATGGCTAAACAATACACAGGGTAAGAGCTGGAGATTTAGTGCTGGTCTCTATTCATGAGTTTATGATGTGCTAGGCGGCCTTTTCCCAGGCAATTCACTTATCTCTGATAGTTCTTAAGACTAACTAGCTAATTCTTAGCAATCTCAGGCTAAATAAGCAGTTAAAATTCATCCTTCTACCAAGGTGCTTAGGGCAGCAGTCGCCAATGGGTGGTCCGCGAGAAAATTTTGGTGGTCCACAGAGAAATTAACCCCCAGAACAACTCCCAAAGCAATTAGTCCAGGCTGTGCAGGAACACAAGGTTGCGCCACCCACATGGCCTGCCCTCCCGCCCACTCACTCCTTACCTGGCAAACTTGCCTGCTACGTTGCTATTTTTCTTTTTTCCTACCATCAGCTGTTCTGCTGTGCCAGGAAATTTAGATTAGCTAGAAAGCAGGAAATCGTTGGGTTTCTCGCTTTCTAGCCAATCTTTAGATCTCCGGCTCTGCTTTGAACAATCCTTAGGACTGAAGCAATGCAGACTCAGCTAGCCGATGGCAGAAACACAGATCTCTAAGTGGATCTGTGATTCTGTGAGCAACTCAATCTGCCTGCCTGCTTTGCCTGATTTTGGGTAAAAGTTGCTCTTTTTTTAAATAAAAACTTCAATATTTACATACATGGTGTGTTGTGAGTTAATTTTGTGAGTTTTCTTGCTAGCAAATTTCATGGGTTTGCTTGCAAGCAAATTTTATGTGACAGGCCCAGGTAGCCGATCTCAGAGATCTCTGAATGAATCTGTGATTCTGTGAGCAACTCAATCTGCCTGCCTGCTCTGCGTGATTTTGGATAAAAGTTGCTCTTTTTTAATAAACAATTCAATATTTATATAAATATTTATAATATTTACATACAAGCCATGCCCAGCCAGTCACCAAGCCACACCCACAAATTAGGCCACACCCACAGAACTGGTTGTTAAGAAATTTGAATGCCACCCCTGTCTTTGTGTGTGTGTGTGTGTGTGTGTGTGTGTGTGTGAGAGAGAGAGAGAGAGAGAGGGAGGGAGGGAGGGAGGGAGGGAGAGAGGTTAGATCAGATCTATTTTTCTCTCTCTCTCTCCCACCAACATCAGCAAGCCACTGTCAGTCAAAATTCATATTAGTGGTCCCCGGGATTTAAAATTATGAGTTTGGTGGTCTTTGAGGTCCAAAAAGTTGGCTCATCCAAACCAGGACTGCACAAATCCAGATCATTACTAGATTGCAGCAAAGAGAATCTTCTGAATCTCTTCATTGCCATCTAGTGTTTTACAGCCTACATCAGATAGTTGTAATGTACACATTGCAGTAATATGATTTACTGCAATTTGTGAATGGCTTATACGATGGCTTATAACTAATGCAACAAAGGGGAAAATTATTACATTTATGGGGTATATCATATTAATAGTAAATAATTCAATTTGAGATAGTTATACGTTTTAATTATACAAAATCAGATTTAGTTTTGTCTGGACCTCACTGCCTTAATACACTTACCTTACTGAGTGTACCATACTTGACACTATATTCCAAAGCTAAGGACAGCTCTTGCCTTCAGGAAGTTTGAATATAGCTGGCTTAATCCATGAGCCTTGATAAAAAGAGAAAGTAGGCTCTGTTGAAAGGAACGTAGGTATTTCAAAAATACAAAGCTTGTTAAGACTGAAAGTTGTTTTTCTGATTGATTGATTGTTTTCTGGAATGTTCTTTGGCCCTATCAAAATTGACTGGAAGAAAGGGTGACCCTAATATCTTCTGTCTACCTAGAAACTGATGTTGGGGTTGTTCTTGTACTGTAGTCATTTTTGTGGCTTGATAGCTGTTGTCAATAGTCCCACAAAGCTTTGACCCCTTGGCCTTATGTTTCTATGGCCTCATTAACCTCTGTCAGACATTGGCTGATAGGTTTTCAGTTAATGCATGGGGGGGGGGGGGAAGGCCCACTTTGTTTCATTTGCTTCCTTTTAATCGGCAGCCTAGCTGTCATGATTCAGCATTAAAGTTTAGTCAAGGCGAAGGCTTCATTAATTCAGTATGTTACTGTACTGGAAGATGTACACATTTTTTATGCTTGTGTTTTCTGTCACCTGTAATGTTAAATTAGCCCTTTCTATCTGAGAACGTCCAGTAGCATTAAGGCTACAGCATAATATACAGAATTCCCAGCTAGCAAGGGCAGTGATTCTGGAAGTTGTGAATGGATTCGATCCTGGATTTCAGTAGCTTTTCAAAATTAAAAGTCGGTACACAATATTAAAATAATTACAAACTCCACTGGTCTTTGATAATGGTATTCAGCAGTATCTGTCATCATTACTGGTCTTCTTTAACTGATAGATATGGCTTTTTAAACCAAGGTTGTACAAATATTGAGTAATGAAAAAGATAGTATAAAAACTAGTATATTTACCACACATGCACCCAAAAACATGATAACCAAAAATTATCAGTAGCAGCTCCTGTGAGTTTGTGAGAAAAGCTACAAATTGTGAAATTTATCATTTCCTGATGAATGTGCAGTATGAATGACGATGTATTTGGCATAACCTGAAGATGTATCAGTATACTGCATATATCTCTTAGCTGGTGAAACAGTATATTGGTTTACAGGTTTTTATGAGTATAGTTTGAATGGACTGGTGTAAAACTGGTTGGGGTAAAATTGCACTTCGATTGTCCTTGTCACCTACCGGGCAAATACACCACAAATGATGGTTTGCAAGCAATGGGACATAGGTAAAACTAAGAACTGGTACTCTAATCTTCATCCCATTAAAAAACATTTTGTGTCAGGCCCACCCAATTCATGATGCATGGTGGAGATGATGACCATGTCATATGGAAGATAGAACTAATAAAGTAAGATGAGTAAATGATAAGGAGCATGAGTGAACAAAAGAAATATAAAAAATAGTTGTGTTTTGTTGTAAAACTAAGAGAAAAGGGAAGGATGTGACAGATTTGGATGAAGGTGGCATAAATTTATGGATGTTGATAAATTTTATTTCTTTATTTCTCATACACTGTCAGAATCCAAATATTCCAGATGATTTCAATAATAAAACAGTAGAGTATACCAACGGTATGCTGTGGATGTGTAATACTTACTCTTTAGGACTTTGTCCTTTTTGATATAATGGAACAATGCTATTTTGATGGTCCTGCTATCAGATATTATACAGTTGGTTGAAATCTATGTCCCTCATGGATCTTACGTACATGGAGAGACATCTGCAGTAGGGTATCCCAGCATTCTGCCTTAGGTATAATGATTTTCAACATTTTCATAAATTTAATCAGAAAAGGGGGTAGAAGGAAGATTCATCATGTTTGCAGACAGCTTAAAGCTGGGAAAAACTGCTGTGATTCTTTTGAACCTTGAAACTTAGAAGACGGGCTCATGATTCAAAAGAATCTTGATGGACTTGAACATTGAGCCCCATCCAATATTATACAATTAAATGTAAGATTCTGTGTTTGGACAGAAAAAACCTAGATGTACAGATCAGAGATGTCTTTCTCCAAAAGAAGCATTTGTGAGAAGTATCTGGGAATCTTGGTAGACCAGAAATTAAGCATGAGTCAGCAGTGTGCTATTGATGGTAAATAGCCAGTGCAATCTTAGGCTGAATCAAAAGAGATATGTTGAAATCAAGAAAAAATAATATTCTGTTCTATGCTGTGCTAATCAGATTGTACATGGGATACTGGGAAGATAACAGTGTTTTGTGCTCCTTGATGTATAGTCATGCTGGCCACATGACTACAGAAATGTCTTTGGACAATGCTGCCTCCCTTGGTTAAAAAACAGAGGTGAGCACCACCCCCTAGAGTCGGACATAAGTGGTCAGGGAAAATCTTTACCTTTATATGGAATACTGTGTCAAGTTTTGATTTTCATAATATAAGAAGGGTGAATTGGAAAGAGTGCAAAGAAAAGCAACAAAGATGCTGAGGGGGTTGGAAGCTAAATGAATATCAATTAAATGAACTGAATATGTTTAGGTTAAAAAAGAAAGAACTAAGCTGGGACAATACGTAAAGAACTGTCACAGGGAAGAGGATATGCATTTATTCTTCCTGGTGCCTGAAGGTAGCACAAGAACTAATGAATGGAAATTTACAAAAGGAGATCCAAAGTTAAAATAAAGAGGAATTTTCTCACAATGAGAGCTATTAATCAGTGGAATAGTTTATCTCTTGAAATTGTGGGTAGTCCATTAATGGAGCAAAGAAGCCATTGACTAAGATGGGCAGCCATAGAAATTGAATGAATGAATGAATGGACAGTTATTTATCTGCAAGGGCCTGAGGGTTCAGGGCAGAAGTTAAATAAGAAGACCTCTAAGATCCTTTCCAAACACATGTTTTCTGTTATTCCAATGATGGGCACATGGGTGTCCAAAATCAGACTCAGCCTGCCATTCATTCCCAGTTACTGAAGAACCACTATTTATAATCTCTTTTTTAAGAACAATGTCATTATAAAAAAGAGAAGATGAATCAGATTGGCATCTGTTCTGATCAAGGGTTTTTTTTTCTATCTCTGCCTTGACTTGGAATGTAAATTTGTCTGAAACAATTGGAGAATTTTGTTTTCTTTGATTCCAGAACTTTAATGTCAACGAAATGGGATGGAGTTGATACCTGGTTGGATTATAACTTGTTCCTCCAGAATCTTGGTTAGGTTTCAAAATCAGTTTTTCAGATTTTTTTTTCTTTCATATTGTTCTGATCCTTTTGAAATCTTCTCTCTTTGGTTTGGTAGGGTTTTTTTTGGAGTATGTGTGTTTTACAGTCTTCAAATCCCTCCCTCCCTCTTTCCATCTATCCAACTCTATTTGTTATATCTTAAAACAAGGGTATTCAAACTTGGCAAGTTTAAGGCTTGTAGACTTCAACTCCCAGAATTCCTGAGCTAACATGATTGGAGGAGGAATTCTGGGAGTTGAAGTCCACAAGTCTTAAAGCTGTCAAGTTTGAAGACCCCTATCTTAAAACATCAGAACAATAACATTGAAGTAGAAGATATATAATATATCCAGAACATCTCTGTTTCTGTCTCCATCTCCATCTCAACTTAAAAGTCATATGAAGACTCACTCACCATGCACCCTAACTCCTGGAAAAATAGCCAGGTGTTCAGCAACTTCTAGAACAGGTGTCCAATTGGCAATTTAAGACTTGTGGACTTCAACTCCCAGAATTCCTCAGCCAGCCTTGCTGGCTGAGGAATTCTGGGAGTTGAAGTCCACAAGTCTTAAAGTTGCCAAGGTTGGACACCCCTGTTCTAGAACATCACCAGTAGAGCAGCCGTATGTATATATCTCTGGGGGAGTACTGCTCCAAAGGACAGGTTCCATGCAGAGAAGACCCATCTCCAAAGCCTTAATGGCTGACATTATTTAATTGAGAGATCTGAAATGTACCCACTCTGCCAGATATTACTGTACAGGCAGAAACTACTTGAGATAGGCAGGGGTGGGATTCAGTTTTTTTAAACAACTGGTTCTGTGGGTCTGGCTTAGTTGGTGGGTATGGCTTGGTGGTCATGTGACTGGGTGGGCATGGCCAATTCGACATCACTCATGTCAAGGGGCGCTTCTCCTTGCCTGGCCTCTCATGACAGTGGGGATGCTGCAACGGTCATAAGTGTGAAAAATGGTCATAAGTCATTTTTTTCAGTGCCATTGTAACTTTGAATGGTCACTAAATGAACTGTTGTAACTCAAGGATTACCTGTACAAAAATACAAAAAGCTTCTTTGCTTGCAAAAAGCTGCCCTAAATACCAATCATTAGATTAAAAATACCTGCAAGCCGGAGTTACAAATCAGGCAGGGTGCCAGATCACCTTGAGGAATGAAAATATTTAAAATGCGGTGATATCAAGTAGCCAACTCTTACTCATAAAGTGAAACCCTTTAGCAGAGAGGTCATTTAAGCTCTCCAGAAAAAGCAAACCCAGGAAAAGCAATCCTTAGATCCATTTGAACACTTAAAAATACCAGCTGGTCTCACTCACCTCACAAGATATCCTAAGGAAATCACCCAGACTTAAGGAAAGGTCATATGCCCCCCAAAAGGCAGTAAAAATTCAGTGCTAAGCTTGCATCCTGCCTCTTGGAAGTATACTCCAAAAGGACAGTGCCAGATAGTATTAAAGCAGTGAAGGAAGACCCCCTCCCCAAATAGAAAAAGAAACCATGAGGCAAGAAAAAATTCAAACACAATACAAATAATTAAATCACAACAGTAGCTGTTGCTTGTTGAAGCTGAATAGGGGAAATTATCCCATCAATTAACACAGGATTAAACTTCACCAAGCACATAATTAACCGTCACCAAAAACCAGTTTTAGACGAAAACTCAGAAAGAGTATGTAAACTCACATTTGAATGTCAATCCTTCTAGTTAGCCAAGAAGCATTGTTGAATGTCACTCATCTTGGTTCCCTGTCACTAAAAGCTTTGCTTCATTATTCAATTATTTCTTCAAAGTGCTGATAGTCCAGGGAAGTATTTTCTCCCAACAGCAGTGTAAAAATCTTAAAACAACCCTTCCCCTTTAAGAAAGTCAAGCCTCAGAAGCTCCGGAGACAGGAAGTCTAGGCTGTCTGCCAGGAGTGTAATAAGGATGAAAAAACAAACGGAGATTGCTTCTAACTACTGGTTCTCCGAACTACTTAGAAAGTTAACAAGGGGTTCTATAGAACTGGATAGAACCAGTAGAACCCCACCCCTGGAAATAGGTGTACCCTCAGATAGCCAAGCTTTGCCCATGAAAGGCTTTACAGATAGTAAACACCCTGAATTGGAAGAGAAGCCCAATGAAAATCAGTGCAGCTCATGGACAGATGTGACCTAGGCATATTGTGTCATGCTCATTACTTCACATGCTACCACATGTTGGGACACTGAAGTGTACTAGCCGCCTCATATTTGTTACAGCTAGACCTTCTATAATCAAAGCTTTATGTGCATTTTCATTTTCCTTATAGAATTCTTTCTGAAATATGAAAATCACTGAGCCATCATTTTAAAGGTTTTGTTAGAAGAGAAAATACAGGTGCCCTGGAAAGCTGTTGCTTTACCTCTGAAGATTCTTTGCTGTGAATGTGGACAACGTGCAACAATTAATAGGACGCGCTGCTTAATGGAATAGACATAATAGTTGTGAAGAGATGGGAGATATCAGTGTCAGCCTTTTCCCTGAGTCTGCTGGGGCCAAACAAGGACATTGTCATTAGGAAACAATTACAGATGGAGCAGATTAAGAAGGAAATGGGCTCCCTGTGGACTCCTAGGCAGGCTCCTACTTAGCTTCAAGGAAACATTTCTGGTTCCTCTCCATTTTTCCTTTCATATATGAACTACTCATGCTGCTAATGCTCACAGCCAGGCAGTTCCTAACATCTCTTTATGGGCAGCAAATTGGGGGACTATTTACTTTTCTCTGTAAGAAAAAGGAAACCTGCTTGTATGGAATCTCAAGAAATACTAACCACCATCATTCTTCCTATTAACACTGCTGGCTTCAGTTCTTCTTTGTCAAGAGCAAAGAATTTAATCACCTTTTTTTCTTGTTAGGGAGGGCTGGATGGCATCTGCCCCTGAAAGGCATTTTTAAAAATATTGAGGACCATTGATTAATTTGGCCTGGTGTGCTATGAAGAGCAGCAATGATTCTGTTTTGTTTTTCAGTGTTTGGCAAATGAGTCCCAGAGCCAAGCTAATCTTGCTGAACTGCTCTCTCATCATATCAGATTTGTTTTTGATCACTAATTAGTGGAAACTAAACCTCATTCTGTTCCTAAAACTGTGGACTCTGCTACCACTTTCTCTTAGGCAGAACTGGAGGGAAGATAATTTTCTTGAAGAATAGAGCAATTTCTAAAATCAAGTGGCATTTTAAAAATTAGATTTAGAGTGTACAGCCGTGATGGCGAACCTATGGCATGCATGACAGAAGTGGCATTCAGAGCCATTTCTGCCGGCACGCGAGCCGTTGCCCAGAACAGATGCACTGTGCATGTGTGTGTTCCTCCCGACAGCTAGCTGATTGTCGGGTATCTGCGGCGCATGCGCAGAGCTGCGTGGCGTGTGCAGGGGGGGGTCGCATGCACAGAGGCATGTGGTGCATGAGGGGGGTCATGTGTGCATGCGCAGGGGGCAGGGGATGTCGCGTGTGTGTTGCATTATGGGTGTAGGCACACGCATGCGCACACTTGCGGCACACAACGACAGAAAGGTTAGCCATCACTGGTGTACAGTATCTCCCCCTCATATTTTGCCCTGGAATCACACCAGGTGAGATGTGTAGGGTTGAGAGAGACAGTGCCAAAGTCCTATCATGAGCATCTGTGAGTAAAGGTACAATAGAACCTATGTTTTCCCCCACCATCACCCCGATCCAGAAGTTTTACCATATCTCTCTGGAATCCGCTTTTATCTTCTGGCTGTATTTGTTGTGGCCTTAAGTTCAGAATTCTGAAAACTAGACAAATTTATTTCATGACACCTGTGATTGAAATTATTTAAAGGATTTGTATAGTGACTTTAATCAATTTGACTGGTAAGGAAAATAACTGGTATATTAGCTAGCACCTTATATGTCATTTTCTTGCATCAAATTAGTAGAATTACAAACCATTAAATAAAATTTAATTTAATTTGGATTATACAGCTTGACTATGTGACATTCATAAAAATATTTATCTCTAAAATGGTTTTGGATCTGCATGCCATTCCTTTTTTTTCTTATTTAGCCTGATTTTATATGTATTTCCATTTCTCACCTCCAGGTGGCGATGTTCCTTTGTTGTTGGATCCAAGATAGGCCAATAGATTTATTAGCTGAAAGGATTCTGACCCTTTTATAGTCAATTATAAACAAAACAAATTCTCTTCCATTGCAAAATATTTTGTTATATTAATCACCTTTATTCAATTCCAGTATTGTTTCATTTCATTCAGATATAATAGATGGGAGGTTCAAAGATGTATGTAGCCTTGCTATGGGAATGCTATGGGAATACTCTGTTCATTAAAATCAAGATAGGCTTGGAAGCAAAGCGGAGTTGGACTACGTTTGTACTTGGATGGGAGTAAATAGCAGGACTATAAGCTAAATTGGACAGTTAAAAAAAATCCTGGAAAAGGTCATCGGCAAACCATTTCAATATTGCTGCTGAGCCCTTAGAAGTAGACCAGCCACCCCAAGAAATGCTAGAACTGTATTGATAGAGGTTATAATAGCAGTATTGAAAGCCTGACAGTGTTTCTTCTGCCTTCCCCCTTATATCAAAGAATGTGAAGACAGAGCAATTGTAAATGTCTTTCTCCTGCTTATTCACCTAAATTTAGCTTATGCTTTTGGAATGGTCTGGAGTCATATTTTGCCAATGATCTCTATGAATTTCCTCCAGGGCCATCTATGTGCTCCTTTGTACCACATTTTATGGTTGTTTCCATAAAACACCAAGTCAGTTGGTGTAGTGGTTAAGACATTACCCTAAAAATTATGGGTGTCCTGGTGGACCACATACGAAGCATGTCAACAGTATGCTACAACTGCCAGTTGACCAGTGTTAGGGTTTGGAGATTAACCCCTAGCATAGTATTGCAGCAGTAGTCAAACCAGGAAGCCAAACGAGAGTGGAAGGGCCCCAGAGTATACACACACTGAAACACAAAACACTGTTTGTAGTTTAAATAGTTTTTAATCCAGTTAGAGTTTAAGCATTGTCATTCAGTCCATTAAGTCATTCACAGTATTTCCATCCAGTAAGACTCACTAGTATAGTCCAAGTTAAGAGTCCTTGTAATATCTTTATCAGCCGATAAAGATATCTTCTCCTCCTCCGGTTTCACTCTCCAGAGAAACAAACGCTGGATATTCAGCAAACAGTAGCAAACAATAACAGTTCATTCACAGCACTCACAGTCAGTAATCACAGTTAGTCGCAGCAGCACACAGTTACAGCTACAGCCAGTAACAGACAGACAGCAAGCAGTTCACAGTAAATCGCAGTAAGTTTTCCAGCTTCTAATGCTTCCTTATATTGTAACTTCTAACCGCACCCTTAATCGGCTAATTGCCTGCTGCATTGTGCTTAAAGTGATAAGCACTTAAACCATGATATCTAAGTTTTATATATTTATTCACCCAAACCATATTTGGTATCAATGTTATACCTAACATACTCCCCTTTTGGGTGAAATAAATATATAATACTTTACAATCTAACCCCATATTTTTCACAACTCTCCTGGTGCTTACTGGCACCTTGGGCTTTAGTAAAATTATCAGCTAAATTGTCCTCCGACATACAGTACTCTAGCTGAATCATCTTACTTCTTACAGATTGTCTCACGTTTAGGTATCTTAGATCTGTATGCTTGCATCTTGTTTTTACTCCAATATTTGTGGCCATTTGAATTGCTGCCTGATTATCTTCATGTATAATTATAGGATAATCTACAGTTATACCTATATCAATTAACATTTGTTTATACATTATTAACTCTGTACATAACAAAGATAAACAGGAGAATTCTGCCTCCATAGTAGACAAACTTATATGCTGTTGTCTTATTGACTTCCAGCCTATTAATGTATTACCCAGCATTATGGCTGTTCCTGAAGTCGACTTTCTAGTATCTCTTTCTGATGCAAAGCTAGCATCTGCATATGCACACAGAATTAAATCACCCTTTGGTTCTAAATACAATGAATAATTCATTGTCTTTTAAGATATCTTAATATCCTCTTAGCTGCAATCCAGTGTCTTTCACATGGTGCAGAATTGAATCTAGCCAACTGATTCACGCAGTACGATATATCTGGTCTAGACCAATTACTAATATAACTCAAACTACTAATTAAAGATTGATAAATCACCTTATCAAACTCAGAGCTTTGTACATCAGTGTTGCTAAACTCCTGACTCATTGGAGTCTTAGCTGGCTTACAAAGCTCCATCTTGTAATCTTTTAGCAATTTGCTTATCTTATCTTCCTGAGATATCTTAAAACCTTTCCGTGTTTTCTTTATATTCAAACCGAGATACTTCTTTATCTCCCCTAATTGCTTGATCTTTATTCTCTTTCCTAATGATGCTATTATTTTATTAGCTTCATCATTAGTTTCAGTTATCAAAGCAATGTCATCTGTGAATAGTAATAATAATGATATTTTCCCATTTGTCTCCCTCTTAAACAGACATGGATCGGCTAAACCAGCTTTAAATCCTATATTGTCTAGTACCTTTACAATATACTGGTTCCATTCATAGCCTGATTGTTTAAGACCATAGAGACTTTTCTTTAACAACCAACAATCATTATTATCCTTATTTTCACTTTTAATACCAACAGGCTTTTTCATATAAATAATATGTTTTAATGGGGCGTGCAAGTAAGCAGTTTCCACATCTAGATGGTTAACTATATAGTTTTTACTAGCTGCCCACACTAAAGCTGCTCTCAAGGTTGCTGCCTTAAGACTAGGTGCAAACACCTCATCGTAGTCATTAGCATTCTGCCTAAAACCTTGGGCTACTAACCTTGCCTTATGGATTAAATTACCATCCTTATCTGTTTTTACCTTAAATATCCATTTGCAGCCAATGGATTTCTTTCCTGCAGGTAATTTGGCATTCTCATACACTTTCATATCACTTAATGAATTCAGTTCCTTATTCATTGCTGCATACCATCTTTCTTTTTCCTTAGTAGGATACTTTTTAATTTCTTCTACAGAATTAGGAACTTGATTAATCTGGCACACTGTGTTAGCCTGGTACCTATCAGGCGGTCTAGATACACGTGTAGTTCTTCTGGGAATTACAGGGCTTACAGGAGGACTTTGTTGAACTACTACCTGTTCATCTTCCTCATCCTGTTCAGCTATTGAATCTGTTTCTTCCTTTATGGGCACTATTTCATCCTGTATTTTTCTCTTTACTTTATTTTTAAAGTTACAGGGATAACTAATGGGATTTCTATAGGATTCAATAATTACATCTTTATTGGCATCCTTTCTAATTTCTCCCATCCTTCATGTTCTAGAAATTGTGCACTAGCACTACATAACACTTTAGATGTGCCTTTCTCCCAAAATCTATATGCCCTATGGTTTGCCTGATAACCAACGAAGAAAAATCTTTTAGCTCTATGTTGCCCTTTTTTCTGAGTTGTGCAGGAATATGCACCCATGCTGGTGCACCAAATGTGTGCAGGTAACTTAGATCAGGTTTCCTGCCATGCCATCTGGTAAATGGAATTTCACCTGTTGTTGTATTAACAACGTTGTTCAATATGTTATTAGCACACATTGTAGCCTCCCCCACAAAGAATCAGGTAATCCAGAATCATTTAACATTGTTCTAACCATTGCCTGTAGTGTTTGGCCTCTTCTTTCAATAAAAGCGTTATGTTCTGGCCTGTATGGTGCAGACTTCTTATGCTCTATTCCAGATATCTTAAGTCTGTTCTGGAATTTGTTATTAATAAATTCGCACATTATCTGTCACCAGGGTTATCAGTTGACGTTTAGACTTTCTTTCAGCAAACCTAAGCCAATTGAAAAATGTTGATATGTTTCAGTTTTGCTTTTCATTAAATAGCAAAACCCATATCTAGAATAATGATCCATAATGCTCAGTATATATCTAGCACCCCCATACTGGGTTTCTTTGGACCTATGATGTCTGCAAATACCACTTCTAAAGGTTCTTTTGTTTTGAAACCATTTAGCCTATTTGCAGGCAATACTTTGCTCTTATCTTCACAGCAAACATTACAACGCAAATATTTATCACAAGGTTTTAACCTTATTCCTTCAGATAACTCAACTGTACGTTTTAGCATTTTAAAATTTACATGCCCCAAACGCCTATGCAATAAATGGATACATTCATCATGAGGCTTTATATTATTAAATACAGTTTGAGCCTCCCCTTTCTTACTATTATCTAATACATATAATGTTCCATTTAAAGCTGCAGTTACCTTTTGTTATCTTTTTCAATTATGCAATTATTATCCTTAAAAGTAATTACATAACCTAATTTATCTAATACCCTTACTGAAAGCAAATTAAACTTTAGTTGTGGTACATACAACATTTTTATATCCTGGTTTATGTACGGACAACGTGCAAAACCTTGACCTTTCGCTTTCAGGTTCCAGCCATTGGCAAGTGATATATGTTGAGAACTTGTAGACATTTTTATAAATTTTGTCTTATCTCTTGTGATGCAGTGGGATGCGCCACTGTCAACCACCCATAGATTATTCTTCACATCAGAGTTGCTAAACATGGCTAGTTCAAATGCTTTCTTTGGCTTTTTTACATTCTGGCTTTTTTTCTTTTTGCAGAATCTTGCCAAATGTCTCTGCCTCCACAATTAAAACACTTTTTAATTGTGTATGCCGTCGAAGATAAATTCTCTTCTTCCAGGTGCTTTACTTTGCTTTGCTGGTTTCTTTCAAGCTTTGAAGATAATTTCTCTTCTTTCTTATCTTCTCTCAGCTCGTCACGCCACGCCTTCTTCTGGCTTCTTCTAGTAGCCTGCCTGTTATCTCGGTTAATGAGAGGCTTTCTTTTGGCAATACTTCCAACGAAGTCACATAGTCATCATAGCTTTGATCTAATGAAGATAATATTATGTAGACTTGTTGCAGTTCATTAAATATAAGCTCTTTTTCTTGCAATTCTTGAAAAATGCTCTTCATACAGTTTAAATGAACTAACATATCTCCATTCCTCTGAAGATGCTTAAAAGCTTCCGTAAGATTTATATGTGCTCCTACACTGTCCCGAACATAAATCTTCCTGAGGTTCTCCCAGCAGTTTGCAGCATTTTCTTCTCCACGAATATGGACAAGCTGCTGATCACAGAGAGTCAGTCCTATGATGCATAAAGCCTGCTCATTCTTCAGTTTAAAGTCTTGTAACTTTTCTTTATCATCATCATCAGCAGGATCCCATCTACTCACATCTGGTGGGTTTGCTATAATGTCCCACAAACCTTCTCTGCGTGAGAAGTAAACTACATTTCATTGACCATGAAACATAGTTTGTTCCATCCAGCCTGGATATCATGGACAGTTGTGACAAATTTACTTGTGCCATTACTCTTCAGATATTTTAACTATTTTAAACTAATTAAAACAGTTTGTTTTTTACAGTAATGTGCAACTCACACCAACTCTCTCTGCTATATCCTGGTTAGTTAGACTATGCTGCTGGGCCCATAACCAATGTTAGGGTTTGGAGATTAACCCCTAGCATAGTATTGCAGCAGTAGTCAAACCAGGAAGCCAAACGAGAGTGGAAGGGCCCCAGAGTATACACACACTGAACACAAACACTGTTTGTAGTTTAAATAGTTTTTAATCCAGTTAGAGTTTAAGCATTGTCATTCAGTCCATTAAGTCATTCACAGTATTTCCATCCAGTAAGACTCACTAGTATAGTCCAAGTTAAGAGTCCTTGTAATATCTTTATCAGCCGATAAAGATATCTTCTCCTCCTCCGGTTTCACTCTCCAGAGAAACAAACGCTGGATATTCAGCAAACAGTAGCAAACAATAACAGTTCATTCACAGCACTCACAGTCAGTAATCACAGTTAGTCGCAGCAGCACACAGTTACAGCTACAGCCAGTAACAGACAGACAGCAAGCAGTTCACAGTAAATCGCAGTAAGTTTTCCAGCTTCTAATGCTTCCTTATATTGTAACTTCTAACCGCACCCTTAATCGGCTAATTGCCTGCTGCATTGTGCTTAAAGTGATAAGCACTTAAACCATGATATCTAAGTTTTATATATTTATTCACCCAAACCATATTTGGTATCAATGTTATACCTAACAACCAGTATAATCTTAGGCTGCATCAACAGAGGTATCATATTGAGATCATGAGAAATAATCTGTTCTAGGCTTGCACTAATCAGACTGTTATCTGGAACACTACGTCAGGTACTGTGGGAGGGACATGAAGCCAGCTGGGTGACCTTGGGCCAGTGAATCACAGACCTATAAAGAAGGCAATGAAAAACCATTTCTGGAAAAAATTACCATAAAAACTACAAGAACTTTTCCAGGTAGTTGCCAGGAGTCAACACACTTACACACACACACACACACACACACACACACACACACACACACGAGAAACACTAGAATGAAACTCTACTTAAAGGAGACTTTACCTTTGAGTGAAGATGACACTAATATCAGGCACTCTATCTATATCATAGGACCATTAAGTCATGTCTGCAACTTTTCAATTCAGAAAGCCATTGCTTAATGCCTCCCTATTCTCTATTTCTTATCTCCATCAGAGTTTCTATGAATTTTAAATCTGAGGAAGTAGTTTAGCCAGGTAATGCAATCAATTGCAAATGTAAACTGCTATCACAAGAGATGTCAGTGAAGGCTCCTTAAATGTTTTTGCAGTGATTGCATGCTTTTTCCAGTCAATGTGTTGTTGATGATAATTTTTAATGAAAGTTTATACATTCTTGCTCCACTGACAGCTGCTGTGACAATGTAGCAGGTTTATTAGGCGGTATTCCCAACGTTACAGTTTTATTGGTCAAAAATGCAATCCTGGTTTAAGCAAAATAGGATTTTTCTTGCTATTCAGTCACTGAGTAGGTAAGCTGTCCTCAATATACATTATTTATCTAGGCTGCACAATTCAACGCTGACTTTGTTTGTTATTCATATTAAAAACAGACACAACACCTTAACACAGGAGTGCCAAACTCGATTTCATTGGGGGCCCCTGTGGCCCTCCTGAGCTCCATTATCGCTGGCAGAGGCACTGCAGGCCAGTCATTTGCTATTTCCAGGGCAACCCTGTGGGCCAAATGGCCCCCGGGCCTTGAGTTTGACACCTCTGCCTTAACACAAACAAAAGGTATCATAACAGTAAACATAATGGAATGCGGGTGGATGGGGAAGCAATCTTACCCTAATTAAAATAGACTGCATACCAGATGGGCGTAGCCTGACCTATCCCAGAAATAGGGAAACAAAACATATTTTCAGGATCAGGGCAGTCTATTCCTCTGGAGGAGGTGATATACCAAAGGGCAAGTGTTAGTGACAGAGAAGGTGTTCTTTCTTGGTCCCATCAGACAACGTTGCTTAATGATTGGGACACAAAATGCATCAATTCTGTCAGATTTTATGGTGTGGGCAGGAATTATGAGAGGGAAGCAGTACTTCAGATAATTGGAGCCTATGCCATGAATGGGGTTTATAGGAGATAACTAGCACCTTGAATTGTCTCTGGAAGCATAACTAGTACAGGTAGTCCTAACTTACGAACATGATTGAGCCTAGCCCCATTTTACGATCTTTCTTGCCACATTTGTTAAACGAGTCACTGCAGTTGTCAAGTTGGTAACACAGTTATTAAGTGAATCTGATTTTCCCATTGATTTTGCTTGTCAGAAGATTGCAAAAGGTGATCACATGACCCCAGAACACTGCAGCCATCATAAATGCGAGTCAGTTGTCAAGCATTCAAATGTAAATCATGTAACCTTGAGGTGTGTGTGTGTGCTACAATGGTCATAAGTGTGAAAATTGGTCACAAGTCACTTTTTTACAATGCCATTGTAACATTAAACAGTCACTAAGAGAACTATTATAAGTCGAGGACTACCTGTACTACTTATCTGGAAGAGATGTTGTGTGGGCATATAAAGATGTGGCCATAACTATTTGTTCTGTTATATTCTGGGATCAGCTCTAGCTTTGAGTAGCTTTCCAGCACTCAGTCTTTAAGCGGATCCATCTAGAATGCATTTCATTAAACCATACCTGAGGTGGTAATTAGGTGGGATTTCTGATCCAACAAAGGGTACAATTGGACCACCAGTTGTATCTCTTCGAAACTCTTCCTGCCCATTGTTGCCATTTGCTCTTCAGGAGGACCTCCAAATTGTGTATCAGTTCTAAATAGAGAAGTATCCCCCCATTCGGAACCAAAAAATGGAGACTTTCTGACATCAGAAAAAAAGCTTTTAATTTTATCTGGACTTATGTGATCCATTTGTTAACTGTCTTAAATCAAAAACTTATTTAATATTTTGCTGTTATTTCATTTTTTAAATGTTTTTTAAGCTTGCAATTAATTTTTCTTTTGTCCAGAATTGAAGTTAAACTCACTTGGTAACTTAAGTTGTTGCCCTAATAGCTTTAAGATAGTTAATAGGCAATTTCTAAAAGCGATTACAAAGTGAGGTTTGCTAACTTAAAAAGCTCTATTGTGGTTGTGAGCAAAATGGTTAATCCTGTCTATTGGAGCTCAGACTTGCAGAATACTGCTGTCCTGTGGTCTCCTCACAAGAAACAGTTGTCTGGAGCACATATGGATGATATCCTATACTCTCTTTATCTGGAGAGTTTCTGAAGAACTGGTCTATTCATTGGTTCTCGGATCTTTTGCCATGGTTGTCTGCTTTACTTTTACAGTTCACCACGTCTTCCTTGGAAGCCCACAACCCCTCTTTCATGAATGATTTTGCCATCAGTGGATTAAATCAGATGCCACCTTTTGTTGTGGTTAGCCGGCAACAGGTGTGGACGGCTGAGGAGAGCGAGGACTCAGATGAGGGGCCAGGACCATTAGGGAGTGGACTGCTGCCTTCAGAGATTGTGGGGGCTGGCAGCAGCGATGAGGAGGTTCCCGAGGAGCCTGTGCCAAGTGCACATGCACGCAGGATTGCTCGCAGGAAAGAGTAGCTACAATAGTACGGGTGACTCGGGAGTAAGGCTGCAATAATAGCCCCTCCTTCAAGAAGATAAAAGGCAGCTGTGCAGTGAACGTTCTTTGTAGGAAGCAAAGACATTTTGAAACTCAGCCTCGTGGACATTACAGTTGGTATTTGAAGACTCTTGTGTTATAAACTATTTCTTATCTGTTGTTTTTTGGCAGTCTTGCAAAAACTTGGCAAGGCTCTTTCTTATAGGAGCTAATTAGTTAGAATCAGCCTTTTATCTGTGAAGAAATAAGATTCATAGATTAAACATTAAAAGGTTTGCTGCTGCCTTTGTCTTGTGTGTGCTCTCTTGGAACCAGGTTTGGGTCAGAACACCTTTGGGGAGCCTTAACCTACAAGAGTGGACATGGGTTTAATAAATAGGCGGACAGATGATTGTTTTGAGAATCTTACCTACTTCCTCAGAAGTCATAGGATAAAACATTTCCTGGATAACACCACAAGATCATGCCCTTGGAGTATTTGATAGGACCTGCTCATCCAAGAGCAGATTTGAGCAATTTTGTCTATAAGAACGCATCTCTGTAAATAGAGCTGTCAACTGGCTTATCTGCAGATTTGGTAAAAGTAGAAAAATAACTGTATTTTGCCACTCTTACGACCATGATATAATCCCTAATATGAGCTTTTACACATCCTTGGTTGGATTTCACTTTCGATATCTTTGTTATTTCTCAAAGCCTATCCATTCTTATTTATACATGCCAGATCAGCTGTGTGAACCCTGTTACATACCAATTCTCCCCTCGGAAATCCAGAGAACTCGAAGGGATGAATCAACCGGAAGAGGCCACATAGGAAGACTCCTGCCCACAGTTCTCATCGTGCCTCCATTTTAGGGAAGACTAAAGTCTCAATTGAACTCCCTATCAGATCCAGAAGAAAAAAACCCACGCTCTCCTTGAAACTCATCTAGGTCCATTAATTGCCTGGGGTGGAAAAATTTAATAGATTCTGATTCTCTCTGATTGGAAAAGTGATTAGCTTCAGGAGTTGGGGCCTCAATAAACTGCCTCTCGTCCATATGTTTGCTAATCTGAGACAGAGAGCCTCTGAAAGCCACTAGAGCTTTCCAAATGACAACTGCCAGCCAATCTTCCCTGCCTTGGGATTGAAGCTGGTATCAATCCCCAAAGCTAGGTGACACTCCCTCTGAGCCTCCCCCATTTTTGGCTGCTAGGTTGGCTGGGTCCATCCATAATAAGGTCATGGATGAGGGGAGTCTTGTTGTACCCTAACCTGACATTTAAAAACACCAGCTAGAGTGAACTTCTAGTACCTTCATCAGTACCTCTATGGTAGATGAGCAACGTTTACATGATTAGTAATTGCATCAAACGTTTTTGAGGGAACTGACGGCTGCAGTGAACAAGACAGTAACGCACATGTGTCGATGTGGGGGGGGGGGGGTTGTGTGTGGGAGGGAGTTGGTTTGGAAAAAGGATTTTTAAGAATTAGTATGACTTTTCAAAGTAACGTGCAAACAAAATTTTGCGTGGAGGCTGCATACAAAAAGGTAGGTTTGGAATCTGTGGTTCATTTCTGCCTACGGCACAGAACCTGTGGAAGGACTTATGTCACTGACCCACCATTTTCCCCTGCGATTCTGAGGTTATTTTTTCTGTGCTAAGTAAAAAGATAATAGGGTTTATCATTCCGAAGCAGGAATCATTTCTGCATCATAGCTGCCATCTACAACAGTCTTTTTCACTTTCTTTGAACACTTTGCAGGATCCTCCTTGATGAAGTAGATCAATGATTATTAATAAGGGGGGGCGATCAAAACAGCACAATGTTTTTAAAAAGACCCTCAGAAGATTTCTGAGGCCATAGGATGTCTGTTAGATTGCAAACCAAATGCCTCAGCTCTTTTTAATGAGCCTGCATGCCGGACACTTATTAGAAAGCTGAAAATGAAGCGTCTAGTCTTGGGGGATCCAATATGACAAGGAGAGACATATTATGACTGTAGGGATCTCCTTGGTATCCATTAAGTCCTCTGAATATTGGTGGATGCAGTCCAGTGCTTTGTCTGTATTTGTGTGTGTGTGTGTGTGTGTGAGAGAGAG
Organism: Notechis scutatus; assembly: GCF_049901735.1. NCBI lineage: Eukaryota > Metazoa > Chordata > Lepidosauria > Squamata > Elapidae > Notechis > Notechis scutatus. The sequence continues at coordinate 293,213,841 of NC_142009.1, forward strand.
AGAGAGAGAGAGAGAGGGTGGGGAGAGAGAGATTGATTGTGAGCTACTAGTGCTAGTCAATATCACTAACATGAGGAATTACTTTCTTAATCTGATTTGCCTTCTTCAATTTGCGTTCTGGTATTGACATTTTGTGTTGGCATTGCCCTCTGGAACAGTCGTTTTTGAATGGGAATTGTTTTCCTTTTGTGCTGCTGTTTTTCTTTGAGTGCCTACAATGTTCTCTGAAAATGTCAAACTTGCCCGCTAACCCCCAAAGGTTAGGCAGATATATTAGAAGGTGGTGTTAGGAAGGAAGCAGGTTACCTAGGCAACAAAACAGAAGGTAGTTGGGACTTGTATGTTTTGTAAGTGTGGATATGTGTGTGGATATGTAGCTGCAGAGATGGAAAGGAGGTAATACAAAAAGAAAAGGAAACTGAATAAACACTTCTGAAGAAGACGTAAAAACCACGGAAGAAGCCAAGACCAAGAGGCAAGAGCAAGAAAGAAGGGAAAAATGCTCACCTGTCACTCATTTTCTAGAAGAAGTGACATTCTACCCCCCCTTTAAAAAAAAAAAAGCTAGATACATGCTTGGGGGAAGTGTCACATGTGGCAGAAACCATAAAGCTTATTTTGGATTTTGGGGAGCACTTTCTAAAATGGGAGTAGGATCACCATTTCCAATTGTAATATAATGTAATGTATAATGATTGCAAGACTAACTTCAAAAGAGGACTTCAATCTTTCCTCTGCTTTTTCAGTGGTCAAAGCAACAAAGAAAGCATTAAATGTTCAAACCATATTTTCATTTATTGATTAATAAAGTTTCATATATGGTTATTCACCAATTATTCCCCACAACAGTTTATCAGAACAGGAACAATGCAACACATTAAACATTATGTAGTTGTTAAATCTGTATTTAATTTTAAATTTTAAATTGTCTTAAACTAATTCTAGAGTAGAAATCAATATTATTTCCAGAAAACTAGAATATTGCTGTGCTATAATATAAACATTCTTAATGAAAATTGATGGCTTCAGTCATGCAGTGGTTTTCAGCCTTGCTAACTTTAAGATGTGTGGACTTCAACTTTCCAAGCATGCTAACTTGGGAACTCTGGGAGTTGAAATGCTTTAGCTTTTAATATATTGGAATTCTTGAAAATGGCTTTAGTTTTAAATTTATTTAGTTTAAAATTATAGTTGCAATAGGTATATTTATTTGTAAAGATTTGCATATCAATTTTTGGATCAAAATACTTAAAACTGCTTATTGGGGGGAAAAACAAGAACTTCAAAGTAAGCAAAATATGTAAGTTGGAGTTTTGTCAAACCTTCTCTTGCTTTTTTTTTTTTTTAATAAACAAGGCAACAAATAAAGAGATAAATATCCATATCATAGCTTAATTTATTTATAATGTGCTATTTATATGGCTGCTTGCCAATATTGTATGTGTTCCCTAAGCATTTTATTGACATGGGAAAAATACAATATAGTAGACAACTGTTGTGTTGTATACTGGCAACCTTCGATGACTACTTAGAAACTCCAATTGGTACAAAAATATGTTTATCTGTGTTATAATTAACTAAATCTGTGTTACACATTCCTCTTTGGCTTCCAATAGATTTCTGAATGAATTTCAAAATATTTCAAAATACTGATTGTAGCCTATAAATTCCTATATGGCTTGACTAGTAGATATCTCTAGAATTGTCTCTTTTTCAAGGAATTAACATATTTTTCCCAGGAAAAATTATTTGTAGCTCCACATTTTCTGAAAGATGTTTTAGGTTCACACCAAGATTTTTTCCCCACAATAGCTTCTTTCCAGTGCTTACCCTGACAACTTTGCAGAAATTGAGTAACAATGAATTTTTTAGGCTATGGCATCGTGTGATTATTATTGGTTGACTGCTGTTATGTTCATATGAGTTTTATATATTTTTATTTCAAGATTTTATGATGTTAAAAACTGTTGTAGATTATGGCGATATACATATTGAACTGTATGTTTGAGGTTGGTTGAAATACAGGTGAAACTCGGAAAATGAGAATATCGTGCAAAAGTTCATTTATTTCAGTAATGCAACTTAAAAGATGAAACTAATATATGAGATAGACTCATTACATGCAAAGCAAGATAGTTTAAGCCGTGATTTGTCATAATTGTGATGATTATGGCTTATAGCTCATGAAAACCCCAAATCCACAATCTCAGAAAATTAGAATATTACATGCAATCAATAAAACAAGGATTGTACATAGAACAATATCGGACCTCTGAAAAGTATAAGCATGCATATGTACTCTGTACTTGGTTTGGGCCCCTTTTGCAGCAATTACTGCCTCAATGCGGCGTGGCATGGAAGCTATCAGCCTGTGGCACTGCTGAGGTGTTATGGAAGACCAGGGTGCTTCAATAGCGGCCTTCAGCTCTTCTGCATTGTTCGTTCTCATGTCTCTCATCTTTCTCTTGGCAATGCCCCATAGATTCTCTATGGGGTTCAGGTCAGGCGAGTTTGCTGGCCACTGAAGCACAGTAATCCCACGGTCATTGAACCAGGTTTTGGTGCTTTTGGCAGTGTGGGCAAACTAATTTTTTGAGTTTCACCTGTAAATATCACTTGAGGTCAGTGTCAGATTATGTTATGAGGTCCTGATGTGTACAAATGCTATAGATGGAAAAATTATTCCTTCTCCTATGAAAAGATATGTCAATACGTCTTCTCCTTGCAATTTAGAGTTCTGCTATGTAGCCTGTCTTGCAAATGACTCAGCAAGTGAAACATGACCTTGGATCTAATTTGTAAAGCCACAACAGTGTTGGCTATCCTGGTGGAAGAATCTCCTGCATATGTGTACATGTACCTGGATGATCTCCAGAGAGAATAGCCAGATTGGGATTTTGAGAATCTGTGGCTTTGAACAGTAGACTCTGATAGGTTTCATGGAATGATTTATGAGATTGTGTAGTGTGTCTAGTACAGGGGTGTCAAACTTACCGCGTCATGTTGCCATCACGTGACAATTTGCCACATTTCCCCATTTGCGGAGCTGGGGTGGGCATGGCCTGTGTGTGATGCATCTAGCCCATGGGCTGCCAGTTTGACACCCCTGGGTATTTATACATATTGCAAAGACCTGATACTGTAAATTATATAACATTGAGAACTTATTATATAATGTATTTTTAAAAATAGAGAAAAGAGTGAAAAATATATCAATAGTTTAAAAATCATTTTACATTTCATGAAAATAAAATATTATGAAATATGTTATTTCCTTTCTATTTTTTCAATAATTTCCCCCTTTTTAGGCTTTAATAATACAGTAGGTAGTCTCAAAATGATTAAGTATTTAACTTGGCTGCTCTAATCCAATAGACTAGTGATCATGATTATATTACTGGTGAGATTATATTACTTTAATTACATTAAATGCAATTTTCCATCTGCAAAGAAAGAACAGAATATTTCTTTTTTCTTTTTTGACTATGAATACAAACAGAGCATTATATTGGTTACAGAAATATATACAGATCAAGTAAAGGATCTTTACAAAGGCTGAGGATGAGATTTATAAAACCTGGAGATTTTCTCTGATAAATCAGTGACCTTATCAAAATTTCCTTAAGGTGCATCTGATGAAGAAATGTGCTTGAGGCTAACATACAATTAGCTTACCTGTCAATTCAACATCTTCATTTTACCCTCCTCTGTTAGTATCAAGGGATAACTGAAATTGGTATTGGCTTGGGGTTGGCTCTTCAAATTATAAAAAGATCTTAAGGTTGATTAATATGACTTGTTGGATTGATAAGTGCTTTGAAACCTTCTGATGGCAACTAGTTTAGAAATAGTAAATAAATATGTGATGTAGGTTTCTGATACCTGAAAAAGGAAAAATAAGACCCTGTCCATAACCTATTATTTGTGTGCAGCTGAAGACACATGTAGGTCTATGTTTTGTTGTTGTTAATGTAAATGCTCAAAATGTTAAGTCTGTAAATGGTGTGCAAGATATTTGTTCTCAAAGGACAAAGTCAGTGGTTATTACTGGGTGACCACTGGTAGAGAAATGATATAGACATTTTTTTAATAGATGGCTAGTTAACTGGATTATGTGAATCACCTTTCAAAAAGCTAGAGTTTACTCTTAGTTCAAAGACAGTCACTCCTGGTTGTAACTGAAATCAGTAAAAATAGAAATGCAGTTTTGCAACGGTGTTATTTGTAGCCTTTGGTAGTTATTGATTATTGTCTGGTATTTCATTTACTTAACCAACTCATTATCAGTTATTGTCTGATGGTCTGATTCTGTAAATTGGAAAATCATATTGGAGTATATTAAAATCCAATTACAGATGGTTACTACAAAAAATCTTTCAGAAGTATATGTGGTTAAGTAAAATAGGAGGTGCAACTTTGCATTACAAAAAGTTTTCTTTACAATACATTCTGAAGTCTTGAAGGATTGGAACAATCCAGATAGGAGTATTTCACTTGGCTTCACAAGCAAACTTGAGGATTTGCAGAACATTAAATAAACCCAAGCCATAGACAAGCACAAAAGAAAAGGTTGTAGTGTAATAACCAGACCATGATTGGACAGCTGGAATGTTACTGTATGTGATAAATATAAACTCAGATTGCAGCAGGAGCAAGTAGAAATGTGTGGAAATATTTCAAGAGATTATTGAAATATTTCAGAGTAATTATTAGTTAATTCAAGCCCTTTTGATTTAGTTTTTAAGGCACCAGTCTAGAAGCAGGGAGATTATGAGTTCTAGTCCTGCCTTAGGTATGAAAGCTTTTGGCTAACCCTTCTCTCTCATCCGGGTCTACTTCACAGGGTTGTTGTGAGGAAAGTAGGAGGAGGAAGAAGCGTTACGTATTTGTTGCTTTTGATTTATTTATAAAAATGATACAGGCAGTATAAAAAAAATCTATCAGTAATTTGCATTCTTCTTAAAGCAAAAAACTTGCTTCAAGTAGAATAATAGTGAAGCATGTGGTATGTTACTGACTGCTTGTAAATTGTGGAACATATGTGCAGCTAATTAAAAAATAATGCATAGTTTTGATCATTCCTGCACCAATTTCTTTCCCTTCCCGTATCTACTGACAAATACATCTTTCAACCTAGGCTAGTTCGTTTATCTTTAGATGGAAAATATAGTTTCAATCATAACATGCACTGTAATTAATTGCACAGTAATTCCTGTGGAACTCTGTCACCCATGATAGAAAAGGGGAAGTGTGGAAAGTGTTGATATTTTTGTTGATGGTTAAACATTTGTTTTCGTCATCTTTTTGACATTGGAGGTAATTGCCATCCAAAAGTATTTTGTTACTGCTATTATATAAAACCGTTAGGCACAAATTAATTAAGAAGTATCTTGTTATGATAAATTAATAAGGTGGTAGAAGATATTTCTTCTTGTCTTTATGTTTTGGCAGGCATTGTGTTAATTGTTGATGAACTACAAATAAAATTTCTCCCAGATGTCTGATGTAATGCATATTATCTATATCAATTTATTGCCAAGGGCAAACTTCAAATAGGAATTATAGTATATCCAAATGGGTTAACATTTTTCTAAGTAAATTATTTCCATTCTTTTTTAAAAGGGAATTTGTATACCACCCTCTTTTTACAAAATATGTTTATGCAGAGATATTGTAATTACACAGTAGTGCTTGAAAGTTTGTGAACTCTTGAATTTTCAATATTTTGCATTAATATGACCTAAATATGATTTATATCCACACAACTCCTAAAACTAGATATAGAGAACCCAAATAAACAAATCAGTCAGAGACAAATGGTTCATTTATTTATTGAGGAAAATGATCCCAAGCTACATATTTGAATGAAAGTACCTCTAAGATTATCATTAAAAAAAAAGCCAGGTGTTTCAATCAATGAGACAATAATCAGGTGTGAGTGTGTCTTAACTTATTTAAATAGCAGAATTCTAGGGATAATGTTAGGAATAACATTGTTTACCTAACTTAGTTTGGGTAAAATAATATATAAACTATGTTAGTGAGTTTAAGTGTATGTATCACTTTAAACTGTAAACCAAGTTTTTGGGTGCGGTTGTAAAATCACCATAAGAGGGAGCAAGAGAGCTCACTGTTTCCCTGGCTTATACTGGAATGCTGACAATGATGAATTGATGGTGATAACTGCATGTTTGCTGAGAGAAGAAAAGGGGTTTGATTTTCTTCATATCTCTGACTGCAAAAGAGATATATCACTGGACTGATATTGTAAGTTTAATGAACTCTTTTTCTACACTGGACTTTGCAAACTGAATAACCCCTGGACTGACTGAACTTAGTGTATGACATATGGACTATTTGACTATGCTATAACTCTTGCTGGAATAAAAACTATTTAACTTGCACAGTGTATCTGTCTTACTGAGTGTAAGCTACTACAACGTTTTGTCTCACATATCTGCCTGTCTGCTAGACTGCCGTTGCACGTTCTGCTAGGGTGTAGGTGTATATCCCTAACAGTATTAATACCAAAGTCGCCTCTAGATAAGATAGGCAGCAGACAAATCCAATCAATCAATCAATCAATGTCTAATCTTCACAACACAGGTATATGGAAGCATATCATTATTTGATTCTGAAGGAGCTCCAGAAAATAGTTGTTCATGCTGATATGATCAAAAGAAACAAAATGGCAGTCTTGATAGCACAGTCAAAGCCCTACTCCTTTTGCATATGTGTCATATAACAAACATATGCAAAGGAACAGAGCTTTGATTGTACTATTGCAAGCCTTTCTTGATTCCCCTACAAAAGCTCATAGTAATAACAATAGCACTTAGACTTATATACTACTCCACAGTGCTTTTATAGCCCTCTCTAAGCAGTTTACAGAGTCAGCACATCACCCCCAACAACCTGGGTCCTCATTTTACCCATCTCTGAAGGATGGAAGGCTGAATCAGCCTTGAGTTGGTCAGATTCAAACTGCCAAATTTCTGGGCAGCCGGTAGTCAGCAGAATTAGCCTGCAGTACTGCATTCTAATCACTACACCACCACTGCTCACACTTGTAACATCAAGCTCATAAGCAAACCTGTTCTTCTGTGTCAAGATTGGATGATATTTTGGTGCAGGAGGATTGCACTTAACATTTCAAGGAACATTAAGAGTTCTGGTGGGCACCAACACTGGCTGGATTTGTATATTACATTGAGGCTGTAATTAGTTTTATTTGGCTCTGGCTCACTGTGTCACATTAATCAATTAGCTATGGCTTTTAAATATGATTTATAATGCAGTTTGTTTTGTGACCTGGCCAATGGTGTTTTATATACCACAAACTGTAGCATAGTTAATTCAACCCTATTGTATTTATGTATTTATTTAGCAAATGTATATAGTTAAATGTGTTCAAACAAAGTTGCTGTAATCAGGTCTGCTTTATTCAAATTGAATTGCATTAACCAGATCATATGGAATGCTGGCAATTGCTACTCCCCGTGCTTCTTGCACAGCTGCAAATGTGGTTGTTTATGGGGAGTTAGGGCTACTGGAAAAACTGGACTAAAAACATTGAGACAACCACTGAATGATATCAACAGCAGATTAAAGTCCTCAACACCATGAGCCTGGGAGACTTCACTACCAGAAAGCTGACAAAGTGAAACAACTCTGGTAGTCAAACTGCTGTGTTTGGGGGATGGGTGAGGACGGGGCGGTATACATGCAGCAACTCCATCTGAGTCCTACCCAGGTTCACAAATAGGACTTCAGATGTGGTTATCTATAAAGCAGCGACCCTGGAAGCCTCCCGAGTTTCTGAATGATGATGGCCACATTACCACCTCTGCCCTGGAATCTTGACTGATGCCGCACCAGAACCTCAAGAAAGTACATTTCTGAGTGGGGAAATCCCCCTTCAATACCCAATTACATGATGGATGGAGGAGCAGACTGACCTCACATTCAAGCGCAGCAGCATTAATTTACTTTAATCTCAGAAATAGAAGATACAATATCAAATAACGCCTTGAAACAAAAACTGGTCTGACATGGATAGCATAATTTCTAAAGATCTGTTTCTGTAGCAATTGGGTCTATGTGCTGGAGCAGGGCTGTCAAACTCGTGTCGTCACGGCAGCGTCACATGACGTATTGTTAGGTATAACATTGATACCAAATATGGTTTGGGTGAATAAATATATAAAACTTAGATATCATGGTTTAAGTGCTTATCACTTTAAGCACAATGCAGCAGGCAATTAGCCGATTAAGGGTGTGGTTAGAAGTTACAATATAAGGAAGCATTAGAAGCTGGAAAGCTTACTGTCTGACTGTAACTGTGTGCTGCTGCGACTAACTGTCTGTTACTGTGTGTTGCTGCGACTAACTGTGATTACTGACTGTGAGTGCCTGTGACTGAACTGTTATTGTTTGCTACTGTTTGCTGAATATCCAGCGTTTGTTTCTCTGGAGAGTGAAACCGGAGGAGGAGAAGATATCTTTATCGGCTGATAAAGATATTGCAAGGACTCTTAACTTGGACTATAATAGTGAGTCTTACTGGATGGAAATACTGTGAATGACTTAATGGACTGAATGACAATGCTTAAACTCTAACTGGATTAAAAACTATTTAAACTACAAACAGTGTTTGTGTTCAGTGTGTGTATACTCTGGGGCCCTTCCGCTCTCCTTTGGTTGCCTGGCTTGACTACTGCTGCAATACTCTTCTAGGGGTTAATTTCAAAAACCTAACATTGGTTATGGGCCCAGCAGCATAGTCTAACTAACCAGGATATAGCAGAGAGAGTTGGTGTGAGTTGCACATTACTGTAAAAACAAACTGTTTTAATTAGTTTAAAATAGTCAAAATATCTGAAGAGTAATGGCACAAGTAAATTTGTCACAACTGTCCATGATATCCAGGCTGGATGGAACAAACTATGTTTCATGGTCAATGAAATGTAGTTTACTTCTACGAGAGAAGGATTGTGGGACATTATAGCAAACCCACCAGATGTGAGTAGCTGGGATCCTGCTAATGATGATGATAAAGAAAAGTTACAAGACTTTAAACTGAAAAATGAGCAGGCTTTATGCATCATAGGACTGACTCTCTGTGATCAGCAGCTTGTCCATATTCGTGAGAAGAAAATGCTGCAAACTGCTGGGAGAACCTCAGGAAGATTTATGTTCGGGACAGTGTAGGAGCACATATAAATCTTACACGGAAGCTTTTGAACGCATCTTCAGAGGAATGGAGATATGTTAGTTCATTTAAACTGTATGAAGAGCATTTTTCAAGATTTGCAAGAAAAAGAGCTTATATTTAATGAACTGCAACAAGTCTACATAATATTATCTTCATTAGATCAAAGCTATGATGACTATGTGACTTCGTTGGAAGTATTGCCAAAAGAAAGCCTCTCATTAACCGAGATTACAGGCAGGCTACTAGAAGAAGCCAGAAGAAGGCGTGAGCGTGAGGAGCTGAGAGAAGATAAGAAAGAAGAGAAATTATCTTCAAAGTTTGAAAGATACCAGCAAAGCAAAGTAAAGCACCCGGAAGAAGAGAATTTATCTTCAACAGCATACACAATTAAAAATGTTTTAATTGTGGAGGCAGAGGACATTGGCAAGATTCTGCAAAAAGAGAAAAAGCCAGAATGTAAAAAAGCCAAAGAAAGCATTTGAACTAGCCACGTTTAACAACTCTGATGTGAAGAATAATTTATGGGTGGTTGACAGTGGCGCATCCCACTGCATCACAAGAGATAAGACAAAATTTATAAAAATGTCTAAAAGCTCTCAACATATATCTCTTGCTAACGGCTGGAACCTGAAAGCGAAAGGTCAAGGTTTTGCACGTTGTCCGTACATAAACCAGGATATAAAAATGTTGTATGTACCGCAACTAAAGTTTAATTTGCTTTCAGTAAGGGTATTAGATAAATTAGGTTATGTAATTACTTTTAAAGATAATAATTGCATAATTGAAAAAGATAACAAAAGGGTAACTGCAGCTTTAAATGGAACATTATATGTATTAGATAATAGTAAGAAAGGGAGGCTCAAACTGTATTTAATAATATAAAGCCTCATGAAGAATGTATCCATTTATTGCATAGGCGTTTGGGGCATGTAAATTTTAAAATGCTAAAACGTACAGTTGAGTTATCTGAAGGAATAAGGTTAAAACCTTGTGATAAATATTTGCGTTGTAATGTTTGCTGTGAAGATAAGAGCAAGGTATTGCCTGCAAATAGGCTAAATGGTTTCAAAACAAAAGAACCTTTAGAAGTAGTATTTGCAGACATCATAGGTCCAAAGAAACCCAGTATGGGGTGCTAGATATATACTGAGCATTATGGATCATTATTCTAGATATGGGTTTTGCTATTTAATGAAAAGCAAAACTGAAACATATCAATATTTTTTCAATTGGCTTAGGTTTGCTGAAAGAAAGTCTAAACGACAACTGATAACCCTGGTGACAGATAATGGCACGGAATTTATTAATAACAAATTCCAGAACAGACTTAAGGTAGCTGGAATAGAGCATAAGAAGTCTGCTCCATACAGGCCAGAACATAACGCTTTTATTGAAAGAAGAGGCCAAACACTACAGGCAATGGTTAGAACAATGTTAAATGATTCTGGGTTACCTGATTCTTTGTGGGGGAGGCTACAATGTGTGCTAATAACATATTGAACAACGTTGTTAATACAACAACAGGTGAAATACCATTTACCAGATGGCATGGCAGGAAACCTGATCTAAGTTACCTGCACACATTTGGTGCACCAGCATGGGTGCATATTCCTGCACAACTCAGAAAAAAAGGGCAACATAGAGCTAAAAGATTTTTCTTCGTTGGTTATCAGGCAAACCATAGGGCATATAGATTTTGGGAAAAAGGCACATCTAAAGTGTTATGTAGTGCTAGTGCCCAATTTCTAGAACATGAAGGATGGGAGAAATTAGAACAGGATGCCAATAAAGATGTAATTATTGAATCCTATAGAAATCCCATTAGTTATCCCTGTAACTTTAAAAAATAAAGTAAAGAGACAAATACAGGATGAAATAGTGCCTATAGAGGAAGAAACAGATTCAATAGCTGAACAGGATGAGGAAGATGAACAGGTAGTAGTTCAACAAAGTCCTCCTGTAAGCCCTGTAATTCCCAGAAGAACTACACGTATATCTAGACCGCCTGATAGGTACCAGGCTAACACAGTGTGCCAGATTAATCAAGTTCCTAATTCTGTTGAAGAAATTAAAAAGTATCCTAATAAGGAAAAAGAAAAATGGTATGCAGCAATGAATAAGGAACTGAATTCATTAAGTGATATGAAGGTGTATGAGAATGCCAAATTACCTGTAGGAAAGAAATCCATTGGCTGCAAATGGATATTTAAGGTAAAAATAGATAAAGATGGTAATTTAATCCATAAGGCAAGGTTAGTAGCCCAAGGTTTTAGGCAGAATGCTAATGACTACGATGAGGTGTTTGCACCTAGTCTTAAGGCAGCAACCTTGAGGGCAGCTTTAGTGTGGGCAGCTAGTAAAAACTATATAGTTAACCATTTAGATGTGGAAACTGCTTACTTGCATGCCCCATTAAAACATATTATTTATATGAAAAACCTGTTGGTATTAAAAGTGAAAATAAGGATAATAATGATTGTTGGTTGTTAAAGAAAAGCCTCTATGGTCTAAAACAATCAGGCTATGAATGGAACCAGTATATTGTAAAGGAACTAGACAATATAGGATTTAAAGCTGGTTTAGCCGATCCATGTCTGTTTAAGAGGGAGACAAATGGGAAAGTATCATTATTATTACTATTCACAGATGACATTGCATTGATAACTGAAACTAATGATGAAGCAAATAAAATAATAGCATCATTAGGAAAGAGAATAAAGATCAAGCAATTAGGGAGATAAAGAAGTATCTCGGTTTGAATATAAAGAAAACTCAGAAAGGTTTTAAGATATCTCAGGAAGATAAGATAAGCAAATTGCTAAAAGATTACAAGATGGAGCTTTGTAAGCCAGCTAAGACTCCAATGAGTCAGGAGTTTAGCAACACTGATGTACAAAGCCCTGAATTTGATAAGGTGATTTATCAATCTTTAATTGGTAGTTTGAGTTATATTAGTAATTGGTCTAGACCAGATATATCGTACTGCGTGAATCAGTTGGCTAGATTCAATTCTGCACCATGTGAAAGACACTGGAATGCAGCTAAGAGGATATTAAGATATCTTAAAAAGACAATGAATTATTCATTGTATTTAGAACCAAAGGGTGATTTAATTCTGAGTGCTTATGCAGATGCTAGCTTTGCATCAGAAAGAGACACTAGAAAGTCGACTTCAGGAACAGCCATAATGCTGGGTAAGACATTAATAGGCTGGAAGTCAATAAGACAACAGCATATAAGTTTGTCTACTATGGAGGCAGAATTCTCCTGTTTATCATTGTTATGTACAGAGTTAATAATGTATAAACAAATGTTAATTGATATAGGTATAACAGTAGATTATCCTATAATTATACATGAAGATAATCAGGCAGCAATTCAAATGGCCACAAATATTGGAGTAAAAACAAGGAGCAAGCATACAGATCTAAGATACCTAAACGTGAGACAATCTGTAAGAAGTAAGATGATTCAGCTAGAGTACTGTATGTCGGAGGACAATTTAGCTGATAATTTTACTAAAGCCCAAGGTGCCAGTAAGCACCAGGAGAGTTGTGAAAAATATGGGATTAGATTGTAAAGGTATTATATATTTATTTCACCCAAAAGGGGAGTATGTTAGGTATAACATTGATACCAAATATGGTTTGGGTGAATAAATATATAAAACTTAGATATCATGGTTTAAGTGCTTATCACTTTAAGCACAATGCAGCAGGCAATTAGCCGATTAAGGGTGCGGTTAGAAGTTACAATATAAGGAAGCATTAGAAGCTGGAAAGCTTACTGTCTGACTGTAACTGTGTGCTGCTGCGACTAACTGTCTGTTACTGTGTGTTGCTGCGACTAACTGTGATTACTGACTGTGAGTGCCTGTGACTGAACTGTTATTGTTTGCTACTGTTTGCTGAATATCCAGCGTTTGTTTCTCTGGAGAGTGAAACCGGAGGAGGAGAAGATATCTTTATCGGCTGATAAAGATATTGCAAGGACTCTTAACTTGGACTATAATAGTGAGTCTTACTGGATGGAAATACTGTGAATGACTTAATGGACTGAATGACAATGCTTAAACTCTAACTGGATTAAAAACTATTTAAACTACAAACAGTGTTTGTGTTCAGTGTGTGTATACTCTGGGGCCCTTCCGCTCTCCTTTGGTTGCCTGGCTTGACTACTGCTGCAATACTCTTCTAGGGGTTAATTTCAAAAACCTAACACGTATCACAACTTTTTTCCCCTTCGCCAAACCGGGCATGAGCGTGGCTAGCACATGACACATCCAGCCATGGGCCGAGAGTTTGACAACCCTGCGCTAGAACAAACATGAAGTATTAGACTAAATACTAAAGAACCCTTGAAGGGCTTGTATCATTGACAGAATTCTGTTTCTTATTAAAGTGGCTTTGCTAGGTGTCCATTTTTCATTCTTTGGCTTTAAATAGTCTTCTCAGTGTTATATTTTAATATATTTTTTGCTGTTTTAAAATGTATGTATTTATTTATTTGATGGTATCTATTTATATGATTGATTTGGGTCAGTATATCACATTTACTACTGCTTTTAACTGCCTTGAATCAAATCCTGCAGTCAGAATTCAGCTCTCTAAAATGTTAAGTTTGATTTAGCAGTTGCTTATCATATGCACTTATTCAGCATTCAGTTTTATTCTTTGCTAAGTTTGATAATCTACATTAGGTACTGCCTTCCTACTATGTAGTAATGGAATCCCACTTTTTGGAAATCTTTGTTTCATTTGTTCATGGTATTTGTCCATGGTTTGCCCTTAATTGAAAAAAAAAGTGCAAATAATCTAGTGTTGTACTCTCTAACCTTTCAGCCCCATTAATTTTAGCCTGAGCTTGAACCATTTGGCAGTTTTTATAATGACAGACAGATTTCTGTTTGGTGAGCAGCTGAGGTCAAATGGTCCAACCTTTTATGCCTTTCTGGGACAAGGACAGCAATAAAGATAATGGGTTTTGAAGGCAAGATACATATATACCTGGCTAAGTTTTAGGAGGATTGTTGGAGGTCAGAATATTTGAAAAGCTATGATAAGAGTAGGAAAGAAAGGGAAGAAAAAAAGGAACGTTCTCTGTTGCCATTGTAGATAAGGCCAAAAAATTGATGTAGTGATGGGGTTACATAAGTTCAAAAACACCAAATGTACCCAAGTATGTGGTAATTCTTTTGTGAAGCCTGCCCTTCACAGCCAGCCTTTCAAACCAGAGACTATCAAGGTCAGCAGTGATGACCAGAAATTTATTTCTGGTGATGATCAGCAGAGTGTCCAGTATATCGTGCCAGGCATGATGATTTTACAAAATATTCACTTGCAATGCAGGTAAATAGAAAGCATCTTGTTCAGGATAATGACAGAATAACAATGCCAATCTGTGACTATGCTGTGTTGAATCATCGGTGTCATGGGTGGGAGAGGAACTTCTATAAATATAAGGCCTTTCTTTACAACTTAAGTAGAAGTGGTATCCACTCAACTATGACTTGGCAGGAAACTATACAGGCAAGGCATTTACTGACCACATTGCTATTCCTCATCAGTACTACTAGTCACCTGACTTTCCTCCAAGATAAAGGATGACAAATCTCAACAAAGTTTATATACCTTGAATGAGGTTGGGAAGTATTACTTTAACATTTCTTCAGTTATGAATTACTTAAGTCTGTCTCATCTCTGGACCAGGGATGAGATGAAGGTTATATTGTTAGGACACAGCAAGCAAATGATGTTGGCAGAGCATGGCTTTTTTGTGGCTAAGTGCAATTAAGGACAAGGGTATAAATATATACCTATCACTTTAGGTGTCATATAGAGCAGTGATCCCCAACCTTTCTTATGCTGCGGCCCGGTATCCCCAACCTTTTTTATGGCGCGGCCCGGTACCGGCATTAGCTGGCGCCGCCATCTTTTTGATGAAAAGTGCTTCCGGTGAGCTTTCTACCCGGAAAAGCTCACCGGAAGCACTTTTTCATCAAAAAGATGGCGGCGCCCAGCAAACCAGCGGCCCGGTAGGACTTGTTCTGCGGACCGGGACCGGTCCGCGGACCGGTGGTTGGGGACCCCTGATATAGAGAAAGAATTCTCTTCAGCTTTATGGCACAGGAAGCTTTAATAAAAGCTTGACTACTATTGGCTATTAAGTCTGACCAGATTAGAATGTGCCAAACTGTATGGTTGTTAACAATTTGAGGGAACCTCATTGAAGGAGCTTCAGATGATGTCACTGCGGATTATTTTTTTCCAAATGAAATTAGTAACATTTATCACACCACAATAGTATTCTTCAGAACATCAGTATAAGTGACTTAGACAAGTGCTTTTTGTGAGTTGGCACTTGTTTTAAAAACATATTCCCCATAACAAGTGACCCTAAACTTTCAGCTCAAACGCTAGATCAGTGATCCCCAACCTTTTTACGCCACGGCCCGGTATCCCCAACCTTTTCTATGGCGCGGCCCGGTACCGGCATTAGCTGGGCGCCGCCATCTTTTTGATGAAAAAGTGCTTCCGGTGACCTCACGGAAGCACTTTTTCATCAAAAAGATGGCGGCCATGCCCGTGAGCTTTTCTGGGCAGAAATGGCTTTCTACCCGGAAAAGCTCACGAAGCGCATCTTTTTTGATGAAAAGTGCTTTCCGTGAGCTTTCACCGGAAAAGCTCACCGGAAGCACTTTTTCATCAAAAAGATGGTGGCGCCAGCAAGCCAGCTGCCCGGTAGGACTTGTTCCACGGACGACGTCCGCAGACCGTGGTTGGGGACCCCTGCGCTAGATGATTGTTGCTTGAAAGTACAAAGAAATATTATTGCAGCTTGTTCAAGGTTTTCTTCCCTTTCCAAAAGAAGCTTATGTTAACTTAGTTTACTCTGTTGGTGTTTAGGTATTTATTCTGAATTGCTGTTGACTTTACTAATGGAGTTAACAGAAAATGCTACTGATGCTGCTATTTTCTGTTACAAATCCTTCGATCATTCTGATGCTTTGTAGCCACCCACACTTCTGAATCTGAAAAGGCCTACTGGGAGGAGTTCCCAACCTCAGAATGTCTTCTCTTGCAATTTAATTAAAGCATAGGAAGTTAGAGGCTGCCAACAAACTAGATGACAGTACAACGAAGACAAACATCCTTACATATTCTTGGTTATTCATGCCTAAGATAATGCAAAATCATTTTGAACAAATATTATCAAATTGCTCTTTTCTTTGGAAGACATTTTAAAACCAAGTTTTTTTTTATTAGAATGAAAAAGAATTAATAACAGAATTGCAGGATAATTTGTGCCATTAATGAAAATTGCTTCTTGAAATTTTATACCATTTTGGTGGAGAGATGAACTGAATCCTCCAAATTTCTCAGGGATGGATGGAGCCATCACCAGGATGCAAATTATTGTCAAAATGAGCAACGAAAGTTCTTCCCCTTTTGTACAGTATATGTATACAATATGTGTCACAACAAATGTATAAATGTGGGGATGAAGCATATCATTAGCTGTTTTTATATCGCCCACCATGCTTTTGATTTAATAATACGAAAGAGCAGTATGATTAGGATTTATTATAACCATTATTACAGTTTTGTAAATTAACTATCCCATAGGATTATTCTGGTAATATGGAGCATAGTATTTTTTTCTTCCTATTTCTTTAATATAGATCTCTGATGCAGATATTATGACCTATACATACAAAGTGTAAAAGTACTGGTACATCACTGCACATTTTTGTTGCCTATTTGGATTAGCCCACAGTGAAGGGAATTGAGTGATTATATAGGAGTGGTGGCTAACCTTTTTGCCCCATTACTCCAGAGGACAATGTGCTCGGGTCCCCCCATGCCCCCTGCACATGCGCATACAACCCCCCCATGCCGTGCATCTGTGCGCATGCGTGAGCCACCCCCTGCACACGCTGCACATCTCTGCGCATGCATGCACATCTCCTGTGCACCTCAACCCCCCCGCACATGCGCACCAGACATCTGACAATCAGCTGTCGGGCAGGCGGCAGGCGCGCATATGCAGTAGACCTGCTCTGGGCGAGGGCTCACGTGCCGGCAATAATGGCTTCTGGCACACGTGCCATAGGTTCGCCATCATGTTATATAACATAAAATTGGTGTTGATTCTTATCAATCTCATCAGGAGACTTTCTTCAGAATCATCTAACAAAACATCCTTTGCATAATATAACCAAATTATGATACATTGAGTCTGGTCATTTGTGCCTTGAGTGAAATCCTAAGTTAAATTTTAGAGATATTTAGAAAATATATATAAATGAGAAAGGAAAAGATCCATTTTGCCCAAGAAAGAAGAAGAAGAAGAAGAAGAAGAAGAAGAAGAAGAAGAAGAAGAAGAAGAAGAAGAAGAAGAAGAAGAAGAAGAAGAAGAAGAAGAAGAAGAAGAAGAAGAAGAAGAAGAAGAAGAAGGAAGAAGAAGAAGAAGAAAAAAATTCCTTACTAAGGCAATTTCCCCAAGTTGAAATGTTTTCTAGAAATTTGAAAGCTGACATATTTCGTAAACTTTTAGTTGACTTAATGAAAATTTTGCTTTAATATGGATTGTGAATTTAAAGATGAGAAAATGTGTAGTACTTTTTATTTAGTTGCAGGTTATTTCTGTGCAACTGGAATTTAATCAGAAATTTCCTAATTCAAGTCCAGTGTTTTAGCGATTGAATGACATTGATAAGCAACAATAGGTGAGATATTCCAAATTCAATTGACTTTTTCTGGATTGGCTCCAGTAGCCCATATGCCAGAGGAAATCATTGTCTACAAAATTACTCACATTGCATATACTAAATTAATGAAATGCTAAAGGGTGCTATGAGGGAGTCCCGTTTTGGAAAATGTCTCAAATTGTTTTTCAAGTATAATTTTTTAAAAAAACTTAAGGTACCAAGTTTTTCTAAAAATAACGTTTATGAAGAATCTATTGTGTTTTCCTGGTATTTAAAGACCAGCTTCTTCCTACACACATTAAATCTTTCCCTTAATAAAAATTGCAGCCCAGATACTTATATTAGTTATTTACCCCAAACCAAGTTAGCTAATGAAAATGTCTTTAATTAGCAAAAGGCAGATTAAAATTGATAGGTCATTAGTAAATAAGAATTGATCAGACCACAAATGACCAAGCTTGGAGCAAAATGAAGATGGCACAAGCTGTGCATATATTAAGCTACAATGGAAGAAGGTATAGATCAAAGTGACCAGAGCTTGCTTCTTTCTTTCTTTCTTTCTTTCTTTCTTTCTTTCTTTCTTTCTTTCTTTCTTTCTTTCTTTCTTTCTTTCTTTCTTTCTTTCTTTCTTTCTTTTTCTGATGCAGGTAGGTAGGTGGCCATTGCATTCCTGAATGTTATTCCCTTTGATCTTCATGATATTTTCAGTTTGGGATCATGTTGGAAATCTGATGTAAAAGTTTGCCCAATCACTTTGGAAAAAGAGAAAAGAAGTATTTTCCTCATGTGTAAAGGTGATCTATCTGCATCACATTATTATATTATATTATTCATGAATTACAGCATGGAAGTTAATTCTAAGGGCATCTTGCTGTAGCAATCCTTCAAATTCTAATGTAACAGCATGTTTTGTGCCACTGGATCTTTAGTTTGTAATTGCTAGACCAGAAGAAAGTTTGCCACTGCGCAGGCTGACACAAAAAGAAAATGATATTTGCCACATTGACTTTAGACACTTGGTTATTGGGATTCTGAATATATGAACTTAAATTTTAAACTTAAATTTACTTACTTAAATTTTTGGACTTACTTGGCCTAGATGGCTATGGTGTAGGGCTAATAAAACAGCTTCTGTTAATAGGTGGATGGTTGTTGAAATATTATTTATAGCAGATGGCATGACATTTTGCGACTCCGAAAGTGAAAATCAGTTTATCTCAATCTGACCTGCTCAAATAAAGAATAATAAACTAAGAGTCAATGCAGACAAGAGGGAAGTTCATTTTGTCTAGGTCAGGATACACAATTGGCAGCATTCCAGATGTTGCTGAAGCACAACTCCAAAAATCCCTTATCGCTGACCATATTGGCTAGAAGCAGTAATTCAGCACCATCTGGTATGCTTCAACTTGCCTACTCCTGATCTAAGTGAATGCTTTTTATCCCTTTGCATAAAGAGCTGGGATTTCTTTAAAGTGTAGATACTTCTAGCCTATGACTTGTCACCATAGCCTATTGCTCAACTTCTGAGATTTCCCTGTCAGCCTGTTCCTCAGTTGTATTGTATTCACCAATGCTGGGGAAATCCAATGGGATTTGTTTTTCCTGCCGAGCATTTTCCATAGGTAACTATTTCCAGCCCGTGAAGTAGCTTCTTTGTAGGCTAGGGCTACGATGATGGTGAAAGAGAGAAAGGGGAGAATTAGTTCTGAAAGCGTTCTTGCTCAGCTGAATTGTATTCCGGCTAGCCTTCCAAGTGTGGAGTTGGCACAACTGGATTGGGATAGAGAGGAATGCATTTGTGCAGAGTAATCTAAGCATTTCATTCTCCCAGACTCAATCAACCTGCATGGAGGGAGTTGTGTGGGGACAGTAATTCCTCATTCATCTCTCCCCTCCCATTTAGAATTCAGATCAGCAAACTGAGCTTCAGGCAGAAGGAAAACATGATGAGGTTTCAGTGTATAAAGAGAGGAGAGATTCAGAATTATATTCCCTGAGGGGGGAACAGAAGAAATGAATCTGCCTTATTTTTCTTCTATGAGAAGAATAGGTATTTAAGTAGCATTATAACTGCTGTTTTTGCTGCAAAAGACTGATACCTTTTGGAGAAGAAGAGATCTTGTCTTTCCCCCCCCTATATTTATTTAAGATCACTACCTAAAGCAGTCCTGTCTCTTACCCCTTTGTATTCACTGCTCCTCTTTCTAATGATTACAAGTTCTCACAATATTTTAATCCTAAATTTGGGCTAATGAAATACTGAATGAAAGCCCACTCCTTGATTGAAAGCCTGGGAGTTGTTAATTTAATCCTAAATTTGGGCTAATGAAATACTGAATGAAAGCCCACTCCTTAATTGAAAGCCTGGGAGTTGTTACTAGGCCAGTGGTGGATGCTTGGGGTCCTCCACCCAGAGTGAGAGTCAAATGGAGGGGTTAGATGAGTTGGCCTTCTTCCAGAGAGGAGCCAGCTTAGGAGGGAGGATGCTGTGCATGTCCAGGGTGAGAGGAGTGGAGAGGTGAGAGCCATGTGGATGCTGAGACCTTGAGCTAACCTGCTGTGCAGGCTCCCTTTCTCATCTGTCTCCCAAGGATGTCTGAAGGAGTGAATAAGAGTGGCTGGAGGGGGATGGTAAAGCTCTTTGCTCTGAGAGGTCAAGGTAGGCGGGGGAAGATCACCTTTGGACAGGGGTCGCCAACTTTTGGACCTCAGGGACTACCAAACTCATAATTTTAATTCCGCGGACCACTAATATGAATTTTGACTGACGGTGGCTTGCTGACGTTGGTGGGAAAATTGGACCCAGATTCCAGAGCTGCAGTAGTCACAAGATACGTTGGTCATCCCAGAGCTGCACTGAAGCTCCACCACTGCCGCTGGGGGGAGAGAGCGAGAGAGTGAGATCTGATCTAACCTCAGAAGGCTGGTGGTGATTCTCTCTCTCTCTACACACACACACACACACACACACACACAGGTCCCTCATACCCCTCCCTTGTCCAAGGCAGTCACATTCCTTCACTAACCCGATTTTCAGCTCCGTTCTCAGAGAGAGAGAGAGGAGAGAGAGAGAGAGAGAGAGAGAGAGAGAGAGAGACTATATCCTGCAATCTCAAATAAAGAATGATCAATCGGTAGGAAAATGGGGTAGGGGATTTTCCTGCAGACTTTTGGGGGGATTTTCCCAGGGTCTCTGCTGCTTCCGCTTTTGGCTGCATGCAAGGAAAGCAGCAGAAGTCTTTCTTTTTTAACCCCAAACTCCACCAGAAATGAGTCTTTGGGACCCTGCAAGGCATCCTTCTCCAAGAGGCTGCACCATTCTGGTGGGATTTGGGGGAGAATAAGAAAGACTTTTGCTGCTTCTGCTGCTTTCCTTGCATGAAGCCAAAAGTCTCTCTTCCCCCCCTGAGAACGGAGCTGGAGACGGTATCCTGCGATCCCAAATAAAGAATGATTGATCGGTAGGAAAACAGGGTGAGAATTTTTCCTGCAGACTTTTTGGGGTTTTTCCCAGGGTCTCTGCAGAAAAAGCAGAAGCAGCCAAGGTTCAGGAGAAGAGTCTTTTCTGCTGTGGTTCCTCAATTCCAATAACATGCTTTGCTAAAAAAAAAAAACCATTACAAAATAAAGCTGGGTTGCCATAATATATATAATGTTGGGTGGTTTACTTTTTGACTGTGAAAACTAACAGTTAATGGAAATTCTTCCAGCATCTTACCCTCACAAATCTCGTTTCAGTATTTTGAAATAATCAATTTGGTTTATAGTCTCTAGTATCTTACAAGAAGGGCTCAGTCTGAAGAGTGGAATTTGTGGAGGACAACTCTCTTGATTCATTGGATGAATCCCAAGCCTTGGACTCAGAGAACAGCTTCTACTTAGGATGCATGGGACAAGTTGCAAGGTCCAGAATAGAGGATCCTATTGGAGAATGACCAGAGACTGCTTTTGTCCCCTCCTCAGAGCTGCTGCAATAAGCTCCTGAATGTTTTTGGGACTGCATAGTTGACTTCTGTTTTTTAATGATATCTTCTAATTCTTTTCACTTAAATGTTATAATAGGCTTTCTACTGTACTGCAAATACGTCACTGCAAACAGCAAGATGGGCAGTATATTAAACAACCAAACAACCAAATAATCTTTGTTAACCTGATATCTTTTCCTAGAAGCATCATGTAAACCAGGGGTACCCAACCACTACCGGGCCGCGGCGTAAAAAAGGTTGGGGATCACTGATGTAAACGATGTAATAACTATTCAACTTCTATGGAGAGTTCATGATGATTCATGTCTAGCTATGATGCCCGTGTGGCCCTCTGTATGTTCCATAAGCAATATTATTGCATGCACTGCATGATAATATGCTTTGCACTTCATTACATACAAGAGTTTACAAATCATCCATTCAAACCAAAATTCTATATTTTGGGCAGTTTCAAGGAAGTTTTGATGATGATGATGATGATGATGATGATGTGTAATTGTGCACACATTTTTACAGCCACCACTTGCAAGTGCAGCGACCTTCAGGTATCAAAATCCTTTCTACACACCATCTTTTGAAATAATCTCTAAAGTGTTCTACGGTTTCTCCTCCTGTCACAGCATTTAAGAAATCAATGTGCCTCTTTCAAACACATTGCTGACCATTATTGTTCAACCTAGGATACTTATGGGACTAGTATGCATGTATTCACTTGTCTCTAAGGAGACCAGAGTTGTTGGCTAGTAGTACTTTACTATATCTTTGCAATGATGTGAGTTATGATTTTCTTGATGCTTCCTAATAAGTGGCTATCAAAAATGTTTATGATTTTTGATAGCCACTTATTTTAGCCACATGTTTATGTTCATGATTTTTAGAAAACAAATTAGCATGTTTAAATCTATACGGGCAAGTACTGCAGGTTCCCAGCCGCCTCGCCTTCATGTATATTTTGTAGAGTTACAGGAAATATATTTTTGCTTAGTAACATAGGGAATTGGGGCTAAGATGGTCTCTTTTCTTTTCAAATACACCCATCTTGCCTTTCTTTTCCCCTAGAATACAGGTTAACTCTGGAAAGCTATAGATAGACCTCCCCTATTTGGCTGGCTGCTGATTGCACCCCCTCCCTTCTTCTCTGCTGGAGACAGTGTCGAGGACAATTATCCAAGCTGCATAAAAAACTGTTTCCCTGTAATGAGTTGAACTCCTTGTACTGTGACAAACTGCCCAGCTGCTCTGACTCCATCCCTTTTTCTACCTCGATCTGCACCTTTTCCGTTCCATTTTTGACATAAGACATAAGAATTTATTTGTCATTACACTCGCTAGCGGGTGCAACGAAATGAGGTGCTCTTCCACAAAGTAAAACTGGACAAACACCACTAAAAGAAAAAAAAATTGAACTAAACACAACCAACCATACAATAATCTCTATGCAATTTAAAAATGTAAATACCCCATTACTCTCAGCCATTTAAATTCCACAAAATTTTTTGGGGGTGCTGGTTCTTTTTTCCCCTTCCCCTTTTGCAGCTCTGCTATTCAGAGAGAGGAAAGGGATAAACAATCCAGTCAAGGGGTTAAAATGTATAAAACCGTGGCTCTTTTTGTCCTCCATAAGCCATACTACAGGTGGTTGGACTTTTTCATGATGAAAGCACACTGCTTGTTCTGAGAGAGTCCTGGTGGTGACCTTGCCCTTTGGCATGCTATAGCTCGGCCCATACCAAGAAAGCTCACCGAGGCTCGTAAAATGGAGGATCCAAGCAGAAATTGAACAGCTGTTAAGCATCAGGTTTTGAGGGGTGGGGCTTGCGTCCACTTCTTTTTACTGCATATTTTAGAATAACCTTAAAGAATATGTCAAGGGGGGCTGGAAACATTCATGACTAACCAAACATTTAAAAATCTGCACGTGCTGTAGGTGTCAGCTCCTACTGATATGTTTTTGGGGATAATGCAGGTGCAGTGCAGACATTGCAAACAAGGATATTGACCTGGGGTTCTTTTAGTGGGGAGAGATGCCTGCTTTTCTCTGAAATGTGCTTTCTATCCTAATGATCCAATTCAGGAAACCTCCTGATTAAACCATTATATCTCAAAGACTTGGAAGAGGATGTATGGAAGGATGCGGTATACAATTTGGAGAAAAGGTTTCAAGCAACGTTTCCTTTTCTCTCTCTGCAGGTGCACCTGCGTTCCGCAGAACGTCTCCGAGATTTATGCTGTGCCAACCGAGGTACCTTCATCAAAGTAGGACAGCATCTGGGGGCTCTTGATTACCTCTTGCCTGAGGAATACACCCGCACCCTCAAGATTTTGCACAGCCAAGCTCCTCAGAGCAGCAGGCAGGAAATCGAGCAAGTGATCCAGGAGGACCTAGGCAAAGGGGTATGTCAGGCAATCAGCCTTGGTTGGCTGTCATTCAAGCAAGGCAGCGGAATGTAGTTTGATTAGTCTTAGGGGCCTGCTTAGTGGTTTTCTATTAAAAAGACACAGTTATATACATAACAGTTATACATTTTCTGCTTCTTTTCACCCCCTGCAGGTTACAAGCATTTTCCTCAACACAAAATAGCACTTCCGCTGCAGGAATACTCCCTTATTGTTTTTTTTTTTTTTTCCTGTGTGTTTTGTCTTTTTTTTTTTTCAGTGCTCAAAATGAACTGTTGGTTCTTTTAAAACGCTGGCTCTTTTTTCTAGTTCTCTTGTCTGTTTTGATTGCTTTGTATCGTGTTCAGTGGGTGATTGTCACAGAAAATCTGTTAAAGCTCGTACAATTGTCAGCGACAGGGTAAACTGACTGCATTATTTTGTATATATTAACTTAGTGGGGTTAACATTCATTTCAGGAGGTCAGGGTGGCATGTCTTATTAAGGCTAGCTGTAGGAGTTTTCTGTTCAAGACCAACAGTATTTACTGCAAACAGTGGTATTAAAGTCTTTATTGTAAAAGTCCAGTTAGTTCAAAAGGATCCAGGAGTGAATTGCTGAATCTGGAATGTACAGTAGAATAGATGAGTGGCATAAATAGAACAAAAAAGGAAAGATGGTCAGGAATCCAATTACTTGATAAGACTGATACCAATTTGGGGTCACATGGTGTCCTTAAATTAAATCCAAAGACGTGATCTGATTGGCAGCAGTTTTAACAATTGTCCCACAGTGAATTGAATGTGAGCAGGCTGAAGAATGTGCTTAATGCAGATGTGGGAAAAGTGAGCCAGCTTGGTCTAATGCAGGGGTGTCAAACTATTTCATTGAGGGCTGCATCAGGGTTTTGTTTAATTTCAGGGACAAGAGTGGGCATGGCCAAGATGGGCGTGGCCAGCTTGACATCATTTATGTCGGGGGCGCCTGTGGCCCAGGCACTCTGCCAGAGAAAATGGGCTTCCGAGCTCCACTTTCGGCTGGGACAGCCTCCTGCATTCCTCTGCTAGCAAAACTGGAGCTCGGGAGGCACCGTGGATTGGCCCTTCTCTATTTCCAGGGGTCCCCCATGGGCCAGATCTAAGTATTCCATGGGCTGGATCTGGTCCCCGCATCTTGAGTTTGACACCCCTGTGGTTAAAGTGCTGAGGTTAAAGTGCTGATCTAGAAACCAAGGCACTGTGACTTCTAGTCCCACCTTAGATATGAAAGCTGGCTGGATGACTTTGGATCAATCGTTCTCTCTCAGCCCAACTCATCTCACAGGATTGTTGTTGTGGGGAACAATAAGAGGAAGAAGGAGCATTAGATTTGTTTGCCACCTGGAGTTATTTTAAATAATAAAGACAGAATAAGAAAAAACCAGGAGTGCTAAGATATAGAGGCATAGGAGGATCATTGGGAGATATACAAAAGGTAGGCAAAACAATCTGGCAGGCTGCGATGCAGTAAAAATGATTTGGCTTAACTAGCACAGAATGGCTTGTGGCTCTTTAAGACTGAGCTGTCAAGCTTTATTTTGCTACAGCAGGATTCTGGCTGAGATTAGTTCGAATCCCAGAAACAACTATTTTAGAAAGGGACATAGTTGTAGCAAAGCAGGATTCAGAGACACTGACATTTATTACTCCTTTTTTTTTTTTAACAAATTTTATTTTTCAAGACAAACAATACATAAATACACATAAACACAAAACATAAAAGCATAAAAATCTCTTTTCTGAAAGTTGCTTAGTCCCGGGTTATAACTCTTGGTACAGACACAAATTCAAATTCATATTCCTTTTAAATACCATTTCATATCTTATTAACATTTTCAATTTTCTATATGACTTCTCCTCTCCTTTAAAAATTTTCTCAATTTTATTTTATTTTATTTATCTCCTCTCAATTCATATCATAATATTTATTATTCTTTGTCTGTTCTATTCCAGCCAACCATTTATTTTTCTTCTTTTAAAAAAAAAGAAAAAACTTCTCCTAATACACTATATGGAGTATGATGCCTTTATCTCTTTCCCTATATTTATAATACTTAATATAAAACACATGACATACATTGGGATTCTGTCTGGTACATTCTAAAATTATACTATGTTATCAAAAATAATACAAAATCTATTCATTAGTAATGATATTCATTCATATCTTAAACGTTTAACTCATTGCTTTTCAATTAAATCACATACTTTTATGGGAGCCCTATTTTCCATAATTATTATTTATTACTCCTATCATATCATCATCATTACCATATTATCTCCCCTTTCCAAGTGTTCCAGAAGTCCTTTATGAAATAGCTCTGCTGTCAAGTCTGCGGTTAAGTTGCACATGGAACCCCTGTCATGTTATTTTTAATATTGCTGTCCAAGTAGTTATATTTTGTTATATTTTTAATTGTGTTTTACTTATGTGTATGGCATTGTGTAAACTGTACAGATTCTTTTTGGAATCAGACAGCCCTTACAAATGTAGTAAATAAATTAATACAGCACAGGCAGAACAGGCCTCCAAAATGTTAGAGACCTCACTGGGGAAAACACTTTGGCTGAAGTGATTTTCATATCTGGCAGTTCATAAAGTTCAAGACGGATTTCTCATAGAGGAAGTAGAAAATGCAGGTGAAGTCCTTGCTTCCTTATAAACTCTTTGAAGAGACAGCGACCTTCCTTTTAAACATCTGTTAGTTAAGAGATCGTCATGGCTTGGACATTTGACAAACATGCCTATTTTGCTCAATCACTGTCAGTTCAGGTTTCTGACTTTCAATTTGGAAAGTTGTCCTGCAGAGAGAAATTTGTCTTTTTGGAAAGTTCTTTCATTTTTTTGTACCTCTGACCTAGAACTTATAAGCAGACGACCATATAAATAGCTCTGCTGGTTCTGGCCAAACTTATCATAGTCCAACTTTTTGCTATTTATGTGATCAACAGCCTCCCATCAGTGTTTCCTTGCAAACAGTATTATGCTGTCTGTAACCAAGAGGTAACATTGGATCTTCCAGCCCAATAGTCCTGAATAAGCCTGTCCTTCAGAAACTTATCCCTGTAAGTCATGAAATAAGTGGCTATCACTACAGCTTGGGGTAACAAATTATAATTATATATTGTGTGAAGAATTTCTTTCTGTTGCTTCTTCTAAACCTACTTCCAATCATTTTGGATGATATCTTGGGCCTAGAACTTGAGAAAAAAACTTTTCCATATCTATGTGTTCTAAGCAGTGGTGAGATTCATTTTTTTTTACTACCAGTTCTGTGGGCGTGGCTTGCTTAGCATATCTGGGGAAGGATACTGTAAAATCTCTCAAAATTTACGCTACCAGTTCAGTCATGTTCCAATCTCAATTCTAAGTTAAACTCCCCAAACTTCTAGTTCTTTTTCCAGAGAAAGTGTTCTACAACCTGATTAAATTGGCTGCCATCTTCTTCACAGGCCTCATCTGATCTCAGTTTTGCCAAATGACTCTTACTGAAGATGTGTTTCCTTCAGGACTACATCCCATCAGAAAACAGAGCAAGTGCAAATGAAATTGTAGACTCATAAAACATGGGAATAAGGAGCAGCAGTCAGACAACACATATTATCTGTGACAGAACCATTGAGCTTTTGTTCCCCTTGAAGAGCAGCTTCAGCTAAAGGCAGCAGAAAAGTTGCTGTTGGCAGAAAGCTATTCATGGGCAGTTTGTGCTGCTTCTCACTGCACTTTACCATTTCCAGATAAGCACTGTCAGCCCTTTACATTTGCGAGCTCCTTAATTAACCCCTAAGTGAAAAATAAATAAATCCCTGTAATAACGACATAAATCGTTGCTGTCTTTCACAATGAAGCCATTTGATATCAAAAAAGCTGTGTCACTGTTAACTCTTTGGAACTGGGAATTACATTGACTTTCAGGCACGCTTCCTCTATTTTCCTCTTCACTGAGGGTTGTATTCTAAGTCTTTAATACAGCTTAGGAAAGGTTGTACATAAAACCAACAGCAAGATTAACTAAAGAGAATCAGAGTAAGTGGCCAAACTTGGAGGAAGTTCCTATATTTGGAGGAATACAGTTTGAGTGATAATTAGAAGACATTTGTGTGCACTGAATTCATGCATTAAAACACGCAGTGCATCTCTGTTAGATAACAGATAATCAGAGTTGGAAGGGACTTTATAGGTCATCTAGTCCAACCCCCTGCCCAAGCAGGAGACCCTACACCATTTCTGACAAATGGCAGTCCAAGTGATGGCGCTCCCACAACTTCCGAGGGCAAGCTGTTCCATTGGTTGATTGTTCTCACTGTCAGAAAGTTTCTCCTTATTTCCAGGTTAAATCTCTCCTTGTTCAGTTTCCATCCTTTATTCCTTGTCTGGCCTACAAGTGCTTTAGAAAATAGCTTGACCCCTTCCTCCCTGTGGCAGCCCCTCAAATATTGTCTCCCCTGGTCCTTCTCTTCACTAAACTAGCCAGGCCCAGTTCCTGCAACCATTCTTCATATGTTTTACTCTCCAGTCCCCTAATCATCCTGGTTGCTGTCATACAAGTAAAACTTCATTCAGTGGCTATATCCCATAATATATAAATATCAAATAAGTCAACCATGTTTTAGTCTTCCTGCTGGGCAATCCTAGCCTATGTAGTTAGTTTCCCGTTTAATTGTCATGCAGCTCAAGAAATTGAGTTATTTGCATAAACTTTGTAAGCCACCCAGAGTCATTTTATAGGATAAGATCCATATAGCCATGAATAAATGAATAATGGATAAATATGTTGTGTAAACACAACTTGTATTATTCAGTCCACCCCCAAATGGCTTTCATCTTAAGCTATGATGTGCATAAAAAAAGCGGCTTTATGCAGTATTTAGTTTTTGTTTAGTTCTGCTCATAGGCCTTTGACTGAACAGGGACCTTTTCCTTCTGGGATGAATACATTTTCAACTGCCAGTGAGCCATCCCAGTCTTTTTCAGCATTTCAAGAAACAAAAAGAGCCTCATTAATTCCCAGTGAAGAAGCCTGAATCTCTTTTCAACTGTAGATTTCCTTCTTAGCATTCCTTCACCCTCATGATCCATGTCAGGTAGATATTTAGTTTAAAGAGATGGAAAGAAAACTATAAAAGATCAGGAAGAAAATAAATGGGAAAGGAAAGAATGAATAAGCAAAAAAAGACAAGGCACAAAGGAGATTGATTTTGGTTTTGAATTGTTACAAGCTGAAATGATTTTGGTATTTCTCTGACAGATTTTGTTTGGAAGATGAAATGCAAAGTATTTCCTATCCGTTGATAATTGAATACACCTTAATAATGTTTTTAATAATCTAGATCATAGAATATTTCCATAGCCTTTTTTTGGGGGCGGGGGGAATTGTCTGAATCATAAATTATTTCAAAATATAATTCAGATACCTGCTGTATCCCAGTGAACCTTTTTTTGGCACATGATATCAAATTTGCTATTGTTAATGGAGCTCAGTTTCCTGAAAATAACTGGCCGTATCTCCTAATGTTTTGATATTATTTCCAGTGTTTTAAACACCTATATACAGAATATATTTTTTTCACCTGAAAGCTGAAGTGTTTCCAGGCAGGAAACACTTCAAAGGCTAAATGCTGATGCTTTATTCACTAGACCAAACTGGCTCATCATCATCATGACAATAGCACCATAAAGGATAAAAATAAATAAAGCCACATGTATACCAATACATATCAACACTCAAAGTAAGCCTTCCTGATAGAAAAGCCAGATTAGGGATGCTTTTCAAAATGAACAAATTTTTATACAAATATAGAAGTAGATGATAAAGATCAACTTCTTGGCTCAAACTTTTATTCATAAAAAAAAAAAACAGTTCCTGCTTCTAATGTGAATGCAAACCCTAATTCTTATCAAATATTTTCTCCATCCAATTCAGTACAGCATGAATAGGTATAATATTCTAGTTGGAGGATAATGGAAGTTGATGTGGAATACATCTAGAGAATGTCGGCTTGGGACAGACTATGATAAATGTTTATTGTGTCCTTATCAGGTATGTAAAAAGACTCTGCCATATGGATCTCTGTTCGATCAAGACTATGTTCCTCAGTGAAAGTCAATTCAATTACCTTATCACTAAATTAGCATCATTAATACTGTCCTGTAGGAAAAAGGGAGTTTTAAAGATATATTTAGAAGATCAAGTGTTTGTAAGGGCACTAGTAATTATTTTTTAGCAAGTTGAAACAATCTAAGCTATTAGGGACATATGGCAATTTCCAAAACAAAATATATTCTTCTCTTTTCCCCCAAAACATGATTATATTTGGAGATATAATTGATCTTGTCAAAGAAGCCATAAGCAATAGTCAGGCAAGTTCCATTTTGTTGCACGATTTACTACTTAAAATTGTCACTCCTGGGAAATTAATGGTGGACTGAAAATGGTCACGGTGGAAAGAGGAGCTGGTGAATAGATTGGCTTCTCAAAATCCTTCTCTGGAACAAAGAGAAGACTAGGATCAACCACAAGTTTGCTTCATATAGAGGTTCCCTTTGAAGAGATTCTAAAATAGTGAGCTCCAGCAGGTTTTAGGACTTGAGAGCTGGAGTTAAAATTATTTTGCCTAAACTGTAGTTGGACACCTTCAGTTGGACACTGGGTTTGCCCATTTTCTTTCTTAACCATCTTAGGAAATGGCTTACTACTGACCTTTTGGATGTTAAGAATCTTCAGTTTTTTTTTCTGCTGGGAGAGTTTCCTTCTATCCTTAATGAAAGAAGTGTGCTATTTTTATAATTTAAAAAGAAAATAAAGTTTCTTGGGTAACAGCAAATGCAGAACTAGAATGTTGGTTTTTGAAAGTTAAGAGACCAAGGGGACTTGAAACAATATTTCCTGTGGGTTATTTAAAATTTTATTAAAATATATATGAAGATTTTTGAAATTAATTGTAAGAAAGCCTCCTTTGGGAACGTTTTGCTGATTGGAAAATAAACACATGATAAGAGGGAATCTGGAAGATTGAATCAGAGAGAACTAAATATTGCAGTTAAAGAAGTAATAAAATGGA
Source organism: Notechis scutatus (assembly GCF_049901735.1). Lineage (NCBI taxonomy): Eukaryota > Metazoa > Chordata > Lepidosauria > Squamata > Elapidae > Notechis > Notechis scutatus. The sequence continues at coordinate 293,245,230 of NC_142009.1, forward strand.
GCTGTAAAATAATATATAGAAGAAATTTGGAAACAAATTACCCAGACTTTACTCCTCAGATTGTCTGGCGCTCTAGAAATGGAATTAACAGAAGCTGCAGAGGAGGAACAGATTTTACTAGATAAAATACACAATAAAGCTGATCTGAAAATGGATTTTAAAATGACAAACTACAAAGCAATGTGGAAAAATTGCTACAATTGATTTACAGATGAAACTGAAATATTAACAATTAAAGGGGACATAAAAATAAATTGGAAGAGTGACTTGGAAAGGTTTCTTATCTTGGATTTAAACTAGTTCTGGAGACAAAGAGAAAGTGATGAGTAATCTGCTTCTGAAACCTTATTTGAAGGAATGAAAGGTCAATCTGTTTAAAAATAATATAAAGTGACCAGGGTTAAAATATAGATGTTGTGTTTTCCAATAATTATTAATGAAACTTTTTTAAATAAATGGGACTGAATGACAAAACTTTCTAAATAATAGGTAAGATATGGTGAGAAAATTCTTTTGCTTTATTTTTTTTAGAGAAAGTAATAAGTTGGAATATAAAATGGAGTTATTTAAGTTTAATATACATATAGTGTATGACATCCACAATAACAATTTACAAAACCTATAATTTGACATGTATTGTCAAAAATATAAAAATACTGTATACTAAATTGCTGGGTTTTTTTGTTTAAAACAAAATTAATCTTTGAATTTATAGATATGCAGTTAAGTTAAAGAGGTCATTTAGAAAGTTTTGAAAAAGATTGCTTGGTGGTAGATATGGGAACAATTTTACGATGGATGTATGTAATAGAATGTTAATGATCTAGCGTCAATTGGATTTCAGCTAAGTAGGCATTGTATATGTTTATATATCACAGTTTTGTAATCCTGCTTTGTGCTGATAATCTCTGGCTTTTCCAGTAATTTAATTGGCAAGAATCTGACAGTAATGGTTAATGATGGGAACAATAACTAATTAAAAGTATCACTTTTACCCATATTATTTTGACTCTTTATTGACACTAGTAGTAATGTCCCACTGTGGAATCTGAAGAGATTTTTACTGTCTATTACATTTACATGATACAAAAAAGATTTTTTAACTAATGAACACAGCTTTATAGTGTGATTATACTTTATTGCTTTGCTTGCAGGCAGATGTCTTCTCTTTGTGTACTTAACCAAATACAGATGATCCTGAATACAAGATTACCAATCTCCAAAGAAAATTCTGTGCAATGCCCAGTTTCCCCATTTTGTCAACCTCAAAAGGTTGCTAACTCTGTATGAAACCATTCTGGAGATCACTCTTCAAATGCCTATATATAACCCACTTGCATGCATATATAAGATATAAATGTCCTAGAAGCTCTACTCCAAGAACATTAAATTAATATTAATTGAATTTATAAGTAGGGGTTAAAATTAATTGCCTGTAAAATAAGACCTTATAATCGTACTAGCTTACGTTGCTTAAACTTAGCTAGGTGCATGTGAGAGTCTACAGATATTTGCATATATGTATGTTTTTTACTATACTGCTCTTTTACTCAGAGCAACAGAAATTATACAGATTATACACATTTCCTGTTTTATTACTTTTCTGTAATTTTAAATTTAATTTGCATAATATTTATTAGTATGCATGCCAGCGTCAATCAATTTATTTTTAGAACTCACTTATTAATAAGCAAGGCCATCAAAAATGCTCTCAGTTGCATTTTGCTTTCCATGTTTTATCTGGAAACGTGTGAAGGAAACAAATCTCCTCTTATAATCTGAATTTAGCTATCCAAAGCAATCTTTAATCAATTTTATTTATTTTATTTATGAACTGAACCTGACAATTGCATATGTTGAAATTTGAAAAGATCAGCATTTTATTTAAATATTGGAACTAATATGCTACATAAGTATTAAAAAGAGTTTTGAAGTGGTAGGCAGATACTATTTTAAAATAATATTTTCACAAGGATATTTGTGACCCTTGCAGAATGACTCATAGCTCAGAGCATAATCATAGGCGATTTATCAGACTCTGCAATGTTCTGTGTAGTAATATATTAGACAATTTACCTGGTTGATATTTTGGTCTATAGAGTATGAATACGTACAGTGTCATTATATACATATTTACTAATGAGTAGGACAATTATGTACGATATAACTTAATACCAAACAAGGGTAATACTGTATCCCCCCCAAATAATTATAGTATTAAAAAAAATCAAATAAGTGCAATGAAGACTTGAGTAGGGATAGTTCTTAAAACAATCAAATAGCAACAACAAATTCTTCTCAGCAAGTAATAGGATGTGAACTATAGCACTTTGTTCCTTACCTCATAGAATAATATTTAAATACTTATCTTGACAGTTTAAATAATCCTTATGAAAAATGGTGGAAGAAAAGATTTTTGACATGGAAAATGATATAAAATGCATTATTTAACTATTAATTATATATACAAAGCTTTTGAAGCATTACAAAATTAATATAATTTACCAGAAACAGGCAAAAATCTTACATTATACATTATGTTCTTAATTTGGTTGAGATGCCCAGGCTGCCTCCAAAACTCTTCTAACTCTCAATCAACAGAAAAGATATTTTTAAGAGGCTAAATTCAGCATTATCAATATTTAAATTAGTTTTTATTACAAAAATATGGATAATATAAAATAAGAAAAATGTAATGCATTTCATAATCTGGAAACAATATTAATTTAACAAGGTATCATTTTATACATTGATTAGATATTTCCAAAGATAAAAATTTTACTGTTCCTTCTTAAATTGGAGATGAAACTTCAACATTTCTTCATGCCTAGTATATGGTTTTGAACCATCAAGGATTGATAATATTGTAGGTTTGCCCTTAGTGTAAACAAAATCTCAGTTCAAGAGAAAGGATGAACATAAGTGTTACATTTGGGAGCAATTGGGCTAGTCTGGAAGTAGCCCAATTACATTGAATTCAACTTATTGGCTGGTCTCCAACCTTCCTTTTGATGGAACAGTTGTTGAGTTGCTGCTGGTGGATCAACTTTTAGTACCTTAAAGGAAATAGATCTTTTAGACAAAATTTAGGCTTGCTTGTGATAGAGAGAGCATTGGTCTCTTAGGTGACCCATATTGAGACCTAGATGGGAGTTTTATTGGATCTCTGGTTTTCCTGGCTCTCTCAGCATCAGAAAATCTCAGTATTTTCTTACCATCAAATGTCATATCTTATTGAGCTGAATGCAGAAGCTGGAGATAGGAGGTGTTGTTCTCCAATAGTTCCACATCTTCCACAGTGATTAGTTCCAATCTGTGATGCTGGCGGAGGAGAGAGCGTCTCAATGGTCCCTGATATATGGGGTGCCACAGGGATTGATCATGTCTCCCCTCCTCTGTAATAGTTAAAAGAATCCTTTGGGAGATGCCATATGATTGTGTGAGTGTAGTATCATCAGTATGGCTCATACAGGGCTGTGAAGGAATGTCATTAATTTTCCAACGTCTGGAAGTTATCAAGATGTGATTGAAATCAGTCTAGCCCTCTCCAAAATAGCAACAAGGCTATATTGTTAACAACAATAACGTTGTTATTTTGGAAGCTTTAAAGATGAAGTTGTTCCCGAGAACCTTTGCTTGGATTTATCCTACCATGTTTATTTTCTGTTTTTATTGCTTGTGGTTTGGGTAATGTTTTCTGGTTTTTTTATACTTGCTGAAGTGTGTGTGTGTGTGTGTATGTATGTATGTATGTATGTATGTATGTATGTATGTATGTATGTATGTGTATATGTATACACAATGCAAGCCCCACATGTTCTGTAGATGCATTGTGTCACACACATCTCTGAAAAGAATAGAGCTTGTAGTTTGAAGCTATGATGCTGATGAAAGCACCACAGATACTCATGAATGCCTTGAGTTCTCACTTGAAATCAGCTGAGTTTCAGGGTATAGTGGAAGAGCATGGACAGAGATTATGTAAGTTATAGACTGAAATATTTGGGAAGGCTGACTTACGAATCTTTGAAATCTGTAGCCATCCTGTTATTCCACATGGTGATTTTTTTTTAACTGATAATCCTTTCTTTGTGCTGGGAGTTCTAGAAAGGCTGGCCATTTGATTTAATGCTCAAGATGATGAAGATTAGGCCCATTTTAAAACAGCTAGGACAGGGCTGTGTTTCACTTTCTTTGTTACTCTCTCAGTGAGCTTTTCAAGTACATATCAATAAAAACTACATTTATATTAAAACTAAAATGAATGAAAAGAAAAGCTCCATATTTTTTTTAATAACATAGGATATAAAAAGCAGATTTTTATCAATTATGAAAAAGATTTCAGCCATAAAATGATAATTTAAAAAGTCAGAGATGGATGGCATAGAGCATTAATGTCAGCCATAACAAATGGGCCTACATTAGTCAAATGAAAAGTTGTGCTGTCACTGCCACTGCCTAGATTTCAAGTGATGTCCCTATTTCCCCCCCTAAGCTTGATGAGCCTGTTGCACCTTAAAAAGGAGAAGTCATTTGAGGGCATTCCTATCAATGAACATTGAGCTAAAATTGTTTTCAGTAAATGTAGAAATCAATACATACCTAGTAGCACAGGTATAACCCTTGAAGTTAAAGCCTTACAAGTACTTCCAATATGAACTTCCAACATATAGAGAAGCAATTCTGTGGCTTGCTTTCAGATATGGCCACAGATATGAGGCACAGATATGAAGTTACCTGGGTGAGTAGCTTAGAGAGAAGCTGTCAACATACATCTCCTGAAGACCCCAGTATCCACTGTGGTTAATCTACAGGTGAAACTTGAAAAATTAGAATATCGTGCAAAAGTTCATTTATTTCAGTAGTGCAACTTAAAAGGTGAACATAATATATGAGATAGACTCATTACAAGCAAAGCAAGATAGTTCAAGCCGTGATTTGTCATAATTGAGATGATTATGGCTTACAGCTCATATATTAGTTTACCTTTTAAGTTGCATTACTGAAATAAATGAACTTTTGCATGATATTCTAATTTTTTGAGTTTCACCTGTAATGGCCATATACTTTTTTTTTTACTAAAATGATTATTTTTTATCCATGTGAGATGGAAATGTAAACAAAATTGATCCCATATCCTAATACAGTTTGATGTTGTCTTTAGATGCCAAAATATCCCTGGAAGGCACCAGAATGAAGAAAGTAATATAGGAGAATATTTGTTCGTAGCTCAGGGTTGAAATGAGGGGTCTTTGGGACTCCCTGAGCTTGGTTGTTTTCTTGCAGGCGTTTCATTACCAAAATTAGGTAACATCATCAGTGCTAGTGCAAGAAGAAAGTGTCAGTTTTAATAGTATAACTATATAAAATATAGAGAGGCAACATTTTGTTTTCTCTGCAAGTCTACAGTGTTTGCCTCTAAATTTTTACAGAATTTCCCCCCAAAATTTTTAGTCTAGTCTACAAGCTCTAATACTCCCTTCCATGCATAAATAAGACTCAACTCTGAATAGATTTGCGGACCAGACAAGGTTGGCCATATCTTGTCCCCTGCTGAGACATACTAACAATATTTAACATTTTTATATAACTTCATAACTTTTTAGTACATTATCTTATAATACTTACAACAATATCAAAAGATATCATATTATTATTGTTACCAATGAGGACTGAGATTGGGAGATTTGCATAAAGTCATTGGCTGAATTTACAGCAGAGGAAAGGTTGTAACCAAAAACTTCTTTGGTTTTGCCTGATCAGCTTTTGGAGTACATCATTCTATTAGTCCATACTTAGCCATCACATACTTAACTAGATTATTCTGCACTAGTTATGCATCCCGTTACCACATCCATGGGAACACAGAATTTCTAAAATGATTTTGACCAGGTGTCTATAACCTTATCGTTGCTTTTGCATCTTAAATTTTGGCATGGTGAAAGGCAGAATGCTGTCCTAGTGGTGACACTTGGATATATCCATTTGGAATCCGTGAATAATTCTAGTTTTGATTTAATGTTTAGTTGTTTAATAGGAATGGAAATGAGGCTATTGCGTTAATGGTGGCTCTGGTAGCAGCTTTTGTTCTTGGCATATGTTCAATATACAATAAGAAAACTTAAAGGCTGTATGCAGAAGATCCTTGGTTCAATCCCTACCATCACTAGAAGGGCTGGATGAGCCTTGTCTGACCTTGAAGAGTGAATGAAAATCAATGTAGGCAATATTGAGTTAAATAGACAATCTGATTTGATATAAGATAGCTTCTGATGACTTTCTGTAAGGGAGAAAAATGTGCACAAGCTGTTATACCCCTAGCCATCCTACAAACCTATTGTAACATCCATAAATATGAAATTCTTTCCTTTCCCTTGCAGATCACATCCCTGAAGAGCAGTAGTAGCAGCTCTGGGCCCATAACAAATTGATTTATGTTAATAGTTGAAATGATAATGTTTAATATGTTAAGTGCTAAATCTATTTTTATGTTGATTATGAATAGGCCAGCTGTGCTTGTTTCTCTATTCATAGAGTTTAGTGAACAAGCCCATTTTACAGGCTGGGCTCTAAGCATGATTAACATACCATACACTGCTTTAAGATTGCAAAATCAGCTGAACTGCATTATTGAAGCAGTCCTCTGGCATCTGAGTTGGGAAAAAGATGAAGGAGCTGCAAAAGGAAGAGGGATTTTTAGGAAGAGGGATAGTGCATGTGTGTGAAACTCACCGCATCACGTTGCCATCATGTGACATTTTGCAATGTTTTCCCCATTTGCGGAGCTGGGATGGGTGTGGCTTATGCATGACGCATCCAGCCTGTGGGCCGCCAGTTTGACACCCCCGGATAGTGTGTTCTTGATTGCTTTCATGGCACATCCTTCATCATCTAACTTGAAAATGCAAAATCCATGCAGCACAAATGTAATCTTAAGTATGTGAAACAGGAAAAATCTGCTCATATTGTGCAATAAACTGATTTCACAGAATGGCAGTGACTTTTAAAAATAATAAAAACAATAGCTGAAGCTGTGATAGCTGAAGGATTCTATATCTTCTCGATGTTGGTATAAAACCAACAACCAGCCTGTAACCTCAAGTTCCTTCTGCCTTGAAAAACAGCTTCTATCCCAGGGCAGTAGCTCTTTTCAATTCTGCTGTATAGTGCAGTGTTGGTGTGGTGTCGGGGGTTTCCGGTTCAATGTGTGAAGGGTGAAGGATGTGTGTTTGTGTTTATTTTCATGATCATGGTCATGATGTGCACTGAAGATGGTGTTTGATTTCGTTGTACAAGGTGCAATGACAATAAAGTAAAATAAAGTAAACTTTTGTACCCAAGTAATGAACGCTGATTTTCATACCATTTTATCCCTTCTCCATGCTTTGTTGAATTCATTAAAAATTTCATCATGTATTTAGGGTTATTATTCACTAATTATAATTATCATTTGTTGAATGATTTGTTATGAGTATACATTTAAAATATAACAACACAGGAAGCTAAATTTATTCCAAATCTATTTATTAATCTCCTGTTTCATTATTGCCTAAAAATGTCTTCTCCAACATAGTGCCTTCCAGATGTGTTGGGCTGTATCTAGAATGGGCAGCCTGTGGATAGTAGTCTAGTTTCCTTTTTGCATCTACCAGGATTCCTAAACATTGTGCCACAAAAATGTAATGGTAAACTGCAAAATCATGCCTTTTTTGCCTGGTATAAGTCAGCTAAGCCTTCAGAGATTCTCAGTCATCCAGGTCATGGTTGTCCCAAAGGTGCTCTTTCAAGAAACAGCTGGACTTTCTTGTTTTTCTTTGAAGGCATTTCTCTTCTCATCCAGTTTCCTCTTGAAAAAGCACCTTTGGGATAAGCTAAGCCTCCAATAGATGTTGTATTCTATACTTATATAAAAAAAACCCTCTTAATAATATAAAAAATAGCTAAAGCTTCCAGTTCTGCCCCATCCATTACCTCATCATAACCACTAGGGCTCTTGATTATGTAAAATTGTGCAGTTGTTAGTTACAAAAGAGTTGCCACCTTTGGAACTCAGTGCATTTGGAAAATATCTGGTTGGAGTAAGCTGGTCGTTCCAGCGGTACGCACACAGAGGATCTCTATTAGTTGATGGATTGTGACTTTGACAATAGTTGCAAAAGGTTATATTTAGAGTCATCATAATTACGCTTAATGTTAGATGTAGTTTCATTTGAGCCCTTTGTCTTCCTTTATCCATCCCTGTTATTTTTGAGAATTGGCGTTAGAATTTCAATCAAAACCCACATATGACCATCACTCCCAATGTGAAAGTCCACAGAAGGAGTCTACACTTTCTACAGTTTTCTAGATCATTTAGTGGAGCAAGGTATCAAGAATCAGTATAAACTGGCAGCACATAATCTTCTGATTAGAATGTTCACAGAAGATGTACAAAATACGTGAATATATTTAAAAGTCTTCCCTTCTCTAAATGAATTTAAAACACATTCTTCAATTTGACAAGCCCTCCAAAATCTTCTTTTAGATTGTAAAGGAATCAGAAAAATGCTCAGGGGGTTACTTGCCTGAAGTTCTCCATCTGCTGTTGCTGTTGCTTTGAATATCCTCAACCACACAATAGAAGTGAATTCCTGGTTTGATTGAATGCAGATGATTTGTTGCTCTTAAAAGAGGTTTAATGAAATGAAGCATTAATAATATTAACATTTAGGGTTATATTATTTCCCCCTCTTCCTCCAGAAACCTGAGAATGTATTCCATAGTGCGTCTTCTGTAATGCAGTTTAGATTGAGACCAAATGGGAAATTAACCCAGATTGTCTTTTAATTGGAACACTACATAAACTCGTAGTTGCAGGGAAAGTGCTACAGTGAATAAATTTCAAGCCAATTAAAAGAACTTTTGAATTTAAAAAAGTTTTTCCAATGGATTTATTCTTCATGACCTAGTGGTTTTCTGACAGTTGAGGAAATAACTGCCTTGATCGATTAATAGGAAAAGTCATTACTGACAAAACAGCTCTTCTCTGTTTGAGAAGTAAAACCAATTTCATGTCTCTTTAAAATGGTAGAACTGGAGGAGGAAAAGTTGCACTAAGTTTGCATTATTATAAAGAATTGAGGGCTGATTCAGGGTATGTTTTGTTAACTCGAAAAAATGTGCTGTTTATAGAAAGGCTGAGATTCCCCCCCTCAAGGACAAGGCATTTTTATCTTAGCTGTGGACCAGTTCCTGCCTCGCATACCCCAACTCTCAAGCTTCCAACTACAGTCCTGAATGCAACTTTAAAGGAATAGATTTAATTAACACACAGTTTATGTACTCTAATGTCACATAGTTAAGCAGGATTAATTACTATAGCCAAATGTGACAGATGTATCACCTATTTGACTTGAATTATTTATATACATTTTAAAACAAAACTTTATTAAAAATAAATATCTTAAAAGATAACATTATTATTTCATTGTAATTGAATTTGAATGAGTTTGCCACATTTACAGTATTATTTAAACAATTTGTTTGTTTAAATAATATAGTGTGTAGCTACTGAATAGAAGGCCTCTGCAATTTTAATATCCAGAATTTGGAAGTATAAAATATAGAATGCTTTTGGTCCAATTTTTGTCAGTCACTGATAAGCAGTTACATATTATTTAATTCCAATAATTTTCCCTGGCATATTACTTCCTTAAAGTTATAAAAATCTTAGTCCTTCTTAAAACCATGACATTGTTGGTAATTCTATTGTTTTAGGCTGACTTGATGATATGTTTTATAGAAAAACAGAGAAGAAAGAACAAATCAATATTACAGTTTTATAAAATGCATGTAAATTGCTTATTATTTTTCTGTTCACCATAAGTTTTAGAAAGCATGTTTGGTCCCGCTTCTCCCCCCCTCCCAATTATTTATCAACCAGATGTCTCTAGAGTACTTGCAAGCAAGAATTTTCTGCTTTTTCTTTGCAATTGATATTTGGAAATATAATGTTCCTAACCCCAAAATAAAGCTGACTCTCAAAAAAAGATTTACCTTTCATGAGTTTATCCAATTCCCTTTCAAGTCATACAAGTTAGTAGCCATCACCAATCTAATTAATTTCACAGATTAATTATATGCTGTATGAAGAAATAACATACTGAAACATAATTAACTGGTTTTAGTTTAAGAAGAACATTCACTTAAGAGTGAACAACCTGACAAAAGAGTGAACAACCTGACATAATTTATGTTAGTAACATGGGAAGAGCAAGAAGAAAAAAAATATAAACTAGTGGAGAACAGAGAAAACAAATCAGAATATTGAAACTGTATCCTGAACTCATGTTAGGAAGGAAACTACTTATCTAGGATTAGGCTGAATTTTCACATGCAGTTCATAAGCAACCATGGGAAAACATGTGACAATCTCCATTGTTCAATTTCCAGTGGCTTTTGACAATTACGGTGGTGAAATTTCCTAAAATGTTGAGGCAGAGACATACACACGAACTGCTGCATAAATCCTCAACTAGGCTTAAATACATTAAAAAATGAAAACTCTAAAACTATTTCCCCAAATCCAGAAGAAATAGAAAATCTAAATAATACATGTATGTGAGGTGATCAAAATGTTTGGCATTGTTATTTTTCCCACTGTAATCTAATTAGTCTTCTTCACTGTTCTTCTCCTGCTGCAGTCTCTGGCCACCTACTTTTGTTACTCCTTTTTTATTCTGGTGAAATTCACATATTAGAATACTTGATCAATCCAGGTTTATTGATGCCATTGCTAGTTCTACTTTCATTAAACTTCTGACTTTAATTAAATATGTTCTGTGTATTTCTGTCTGAATGTGGATGATAAGCAAGAATAAATTAGAACATAATAAAGCATTTCCTTTAAGTATCTCTGTACAGATTTCTTTCTTTTTCTTTTTTTAAGTAGAATTAGGCTAATGACCATTATTGTACTGTTCACCACACTCATACTAATAGCTGGGTTGCATGGAGGATAACTCTTTAAAACAAAGACATGGTTTTCTAAGTAACATTATTTTTATACATTACCCAAATATAAAAGATTTGTCTAATTTATTGAATAATTTATTCTGTTGCAACTCACCATGAAAATAAGGGAAGCCTGTATCAGACTCCTGACTGTTAAAATCAGGTTGTATCCACTGTTGTTTATACCAGCAATTCTCAAGCTTTCTTTTTCACAAATCACTTACAAAATGCCAGAAATCTCAGAAAATTCTATTCTCCCCCCCCCCTCAAAATTGTTCTACAAATCAAGGAAAGTTAACTGTTATCTACTTCTAAAATTCTCATCAAAAGCTTTGCAACATTATTGTGTGTGTGTGTGGGGGGGAGTTACTTAAAATCTTGGGTTGTTCTTACTTTCTAAACTTTGAGAAGTCCACATTTGTTTCTTTTTGGGGAAATTGTATGGCTTTTGGATCAATCAGAAAAGAGGAAACAATGATAATACAAAAGCAAAATGTAATAAATCAGAAAATAATTAAAATGTAGGGGAAAAAAGAAAACATAGCTGCTGTATATTAGAATAATTAAATGTATGATAGTACTCAAATCTTAAATATCAAAATAAACCTTGATTGTATAAAATTATATTGATCAGTTTTCCTCCAGTGGGGATAGAAAGTCAATTCATGCTAGATTAATATAAGCATCCAGAATTTTAATTTAGATATGCTAGCATGTTTCCATAATCATCTTAGTTACTCCCTGTGGATGATAAATACAAAGTTCTTGGCTAGGTTCCAAATTTCCAGAATGAAATTCCAAATCTTTCACCCTTAAATCCCAAATATATCTCTTTGATCATGTTTATTTCTTTCTTTCCAAAGTTCCAATACTATAAACAGCCAGCTTTTGGCTAAGGTTGAGTAGGAACTGATCTAGGGTGCCAAAGTTTAGGGGAATTCCAATTCATTCTAAAAATGCAAATCTTAACATTAGTGAAATGGGGTACCATCAGTCAGTGTGCTTAGGGTCATTATTGCAAATAGTTCAGCTGGCACTGCACATGAATGTTAAACCAAATAGTACCAACATAAAACAGGCCCCAAACAGGAGGCAGAATTCCTTCTGACATGCTGCATTTCTGTGATGGAAAGTGCACTTGCAGCAATAAAGGGGGAGGATTTAGCCAATTAAGAGTTTTCCCAGAAAGAGACCTGGATCAAGAGACTATGCAATTTTGAGCTGAATGGGAGCGGGGGAGGTTCAGTATAACCATACCCTAGAATCTCTCAAGATATATCTAATATTTCTAGTAGCTTCGAAAGTTATAGCTTTAGTTTGGCAAGATTCTGTCTATTAGATGTAAGCAAAATAAGAATTGGGTTCGATTGGATCTCACTGTCTCTGGGCTTGAGCCTAACAGTCATTGGCATACAAAGATTGAACCTTGCCAATCATTTTCTGGGGTATTCACTGTATTTAAAAATAAAATTTGGTTGAAATAATCCATCTCAAGATGTTACGATACTAATTCAGTATATTCATTTGTTAAAAAATTATTCTGATTTGCCATTCCAAATTACTGAAAAATGACCATTATAATACAAATTTCAATTGTAAATGAAATTGCAATTGATTTGTAAAATTAAATGAAGTTTCAAAAGCTTTTTTCTAATAATGTTAATTGCTTAAAAACTTCACATTTGTCAAAACAATCCCAGTGGTATAACTGAAAATTGGGAGAATTGAAATATCTCAACAGCTCAATTAAACACCTATAGTATTAGTATTCTTAGTTCATTCACTCAAGCTTAATTCTGTCTCAGACTTAAATATTCTCAGTTCCTTCAATTTCTCCTCATAGGAAACAATTTCTAGCCTTCTGATAGCAATTGCAATAACAATAGCACTTAGACTTATATACTGCCCCATAGTGCTTTGCAGCATTGTTTGAGCAGTTTACAAATATCAGCATATTAGTCTCAACAATCTGGGTCCTCGGTTTACCAATTTCAGAAAAACAGAAGGCTGAGTCAATCTTGAGCAAGTCAGGATCAAGCTGTGGGCAAAGTTAGCCTGCATTCAATACTGCATTCAGCCACTGTGCCACAAGGGCCCTTTCCAAAAGCTGTACCAATTTACCAAAATTATTCTTAAATGGTGCAAACAAATTCCATAGCTTTGTGGATAGGGCTGGCAGTGGTTCTTCCTTCAACTGGTGCTCAGACAAATGCAAAGATTGCTGAAGTGACCTAATCATATTTTCATACATAATTTAACTAGATATGTATAAAAGTCCTATAAATATGAAGAGACCAATGCATTAGTTAATAGGGAATAGTTGTCTTCCCTTTCCATCCCATTGTTTTTGCTCTCTGTCTTAGGCTCTGCAATAACTAGAGCAAAGTACCCACTAGGCCGAATATATCATTGGCAAATCATCAAAAGGGCACACTCCATCTCCATTAACAGTTGGGGGAGAGAAATTTTATATTGGGCCTTAGATTGAAGTAAAAGGCACTATATTGCACAGAAGTTATTATGAGGAATGCTTAATAAATATGGACTTTGACAACCAAGCTAAAGTCTCATCAATTAAGTTTGGCATTCATTAGTCAAGAAGAAGTCCAATCAGATTTCATAGACCGTGTTTCTATAAATTGTGAACGGTTTGTTCTGACATTTGATGAATTATTCTTCATAATCCACTATCTGCTATGATAAATCTAATCTTTCATCTTCTGCTGTCTTAATAACTCCTAGAGCAATTCAGCTCTTGATTTCTGAACACAGAATGCATAAATTGATGTAGGAAAGAAAAAAAATGTATTTGCTTTCCAAATGTAAAGTAGCTCTTTTTTTGAGTTAAATATTTCATTGACCTTAGACTTTTAGGTCTTGTAAAAGCTAATGAAGTATGGGACTTTCATTTCAATGATTCAGCATCTTATTTAATTTTAAAAATAGTTGGGGCAGGATGCAATAAGGTGGTGGATAATGGATTTGTTACAACAGGATTTTTAAGAAGCTTTCTGAATATTGGTTTAACAACATACAGCTTCCTTTCTCCAAGTCAGACAAGGCAAAGAATTTTCTGGCCCCAGAAAAACCAACAAATTGACTAATAATATCATGTTTTGTGGACCAGACATCACAAAATGAAAACCTATGCTGTATACTGGAGATTTCAAACTTTGTCAGGATATGGACCTTAAGTTTCTAAAAAACAACTCTGGATCAAGAGGCAGAGAGAGCTATCAGGCAGAAATATTTTATTAGGTAAAAATTGTGTCCTTCATTTCTACTTTGCTGCCACTGTCACCTGTCAAAAACTGTCTTGGTTATCAGGAGCACTAAAATCTGGGAAGGGGGGTGTCTGAAGGCCAGCTGACAAGTCAGGCCTTTCTCACTGTAAATATAATTCCTGTATTTGAGTGAACCTCCCCACTGTAAGGTTTTATTTAAAATGTTCTGCTGTATTATGACTTTAATATGCCACAAGACTGTTGTTTTTGCTATGAGATAGATGTAGCTTCCCTTCTAGAGCAATTGCCTCATGACCGATCTATTGCCACTGGCAGTGGCTTTGCTTGGTTTCCGGCCACGTTTCCTTCCCATCACTTGCTACCTGATCTTTTTAACTAGAGGTGACAGGTATTGTAGCTGCATCTTTTTTAGGCAAAGTATATCAGTGCCATTGACTTACTGTCTGTTCTCATCCTCATAAAATGTCTAAATATATGCATGTCTAAAGCAAAGAGTTTTACTGATTCAAATTTCAGTCCAATATGTATTACCACTCTCATCGTGATTATTATAAAAATTATTTCTATCTTTACATATATTATTTGCATGATTAAAAATCAGCCCCAGCAGTGAAAAATGTTATAATGTAAATTATCTGGCTGTGCAGAATGAATTTCAATATTAAATGAGGTAAATGTTTCCACACATCTCAACAGCTTAAAACCAACCTGGCACTCTACAATAAGGGCTCATATTTGGGCTCATGCATGGCCATAAATAGCAGCAAAGACTTAAAATTAACTGCATTTCTTTCCCATCTTCTAGTGGTCATGCAGATTTTTGCAACCCAGATATAATAGCCTAGGGCAGATAAATAGTTGCTTGGCTAAAGGCCAGTTATAATTAGGTGATGCTATGGAGTTTTAGACCCAACACTCATAAGGCTTAGCAGTGACATGTAGGCAGATATAGTATGGATGTTGGAATGTGACATAGCTCAAAGATGCAGCTTAATGGGTGCGAAATCAGTCCTTTTAGCAATAAATCTCATTTAGCATGTATTTAGCTCAAATAGTTATGAGCTTTGGATTTTGAAGACTACATTTCCCAATGGCCTTTCTTATCACCGAGTGACATACTATAAAGAAAAGTATTGGTTTCCTAAAGGATTTTTCAAAGACTGATCGGGATCACTAAGCCATAGTTAGTTTTGTATTAGTTGATCTAAATACTGTAATTGCCATAGGATCTATATTTCTACCAGGCTTGGAAGAACTGCCATACTGTGTACACTAACTATGTGGGTAGGATATGATACCATGTTAGATTAAAGTATGTAGATTACTTTGTGGCTTAGTATATCTATCATGCTAAGCTGCACGATATAAAAAATAACAACTCTATTCAAATATAGTTGTTTTAGTGATAGTAATTTCTCCAAGCCATCTGACCTGTGACTAAACATTAACTTAATAGAGTGGGGAACAAAAAATGTAATCTTAATATCTTGTGAAATATATGAAAGGAAGACAATTTTTCTTGCAGCAAGGATGTCAAAAGGATGAATCATGCATCCATTGTAATTATGAAAAAAAATGTAACTAGTTCTTTTCAAATGCAGTTGTTCTATTTAATTGATTTTGCTGGCAGAAAAATAAAATAAATAAATAAAAATTAAAAGATGCCCTCCCTGTGACTGACTGGAGGCAGCTGAGACTCCATGGGAATCTAATTGCTGCAAATGTGCCAGTTAGCTGCTGGTAATATTTATTGTGGAAGCAATGGAGAAGGGGGTGGCCGAGCTAAGAAGTGGTGTGTCTGTGTGTTTGCCGGGAGGGAGGGAGGGAGGGAGGGAGGGAAAGCTGCTGTCAGCAGCTGTATGTAGGCTTGGGTTGCTTCTTTTTCTCCCTTTCATCAACACAAAAGGTTTCTGTTGGATGCTTTGCATGTAGGCTGCTTAAAAGTGTTTTATTCATATTTAATTGCTGGCTTGCTACAGTTCTCTTCTTTAATTACTGTGTTAAAAAGTAGGCTATAAAATGCACTCACACTCAATTTGTTTTCTTTTAATTTCTGCATATATAATGTACTCCTTGACTGTT
Organism: Notechis scutatus; assembly: GCF_049901735.1. NCBI lineage: Eukaryota > Metazoa > Chordata > Lepidosauria > Squamata > Elapidae > Notechis > Notechis scutatus. The sequence goes on from NC_142009.1 coordinate 293,261,549, forward strand.
AGCTCTGTTATATGAGTTTAAATGTGTCTATGTCTATGTATATATGTATGCGTGCATATGAGATAAATAGGGGAAAAGAAAAGAACCTTCTTTCTTTCAAATCTGCTACCACAGTTTTAAACAAGCTTGGCCAAACCTCAGCGGATTCAAGATAGCTTTGAAGCCAATCCAATTTTAAGGTTGAACCTTCAATGGAAAATTCCTGTATTTTCTCTCCATGCTCTCTGGTTAGTCCAATTCTCACATGCACTTGTTTGGTTAATCCTCTTCTTAGGAGTCCCCTAACTGAACAGTAACAAATCTAGACAATTTCTGGATGGCAGAAACGAGTTTAGATTTGCTTCCATTTCATGGTCATCCAAATATTTGCAGCCCAGATCTGGCCAGTCTGGGCTGCAAATATTTGGCTTTCCGTCTGTTTGGCTTTTCACTGTCTGCTACATCTTTCGTTGAAAGGAATTTCAATTAACACAGAACTATGACTATATGCAATAGTTGAATCTGTTATGCTTGATTAGGGTCAGATGAATCACCAAACTAACCGTAATTATTAAATAAAACAAAAATTGGTTAGGTTCACACAGTACATTGGTCAAAGTCAGCCACACAATGACTTAGCACAATGTGTGAGTTCAGCCATTATCCAAATAAAGGCGTATTCTGCTCTCATAAAGTGCACTAAGCCATCATGTGACCTTCTTAGTTCTTGCTCAGTGTGAGCCCCACCAGTTAAACTGCTATGTCCCTTAACACTTATTTAGCAAATTATGATTTAAAAATATTGGTTTATTGTTATATATGAACACAGTCAATTAGTGAAAAGCCAAATACCCTGCTAAAGCAAGAACAGCATTGTTGGATCATACCTGTATTTGGTTTTTATAACAACCAAATAAATACATATGGAAAAGTCACAAGCAGGGCATATCTATTTTGTTTATTTCTTTTTAGAATTGTTTATTGGTGTCTACGAGGACAGCGTGCAAGAAACTTACATATTAAAACAATACCATCTATCCTAGCCACATTAGAAAGCACTACATGTTTCTAAATTTAAATTAACAATGTGTCTTTTATATTTCTTTGGAAAGCAGAGAACACAGTCAATTTTCAGACGTATAGAGGCATATCAGTGGCTAGTTGCATTCTCTGTGAATCTATCTTCTTTTTAAACTTTCTCTTAGAGCTTTGCACATTATTTTAACTAGCAAAACACACACAATATTAGTGTTAACAGTCATTCTAGCAGCACAAAGTGCGATTAAAAAGAAAACTGAATGATATAACTATGAATTTCAGTCCGCTGATTAAGGACCATTTTATGATAAACCTGGTTGGTTGTTGCCTAATGGAAGAGATTATCCTTACTAGTCAAGGTTCATCTGGTATCTGAAATGATAATGTTCTAAAACAGTTAGAAAATACTTCCATTCTCTATGGCTAAAGTGTCTGATCTCAGAGTGGACCTTGCTGGGTAAAAGAGCAACAGAGAAATGTTATTGTAGAAAGTAAAATTAATTTAACGGGTTAAATCTTGTTTTCATGGTGTAAATAAGAATGAAGTGCTTGTAATATTATTTATGTTGTGCAGTTCACCAGTGCTAGAATGTGTACGTCATACTAAAAACTCTTCAGTGTATAGCTACTTTCAGTTACTGATGAGCAAGTTGAATGTAAAAATTATTTAATTAAACAGCCAAGCTTCTTCTTAATTATGGTTCAGTGTATGAAGAAACTACATGGTTTGGAGGGTTTTTTGTATGAATTCTTCAGTTTTCTCAGTTACACTGTTTTTTTAAATAAATATTACAATAGTATGTTATATTGCTGTATTTTATTCTTGTTTATTGCAGAAGTTCAAGGGCTAAAATACTGGGCAAGCCAAGCATCAGCCAATCTGAGATACCATATCTCTTCTCCTTACAGATCAATGAATTGTTTGCTAGTTTTGAAGATGTTCCATTAGGGGCAGCATCGTTGGCTCAAGTCCATAAGGCTGTGCTACAAGATGGGAGGACAGTTGCTGTGAAAGTTCAACATCCTAAGGTCCAAGCACAGAGTTCTAAGGATATTCTACTGATGGAGGTAAATTAGTAGCTTTCTGTGACCACCTTAACTATGCTTTTCTGTTATTATGATTATTTTATTTCAGTGAAGATGTCTTTAGCTTCTTAAAATGTCTCAAAAAATAAACTGCATATTTTTCAACTGGTATCTGAAAGAGAAGTAGTGTATACTGTGTGTGTATAATCAAAATACAGAATAGAGATGGTTTACATTTTCAAGCTCTATGACTGCATAACTTTTATCTGAGCATTTTATTTAAACCATAAGCAGACAACCAATAGCCAGCAGATTAAGAGACTTTCTGTAAATTTTTAACCGCTCTACAATGGCCTCTGATTTATCACTGCTACCATTGGCTTTTTAATACTGTATCCCAGTTTGCTTTGATCTTCTAACTTGCTGGTCTTCTCATTATTCCCCATGTTTTTCAATTTCTATTGCCTTCTATTTCTACATATGGCAATGGTTCTGAAAAAATTGTACACATCATGTTTAACACAATCAGAACACATATATCTACCACAAAGGCAGTTTCACACAGCATGCTAAATTGTTTTGCGTTTTCTTTCTTTGGGCTCAGTATGTGAACCTGTTCAGTTTGGTTTACAAGTCATAAGTTTTCGCTTGGTTGTTGTTCTTGGTGGCACACTGGTTAGAATGCAGTATTGCAGACTAACTCTGCCCCTAGCCAGGAGTTTGATCCTCACTGGCTCAAGGTTGACTCAGCCTTCTATCCTTCCGAGGTCGGTAAAATGAGGGTCCAGATTGTTGGGCGCAATATGCTGACTCTGTAAACTGCTTAGAGAGGGCCATAAAGCCCTACAAAGCGGTTTACAAGTTTAAGTGCTATTGCTATTGCGTCAACTCACCAAAGGTGATTTATTTGATTATGTTGAGACATATTTAGCACCATTATTATATATCACATGTTATGCAATGACTGAAAAAGTCAGTTCTGGAGACTGTTAAGCAAGAATATGGACCTTTCTTTTCTTCAATTTGATATCAGCCAAACTGGGATCCTGGTAAGGGAGACCAAGATTGTAGATAGTACACATATTTACCTTGACAATTGTGTTCTTTTTAGCCCTGCATTGTCAATACATCAGAATTTTTGTGAACCGAAACAGGAAAGCTAAGTTTCTTCCAGTTTCTCTATAAAGGTTTCAGTAATGCAAATTATAGTGATTTCTTCACCATATGACCACGTTTGAGGAAATATGCTTTAAATGTGCATTGTTCTCATCTATTTCCCATCCCATTTCTCTTTTTCCAAGATGGGTGTTTCCATAGTAAAGCATCCATTCTGATGAGGTGCTGCTTTTTCAGTTTCCAGGATCAGGGTTTAAAGTAGCAATTTTATGCAACTGTTCCATGCTATAGTTAATCTGATCTTGGATATATTTACTCTGATTGTTTTGCAAAGCCCCCCTGCAAAACTAATTAGTAGCTTCTTTCTCTTACCTTCTGTTAATGGTTTTTATTCAGCAAGATACTATTATTACTAATGTATGTTTCTTTCTTGCCCACTAATTAGCCAGTTTCCTATATTATTTTCCTCTTTTTCTTTGCTCCTTTTCTTTCAATAAACAGTTAGATTTCATTGTTGGCTTTAAAAGAGGAATTGGATAACTTCATGGAACACAGGTATATGAAGGACTATTATTTTTTGGTTTTTCCGGTTTGTTGGCTTCACGAGCGGTAGGGATTCGCGAAGCTGCGCGATCCCTGCCGCGCTAGCCGTTTTGGGGCTCCGATCCGGACGGGTGCGGAACAAGGCTGCCCTGCAGGGGTAGCTGAAAGTAAGGGGGATCCGGAGGAAGGGTCTGGGGTGTTGCAGACCCCTCCCTGGCCGGCAGAACCCCTTTTACCAGGACGGTGCAGCGGCGGTCCGTAATGGCCGCCACAAAGAAGTCGGCAGCCGGGCAAGTATGCGCAGGAGGAAGAAGAGAAAGTTATTGAAAGTGAAAGTTCTTCTTGGTTGACCCAGGGCTCTGAGATTTATCTAATTTAATTCCTGGAAAAGATGGTTTTTTGATGATTTTTTCCACAAGAGAAAAAAAGCGGCTATTTTGAGGTGCTGAAAGGAAAGTTTACTCTCCCTCCCGACGGAATTAAGCCGGAAGGGAGAGGATAAAGAAAATATATAAATCTGGATCTTGTTGGAGGAGATGCCTTGAAGATTTGAGGACAGAAACATAATTTTAATAAGGCTTTAAAATATAGATTTGGACTCTTTTTTTATTTGTTTGATACCACCCCTGGAAGAGGAAGGGGGAATTTTGGCTTGCTTGGATTTATTGAGGATTGTGGATTTTGGGATTGTTTTACCTTTCTCTCGGAATATTTGGTTGGTGTAAGAAGAAAGAGGAATAAAGAAAAGAAAAGATTTATTTATAATGGCTTTCCCTTTTGAAGACCTGAGGGATGAATATGAGCAAACAAAAGCAGCCTGCAAAGATGGTATGGAAAAAGCTTTTCTATTTCTAGAAATGGCGCTGGTCAATTACCAACAGACAATGAAACAGATGGAAACAGAAGAACAACAACAAGGAAAAGACGAAGACGCCATCTTTATTGAATCCCAAAACTTATCTAAGGAAGAAGGAAGGAAGAGAGCAAGGAAAATGAAGGACTTAAGATCTAAAAAACATTTGAGAAAGAGAAAAATATGATGCAAAGTAAATATAATGATAGCAAACAAGAGAAAAAGGGAACACAACAGAGAAGGGATCCCAGCAAGGCAGAGGTTAGAAGAAGAAGGGGGTAGGAAGATTTGGTGGGGAAGAAAGAAAGGGGAAAGGCGGAGAAAAGCCTCAAAGTTTTAAAATTGGATGGGAGAAGAGGAATTTTTTTAGGGACAAAGGATGAAATATAAACTTCTGTAAGAAAGATTCTGCTAGGTACAGAAGATGGTATTGTAACATTTATATTTGAAATAGTAAATTAGAATGGTTTAAGATTTAATAAGAAATTAAAATGTTGAAGTCTTTAATAATGATTGATTTTTAAAATGTAATAAAATATTGAAGGAAAGGAGGATACAATGTATTTAAACATTTTTGGTGGATAGAATGTACCAAGCAGAACCGAATTGGGTATTTGTTATGTTGAATGTTAATTTTACTAACTTAGGGGGAGGATAGAAAGGCATCATACTCTGATTAGTGATTTCAGGAGAAATTCTTTTTATTATAAGAAGAGATAGAGGGATAATGAATGGGCAAAAGATATAAATATAATGATTTAATTAAGATGGATTAAATAAGATAGAATTGTGAAGAGTGAAATGCGCTGCCCATGCAAAGAGAGGTAACTGGGGCCAAGGTACTTTACTAAAAGATTTTTTTATGTTTGTTTGTGTTTGTTTGTGTTTTATGAGAATATTGGGGAAATTTCTGTAGAAAGACAGGAAAAGATTTAAATATGTAATGATTTGTTTGTTGTTGAAATTTTTAATAAAACTTGTTCTAAAAAAAAAAAAGGACTATTATTTTTTCACACTCAATATTATCTATAGTTAGGGAGCAGTATATTGTCAAATACCATTTGTAGGGAGAACAGTGGTGGTAAAAGGTTATATTTCCATCTCCTGCTTAGAAGCATCTCAGAGCCATCTAGTTGCTCATTATAAGAAAGAAAAATATTGACTACTATGGACTTTAGCCTGATAAAAACAGAGCTGCTGTTCTTATAAAAAACATAGAAGGAATTAATAAGGAAAAAAAATCCTGTGCAGGAAACAGAAAGGGGTAGATTAATTAATTAGCAATAAAAGACTGTTTTTAGCAGCTTCTGCTGTCATAGTGAACAATTATAGGGTAAAAGCAAGAGGAAGCTCCCAATTAAAGGCACATTGCCCCAGTGAAACTCTGATAACAATTAACTAATCCATATTGAAAAAGCTAGCCCTGGAGATTTTTAACCTCTCAATGTTGTAATTCAGCAGCGAAAAGAAAAATAGAAAAATGGGAGAACTTATACTGGCCTGTTCTCTTTCATTCTTTCTCAATCCTATTAAATGAAACCAACAGAGTGATTAATTGTAAAACAAATTTGATGTGGAGTAACGATGTGCTTTTTTATCCTGCTTACAATTTACATCATAATCATCTTAGGTAATTTGAGACATTTCCAGTCAAAATTCATTTCATGGCTGTATATACAGGGCATATATACCTTCTCCGTGGTGGCTCCCTCTCTCTGGAACATCATTCCCCCAGAGATTAGAATGGCTTCCACTCTAGCACTCTTTTGGAAGGCACTGAAGACCTGGTTTTGCTAGCGAGCCTGGGGAACCAGAGCGGGATGGAGCCCATCAAATGGCTACTGTGATGTGCTGTTGTCGGAGAAGAGGGTGGGAGTTGGGGGATGATTTTTAAAAATTATTTTTATATTTTCCAGATTTTGTTCTTTATCTACTTTATTAATTTATTTGATTCTTTTTATTTATTTTTATTGTTTTTTATTTTTATTTTTTGTTTTAAATATGGTTTTACATTGTGTAAGCCACCTCAAGTCACCATGGGCGAATAGGCGGCAATATAAAATAAATAAATAAATATACAAGGAAGGGCATTTCTGTGGATGCCACTTCAGTTATGTAAAGCAGTACGTTATCCAGTACATTAAATGTTGCATCTTTATTACAGTTTGTACCTCAAATATATGAAGTACAGTACATCTGTGTGTCTGGGCTGCAAAAATATGGAAAAGTATAAGATGGCAGAGTTAGAATTGTTTTTTAGTCGGTTTGGTTTGATTCATAAATTATCTTGCTCTATCTTCAAATTCATTCAATGTAGAAACTCTAGTTAAGATAGTTATTTAAGAACTATTTAAGATAGTTTTTGAGACTCAAAAACCGTCTAGACAATGGAGAGAAGGACCTGTACATTGACTACCATGCTGACTGTATCAAAAGTAAGCCACGCAACCCAATACTCAGCTTTTACCCTCAACCACAACCCTACCTCAACCCATCCACCATCACCCAAGACTAGGCACGCACGCCCCCAACTACCTCAATTCCAACTACTGCCGGCCTTAAATGCAAACTACTCAATGCAAGAAGCCTCGTGAATAAAATACCTGAATTTCTCTTCCTCCTAAATATGGCTAACTTCGACATTATATTTGTCTGTGAAACATGGTTCAATGCATCTCTCCCCGATTCCATTACCACAGTAAGAGACTATCATGTTTACCGATCAGATCGTGAAAATCGTCGAGGAGGTGGTGTTGCTATATTCTATAAAAATCCTTACATTTAAAAATATCCAAGTTACCCAGGAGCTTGCCCTTCCTGAAACCATCATCTGTGAACTATTCTTAAATATCACAATTCGATTCTTACTATGTTACAGAGCACCTGATTATGACATCGAACATGTAAACAAGCTAAATACATTACTAACATGGGCTGCATCCTGCCCATACCCTTTTATCCTTCTTGGTGATTTCAATCTACCTCATATTGACTGGACCCTAAATGATTGTACAACTGAAATCATACACACAACCTTCTACAATGCTATTACAAATCTGGGACTGGAACAACTAGTAATCAACAACACTAGACTAAACAACTGCCTCGATCTCATCTTCTGCAACAGTTTGAATTTAATTTATGGAATACAAACTAAAGAACCCTTTTCAGTAGTGACCACAATATGATTGACTTTTGTCTCAACATACGTCCACACAAAAATCACCACAATGATGTAATCCCCTATTGTAACTTCAAAAAGGCAACTATGATCTTATAGACAACGATCTCTCATCCCTTGATTGGCAATCTCTATTCACTGGATGCAATACCGTTGAAGACCATTACAACATATTTCTACTTGAAGTCAAAAGAGTCATCAAACTATATGTTCCAACAACAACTCCCAAAACAAAACAAAAAGCAGATTACCCATATCAATAAGGAAACTTCAATCCAAAAAGAGATCACTCTGGCGGAAAAACAAATCTGGTCACGTTGCCAATTTCAAAAACCGATACAAAAATTTATGCCACCAGATAAAGACCGAATGCATCAATTATCACATTAAACAAGAGGAAAACCTTCTAAGCACCAATTCCACCCGTGCTTTTTAGAATTTTGTAAACAACAAACTAAAAGACTCAAGGTCCATCCCTCCCTTGATAGGACCTGACGGTAAAAACTGCAACGACGACACCATTAAAGCCAACATCTTTAACACATTCTTCGGCTCAGTATTTGTAAACAGCAATGGATCATGCCCAGTATTTCCTAGCCGTACCACAGATAACAACAATGATCTAATACATATCGATTTCACAGAAGACAATGTTGAAAAATCACTACGCAATCTAAAACCATCTCTCTATCTATTGGACCGGATGGAATATGTGCCTACTTCTTAAGAAAGCTATCCACTGCCATAGCCAAACCTCTAAGCATAATCTTTGAAAAATCTTTCAGGACCAGCTCCTTGCCTAACCTATGGTCACAAGCCACAGTCATCCCCATCTTCAAAAAGGGAGACCCAAGCCTAGTTGAAAATTACAGGCCAATCTCCTTATGCTGCGTCACCTGTAAAGTCATGGAATCAATTATTAACCAATCCATCATCCTCCACTTAGAGACAAACAACCTACTCTCCAATAAACAATTTGGTTTCAGAAAAAAACTATCCTGTAATCTGCAACTCTTACACTGCAAAAACATATGGACGACACAACTCGACCAGGGCAAAGCAATAGACGCAATCTACATAGACTTCTGTAAAGCCTTTGATTCAGTGGTACACGACAAACTACTCCTAAAAATAAAATCCTATCTCTGGACAACTGAATAACTGGATAGAAGCATTCCTGTCAAACAGACAACAAATGGTCAAAATCGGGACCGTCCTATCAAATCCAGTACCTGTCAATAGTGGTGTCCCCCAGGGCAGTGTTCTAGGACCAACTCTCTTCATACTCTACATAAAGCGATCTCTGTGATCATATTAAGAGCAATTGCGTTCTCTTCGCTGATGATGTAAAGCTGTTCAATACCACAGACAATACTGCTACCCTACAAAAAGATCTTGACTATGTATCTGAATGGTCAAACAAATGGCAACTTCAAATCTCAACAAATAAATGCTCTGTCTTACATATTGGAAAAAAATCAGAAAATAAAATACAAGCTGAATAGTCAAGATCTTGTTGATGACCCAAGCTCTGTAAAGGACCTTGGAATACTCACCTCTAATGATCTAAGTGCTAGAGCCCACTGCAACTACATAGCCAAAAAGGCATTAAGAGTTGTTAACCTAATCCTATGTAGCTTTTTCTCTGGTAATATCACACTATTAACCAGAGCATACAAAACATTTGCTAGACCAATACTCGAATACAGTTCATCAGTCTGGAACCCTCATTACGTATCTGATATTAGCACAATTGAGAAAGTCCAGAAATATTTCACAAGAAGAGTTCTCCACTCTTCTACTCGTTGTAGAATACCTTATGCCACCAGACTTGAAATTCTAGAACTAGAAACCTTGAATTACGCCGTCTTCGGTCTGACTTAAGCATGGTATATAAAATCATACATTGCAATGTCCTACCTGTCAATGAATACTTCAGCTTCAACCATAACAACACAAGAGCACACAATAGATACAAACTCAAAGTAAACCGCACCAAACTTGATTGCAGGAAATACGACTTCAGCAATAGAGTGGTCAGAATACTCTACCCGACTCTGTAGTCTCTTCCCCAAACCCCAAAACTTTAACCTTAGACTGTCTACTATTGACCTCACCCTTTCCTAAGAGGTCTGTAGGGGCGTGCATAAGCGCACCAACGTGCCTACCGTCCCTGTCCTATTGTTTCTCTTATTCTTTTATTTTTCTTATATGTACCCATTTTATGTATTCACAACTATGTATACACTTATACTTATTATCTTGTAAACAATTGGCAAATCAAATAAATAAATAAATAAATAAATTAGAGTAAGCCAATCTGTGGAAAATGTAATACATGAATGTTGTTCCTTTAAGTTGCTTTCCTGACTTCAAAACACAAGCATTTCCCCCCCTGTTTGGCGGTAGTTTGAAAAAAGGATTCCCAGTATTGTAGGATTTCTCTCTCTCTGTGTTTGTATTTATTATATAATGCAATCACCTCCAAAAAGTCATTTGACCAAAAGTAAGTCTGCCCATCTCTTCAATTCTGCCACTTTAAGTTGCGAACTCTTTTGAGATTGATTAATGCCTGTTTCCTAGAAAGTAAACAGGAGACTGTAAGAAGAATATAAGGCAACCATATTTCAAGGAGCAAGCTCACAAAACATTTGAATAGGAGTTTGTTAGGCATATTTTGTGGCAATTTAAAAGGGAATCCAAAACAAATTTCTCCACTAGCTACTGTAAAGGATTTATGCTAACCTGAACTCTAAGAATTTAAGCAGAAACAATAGTTTTTTCTACTGATGATACTCTAAGAAGCAAAAGTGAAAATGAATGGACAGGATTCTATAATTCTGATCTGAAGCGTTGGTCCAAGTTTTCCTCTCTGCCTGAAAAGAACCAGGTATATATTTACAGCAAACACAAACTCACAGTAGTTCTGAAAAAGTCAAAGGATTGCAGTAGCAAATTGCCCCATTTCAGCTGATGAAAGGTGGCTCCCCAATAGAAAGCTAAAACAGAACTTTCAACAGAGTGAAAAAGACCTTGGAAATAGTTGATTGCAAACCAAATATGAGGCAGCAGGGTGGCATGACTGCAAAGAAAAGAATTTCAGTTTAAGGCTGCATCAACAAAAATACATTTTGCAATTTTGCTAGAGCCCACTGTAACTACATAGCCAAAAAGGCATTAAGAGTTGTTAACCTAGTCTTACGTAGCTTTTTCTTTGGTAATATTACACTACTAACTATCGCATACAAAACATTTGCTAGACCAATATTCGAATGCAGCTCATCAGTCTGGAACCCACATTACGTATCTGATATTAACACAGTTGAGAAAGTCCAGAAATATTTCACAAGAAGTGTTTTCCACTCCTCTACTCATTGCAGAATACCTTATGCCACCAGACTTAAAATTCTAAACCTAGAAAACCTAGAACTACGCCACCTTCGGTCCGATCTAAGTATAGTATATAAAATCATACATTGCAATGTCCTACCTGTCAATGAATACTTCAGCTTCAACCATAACAATACAAGAGCAAACAATAGATACAAATTCAAGGTTAATCGCACCAAACTTAATTGCAGGAAATACAACTTCAGCAACAGAGTGGTCAATGTCTGGAATACTCTACCCGACTCTGTGGTTTCTTCCCCAAACTCCAAAAACTTTAACCTTAGACTGTCTACTATTGACCTTACCCCTTTCCTAAGAGGTCTGTAGGGGGCATGCATAAGCGCACCAACGTGCCTACCATCCCTGTCCTATTGTTTCTTTCTTTTTTTTCCTTATATGTATCCATGTATTCATAGCTATGTTTTTACTTATACCTATTATCTTGTAAGCAATTGATAAACCAAATAAATAAATTAATTAATAGAAAGGAATCCTTCTACTATATTCGGTTTTATCCCATCTCAAGTACTGTGTCCACTTTTTAAGAATGATTCAGAGAAACTGAAGCAGATTCAGGAAAAGGTAACAAGGATGATTGGGGAATAGAAATTAAGTCCTGTGAATGAATTAGGTATGTTTAATCTTGAGAAAAGACAACCCAGTGGAGCTCTGATAGCGCTCTTCAAATACTTGAAAGGCTGTCATGTACAAGAAGAACAAAATATGTTATTTCTTGCCCCAGGGTACAGGGCACAGAATAATAATTTAAATTACAGGAAGACAGATACATTAGAAAACATTTCTTAACAGCAAGAACAGTTCAAAAATGGAACCAATTATACAAAAATGTTGTGCAATGTGTTTAATCAAAGGCTAGACAATCATATATCTAAAATGCTTTAATTTGGATCCCTACACTGGACAGAATGATCTAAATTACCCCTTCCAATTTATGTTAAGAGTTCAGCTATAACAATAAGGATTCATTTTCTATTTGCCAAAGGTAGGGATGATAAGATCATATGACCTTGTATATGTGGAGGAATTGATCATGTAAAATGATAGTCTAACCATGAAAGACTTTTGAAGTTAAACTAGTTTTAGCAAACATTATTTGAGTGTAGTTTCAAGGAGCTTCTGGTCACAGAGATTTACCATATTTAGTTCTCAATGTGGTTGTTATTCCCCAGGTAGAACTGATATATAATTTGAGAAATGCGCTTAAACTTTCAGTTCCTGCTTAATGAACAGGTGGTAGTCTTTGGATAATTCCATCTTCAGTGCCAATTTCATCTTTTCCTGTATCGTGAACCATTTGTGCTCTACAACAGGGCTGTCAAACTCCAGGCCCGCAAGCCAGATGCATCATGCGCTGGCCACACCCATGCCTGGTTTAGCGAAGGGGAAAAAAGTCCAGATAAGTCACATGATGGTGCCATGACGACATGAGTTTGACACCCCTGCTCTACAAGTAGTCCTTTACTTACGATTATTCATTCAGGACTGTTTGAAGTTATAGTGCTGAATGAAGGGACTTATGATTGGCTCCTGAAGTTATGGCCATTGCAGCATTCAGGTGGTCACATGGTGAAAATTCAGGTGTTTGGCAGCCTACCTGCATTTATGACCGCTTCAACTCTCCCTCACACCCATTTCCACTCATCTATGCTCCTTTGACCCTGCATATTCCACAGCCATTGTCACTCTAGCTGGCCTTCACCCGTGTTCTTGTTTCTGCTGCTGACAAAGCATGTTCGGCCTTGTCCTTGTGAGGCAGTTTCTGGTCACTGGAGATTGTCTTCCCAAGGTTGTGCATGGTAGTTTCCTCACAAGACCTAGGGAAGATGGCTGCTTCACAAAAGAACAGGATGGGCATGCCTTGTCAACAGTGGGAGCAAAAAGATGGCTAAGGTTAGCTGGATCAGTGGAGTGCAGAGTAGCAGGAACCTCGGAGTGTGGGATGACAACGGTGCCTGTGCCTGGAATTGAGCTGGGGTGGCTGGAGCTTCCTGAGACACTGTGAATTTGCATCATACTATTAGGGCTTTAAGGGATGTGGCAGCTTTGCCTGTGTTATTGGGGCTTCCCAGGAGACTGAATTTTCACTCTGTTGTTGGGGGTTCCCAAAAAAAGTGGGAATCCCCACTGTTCAGGGTGCAGGGTGCATGTTGAGGTAATTCCCTGTTAGGAGAATGAGAGCATACAGGGAGACGTATTGAGAGAAGTGTTTGAATAACACACACACAGCACACAGATACACTGTACAGTAAATGTAGGTTTTTTACTTCCAGAAACGTTAAGCAAAGTTCAAACACAGTCCAAAGTCATTCACAGGTAAATCAGTCAGTTTCAGTCCAGGGATAATCCAATAACAAAGTCCAGTATCAAAAACAGTTCAGTATCAGACTTACATCAAATCCAAGAATATCAGTCAATTAGGAGGAAGGGCAATACTCTCCAATAGAAGGAAGCAGACTCACTCACACTCTCTTCTGAGACTAAGACTAAGACAACCCAGGTTTCTGGCTTCATCTTATGGCCGTTTGAGAAACCACACCCAATTACACTTTTAGGATTTTCTTAAAGAGACAGTATTAAAATGTCTATCCTGGTTTATATATTTCCAACCCAAATACCTGTTAGGTGACTTATATTCCTAACAGTGCAGGGTGGCCAAAAGAGCAGAGATGGGGAAGTAGGTGGTTGGGGTTACTCCCTTCTTTACCTTACTTCAGCTTCGGGCTGAAAGAGACCAAGCTTAGAATGGCTTGGATTGGGATGGATCCTTGGCTAACCATTGGCACAATTCACTTAACGACAGTTACAGGGAATGCCAGGGTTGCTGTCATGTGGACACATGATGTTGCACTTTATAAAAAACTTATCAGAGCTGAAAGGAACCTTGAAGATCTTCTAGTCCAACTTCCTGTGCAAACAGGAAACCCTGTACCATTCCAGACAAAATGGCTGTCCAGTCTCTTCTTAAAAGCTTCCAGTGATGGAGCACCCACAGCTTCTGGAGGCAAGTTGTTCCATTGAATAATTGTTCTGTCAAGAAATTTCTCCCTAGTTTTAGATTGGTTCCAGATTAGTTCTAGATCTTGGAGGGAGGGAGGGAGAGGGGGAGGGAGGGAGAGAGAGAGAGATCAAATTATTTTCCAATCTATCCATTTTCTATCCACTATCCTACAAGTGTATCTCAAATTTACAGATCACCCATCTCACTCACAGTTTTGCTTTTACAGCTTTGCTAATTGGTAAAGCTACTCATTAATTTGTTTACAATTTATACTATGGGCCTCTGTGCCCACAGTGGAAAGATAGTAGGCAAAGGGGGAGGATTAGGTACTTTTATTTCCACAAAAAAATGGAATCCTTCTCCATCCTTTGCATCTGGGAAATTTCTGTATTTAAACATATAGATGCACTCCTATTGCATGTAGATTGTCTTCCAGTGCTAGTTTCCTGTGGCATGGTACCCAATAAGGTTATTGATTGTGATTTCAGATCCTCATCTTGGTTGTGAAGCAAATATTCCCAGACTTTGAGTTTATGTGGTTGGTGGATGAAGCTAAGAAGAACTTGCCTCTTGAACTTGATTTCCTTAATGAGGGAAGGAATGCCGAGAAGGTATCCCACATGCTCAGATGCTTTGACTTCTTAAAGGTATGGTATATGGATAAAGGTATGGATGCTCATATATATAGAAAAACCTTGATTCAATGGATCCCCATATAGTAGGCTTGGAATGCTATGGACAAACTTTCAGGCCAGATGAAATATTTCTAGTATAATAGAAAAATTCAGATGGGACTGTTAGGTTTATGTTGACTTTACCACCACAAAAATGTGATGAAACTATGTTGATCATGACTTGCTCAATGATCAGCATGACATATGACCGTAATTCTGGGCTCAATTACAGTTGCAAGTTGAGGATGACTTGTATACTAATTGAATCACACCCCTGCTTACAACAGTTCATTTAGTGACTGTTCAAGTTACAATGGCACTGAAAAAAGTGACTTATGACCATTTTTCACACTTATGACCTTTGAAGCATCCCCATGATCATGTAATCAATATTCAGTTGCTTGGCAACTGGTTCATACTTATGACTGTTGTTGTGTCCTAAGGTCATGTGATCACATTTTGCAACCCTCTGACAAGCAAAGTCAATGGGGAAACTAGATGCACTTAACCAGGTTACTAACATATCAACTGCAGTGATTCACTTAACAACTGTGGAAAGAAAAGTCGTAAATGGGGCAAAACTCATTTAACAAATGTCTCATTTAACAGCAGAAATTTTGGGCTCAACTGTGGTTGTATGTTGAAGACTACCCGTAAACAACTGTTTTATTTTTAATAGACTCTGGTCTATTTTCAAATCTCTGAAAATCTTCTGCAGGGAAGCAGGTTTTCCTACCATTCAGCTCAGTCAATCTATCTGTAATTAAAACAAATTGGAGATAAACCTGTTGTCTTGGATAGCAATGGACATTTTCTGATCACAATGGTCCTTTTTCGAAAAGATGCATGTACTGAATATTTACAGTGCTCATTCTGTTGACCATGAGCATTACTTCCGTGGATTGCAAATGCACATCTTTAGGCAAGATATGTGTTTGTGACTTGCCGTTGTCCATTTATTTGAAAAGCACTGAGCCCAAAGTCTAATTGCTCACTAATCTTATATGGTTGAACAGGAGCTATTAGTATGGAACAGGTTGGAGTTCCTCTGGTAGGGCCACATATATAACTTGCATATATCTGGACAGCCACTATCTGGCAGCAAGGGATATATAATAGAGAAGAATATTTGTAGTTCAGGGTTGAAATGAGGGGTCCTTGATGCTCTCTGAGTTTGGTTGTTTTCTTGCAGAAATTTCTCTGTCCAAACTAGGCAACATCAGCAGTGGTAATGAAACATCTGCAAGAAAACAGCCAAGCTCAGAGAACACCAAGGACCACTCAGATAAAAAATTAGCTGTTTGCGCCAGATAAGTAAGCATCTGGATTTCAACAGGCTGGAAAGAGTTGCCCCATCTTTCTCAACCTGGCCCAGCCATTTTCAGTCTTGAACAGAGCCTGGAAATGCTCCACTCGGTCTTTTCCAGGTTGAATGCTGAAGCAAAGAGGCCTTTAAAGGGTAGAAAGGGCTGAAAGCTGATGGCTCATTTTAAGTGAATGTTTATTGCAAATGTTGCGCCTATGTCCATGGCTACTGTAACAACTTGGAGAGTGTGAAACAAATCCCCATGGAGACCGCCAATCACATCCTTGTTGGGTGAAAGAGCCGCTGCAGTATTGATTCAGGGAACAATTTAACAAATTGTTGCAAAAATGGCTTAATAATAGATTTCTCCTGTCCAACTTGTCGATTCTAAGACATTTTCATCAACACTAAAGACAGCAAGGGAGTTGTGTTATTGTGTAATTTTTTTTTCTTGAGGGTTGGGGAACCCTACGGCACAGCAGGGAAGTAGATTTCTCACTGTGAACCCTGTTAAGCTTGTAAAGCCAAAGATAAATTGTTTCCATGCACAGGCATTAGGGCCCAATGTCTGTGCATAATTTAAGACTGCCAAAGACTATGATTTTGTGCTTACAAAGTGACTTACAAAGCTTAGTAAGAGCCATTGGCTGTTGTTGTCAATTTTGAAATGAGGATAAGTGTCGATTTAGGATTAAAATAAGCAATGCCTTTTGGATCAGTGGATTTAAGGGCCAGTGTATAGTAACATCAGATTTTTTTTTTTTAAAAAAAAGAACTGTTAGCATTAGGAATCAGCATGTACTTTTTTAAAAAAGTGAAACACAAAAAGGAACTTAGAGATTCCCTGAGCAAGGTTAGAAGAAAACCTTTCTTTATATCCTCTGAATTATAGCAACAGAAATAGCTCTTAGACTTATATACCACTATACAATGTTTTACAGCACTTCTGAGTAATGCATTTCCCCCAACAATTTGGGTTCTCATTTTATCAACCTCGAAAAGATGGAAGGCTTGAGTCAGGCTTGAGTCAGAATTGAACTTCTGGAAATGGGCAAAGTTAGCCTGCAATACTGCATTCTAACCACTGGGCCACATAGCCCTACATAATGTATGTGGTGTATGTGGTGTTATTGGATATGCTTAGAGGTTCTGGAAATTCTCTGTGAAATAGTTTGGAGATTAAAATTGAAGAATTCTAGCTTATAGATTTATCATTTCTGCTATTTTGGAGCCACATCTTATCACCAATCATTAACAATACAAAACCCAACATCTAAACTGAAATATATCTGGTTCTTTCTTCTTTCTCAGTCCTTAAATTTCAAATTTCTATAAGGTTGCCTAAAACCCACTGAAGTCAATAGAATTTATTTCAGAGAGGCATGTGTAAGCAATGTGCTTTAAAGAACATGTGTTCTGTATTAATGTACATATAAATATTATATTTTGTATGCATGTGAAATGCCTCACTGTTATTCAGATAACTCCATATATATATCAGTTATCAACAAAAAGGTGTTCATTATGAGTCTGGGATCCATAAAGTATTTATACTGAGATCATAGTTTCAACCTAACCCTTTTAAAATATTTTATATTCTGAAACATTTGAAATTTCTACCAACAAACTGTAAAAATATTGCTTGACTGTCTAATTTAAACATATACTAGCAATTCTAATGTTGCTAATATTACTACAATTTATTCTGATAGCTCACATGATGAGCTAATGATAGCAATAATATATTAAAATTGAAAATGTAGTTTTGACAGTATTTCATTCTTCCATTCTAAAAGAGATACTTCATCAGAAAGTTTTTCAGCTTTCTGACAATAGATTTTTTGTTTGTCAGTAGGATAAAGGAGATATTTTTGCCTGCTTTAATGGTTGGAGGATTATTATTGTTGTTGTTGTTGATTGATGTTCCAGTAACACTTAAAAAAGACATTGTATTTTCAGAGAGGGGCTTAATGATCTCCCAAGAAATCTCCTATTTGCAAAATGTTGTTGTTTGCTTCTCTCTGCCAATGGAGATGTAATAACTTGGAGGCCAGGAGCATGTCTGCCTAGCATCTGCACACAAAAGGAGCAGTAAGGCAAAGTATGATGGTTACTTTCTTAGATTACCATGATGCAAAAGAGATATAGTTCTTCTGTCTTTGATACAAACAGGAGAGCTAAAGTCCCAAAATGCCTGATGTGACTGCGGATTAACAGTGGGTGTAAATAAACCAACCCATGTCAGAGATTACTAGTAATGATTGTGATTATGATAGCCGTGTTCATAGAACATGTTCCCCTGTGGCTAAGTGAACTGTATTAACCCAATTGCATCGGATTTTAATACACCACCAAATAATAAAGTAATTATACTATAGTGGGGCCAATGACTAGACAACTACATGTTAGCCTAATGTGTCACATGAATCCAATCTTTAAGTGAGATTGTTGTTCCATCTTGGCCAGTAATATTTTCTTTGAATAAGAAACTTGCCAGTTTTTGAGGCCAAGTCCTGGATTCTTCAGACCAAGGATGCTACGCACAGAAATGAGGTGTTGCACATGCAGAACAAATGCTTTCCCACTGAATTTAGGTTGTCCAAGGCAGATCTGAATTGCATTCCAAGTTTCTGAAATCTAACACCAGCTTTTGTTTTTCCTTTACCAAACTGCAATATATTTACAGAATGGTCTGTGGCTGGGAATATGTAGTATTTTATAATTTTTATAGTTTTTTACAATTACTGTTAGTGAAATATTTCCAGTCTTGAACTCTCCTAACTATTTCCTGTAGCTACTCCTCAGGGGATGAAGAAAGGTTAATTTGATCTGGAATAATCTACTTACATATTCATATTTCCAACACAAAAAGGATCAGTCTGCTCAAGTGTTCCCATCTCATGCTAATAAAAGATGGTTTGTCTAGTTTTAGCTTCCTCTACTTCCCTTAATATCCTTCAGAGTCTTAAGAGTTTTCTGTTATAGGTTCCAAAAATTTATTGGGAACTTTCAACAAGACGTGTTCTTTTCATGGAGTTCATGGAAGGTGGACAAGTGAATGACAAGGACTACATGGACAGAAACTGCATCAATGTCAGTGAGGTAATATTCCTTTTTACTATGTCAGGAACCAATGAAGGTGAGCCAAAATGTGCTCTTTATGATATACAATGGTGACATCTGAAAGGTTTAATTAAATTGAGCTCTTTAATGTTGAGAATTCCCAGAATATAGGACCTTAAAAGTTAATGAAATTTGGGGAATAATACCTAAGGATTGCATTATTGAAAAGAATTAAAACATACATTCAGAAGATTAACCTGCAACAGAGTTAATCTTTTAAGTACAATGCTGTAATTGTATTCATTCACAGAAACTGCTAATTCTAATCATTATCACACATATATTGAAAGCAATAGTGTGGTTTAACTGTCCTTATGCAAATTGTCCATGGAGTAGAGACAAACAGTCAAGGAAGAAGTCTAAATTATGTTGTGGCATTGCCAAAACCAGTTGACTATATTAAGATAGATTGTCATGTTATATTTCCTGATTGCTATACTGTTGATGTAATTATTCTCAGGAAGAAGCCAGAAAAAAAATTGGCAGGTAAAAAAATAAGAAACTAAAGGAAATTGTATAATTGGTTGTAGAAACTATTTCAGTACTGTATCAGTACTCAATTTTTGGTTTATAACACGAAGTACATAACTCCTCATAGTTTTACATACAAATTTGGTGTTCAGATATAATTTCTACTATATGCCTCGCACCTTTACCCTAATTAGAAATTAAGAGATGTCACACTTTGTTCCAGATGCAGTCATATTTCATAGCTTGATGCATTTCTTGATTATAAGGGGCACGTGGCTGGCTATTTGTGATTAAAGTATATGTGATTTTTTTAGGGAAGAGGCTTAGTTTTATATGCAAAAAATAGGGCAAATTGAGCCTATCAGACTTGCCCTCCAAGTCAGTGAATTCTGATTGAATTAGTGCTGCCAGCTTTTTCCCCTGTGTACTATTGATGAGCGTCAAAATGCCATTTGGCTGACTAGCTATCAGAGTTCTCCAGTATAAAATCAATTGTACTTAATCTGTCTGTCTTTGAAGCCGCTATGCTCCCTTCCCATCATTTTTTTATGCTGTAGCAGAGGTCACTCAACTTCATTTATATACATTCCAGCCTAAATTCAGAAGGGAAGTCAAGTTACACATTTGTTATCTATTAAAAACCTACATCTATATATATTCCTACTTTCCACTAGAAGGAATTATTTGCAAAGGTAAGTAAGCACTCCCAAATTACATGAATGTACTAATTGGCAGTAATATAAAAGGGGAATTGACATGCAGAATAACTGCTTCACTGCTTCCCTATGCCTTTATTGCTTGCATTGCTTGTGTTTGTGCTTTGAGGCTCAATATTTGGGATCACAGAAGCCACTTGAGAGCAGGTTTAGTAACAACCTTTGTGTTGTCCTTGCCTAATTATTTTCTTTTATCCCTTATAAGTGGTGATTGTTCATTGCTATGCAGCTCTTTGGTCACTGTGGTAGAGCTGATTTAAAAAGAATTCTTCAGATTGGATTCTTTGTACCATTTTTTCTGAGTTGGTAGTTTTCATATCAGAGGACAGCGTTTTGTATGAACACATATGTTGTTAATATTTAAGTCAGTAAACTGGCTTGAAACTTTCTTATTCTGTCCTAAGGAGTTGTTGGAATTGTAGTCAAACATCTGGATCACAACTGATTTCTGCCTCTATTCTGAACTTTTAATAAAATGTTTCATACCTTCCTTGTATAAGTTCTAGATTTGCAGCATTTACCTTGTGTCCTTTTATCTCGGAATCTGAACACTGCACATCTTTATTAATAACCTCTTATTATTTTCATTATTAAAAATGAGGGTTCATGCATATTTACATCATAATTGTTTTTCTTAGAACTAGCAATTGATTTTAGACTGGAATATGCAGTATTTTTTATTTTAAGTTTACTTTGTAATAGGTCTTTCAGTGTGGCTTGTACAATTATATTCTAGAGTTGATTAACAAATGCTGTAAATTAATATAGGTTAACTTTATTCATGCTAAGAGATTTTTTACAGTCTTGCTATGAGAAAATAGGAAGCTTTTGGCAATTCCCAAACTCCCAGTGAGGGTCAAATAATATGATTTTAAAACAATATTTTTTAAAATAATAACATCAATCAAGATTGGAACTTTGTTTTTAGGTGAGAAGTAGTGAACTTACCTCTGTGTCCCACTTTTCAATCCCACTTCAAACTGGGAATGTGGAGAGAAAGCCCATTATTTCTAGCTATTTCTCTGGTACCAATAACAGATCCCAGTTATAAAAAAAAAAAACAAGAGGCAAAGGTTAAGGATCCCAACCCCTTATCCATAAACCTTGACCTCTTCCTACTGATCATTTACAGAAAAAGCATCCAGCCTGTTTTCCATTGTTTAACTTAAACCTGATTATTTGGGTGCATATTGAGTTAAATTTGACGATAACTATGTAGGCAAATGTTCATTATTTTGACTTGTTTCTGGTAATAATACTTTCAGGAATAATCCTGTGATGTATTTGAATGTTGCCCTACTTTGCTTGATTGGTATTCTTGCATACATGATACTGCTGATAGTTATCCCCACATCCGTAAATTGTAGGCCTCATATTATTTTCTTTACTCTTTCTCAGACCATTGTTTTAACTATTTTGATCTGGTCGACAAACCATCTCCACCTTTGTGATTTTATCAACCTTAGCTATTGCCTTCTTTTATCACTCTGTAATCTGGAGCTCAGGAAAACAGACTTATTTACCATTTTCACTTTTTGCCATCAATTGTAAATTGATTAACAGTAAGCCCATAGTTTGACATCACCAATATTTGTCAAAATTATGTTCTTAATATAATTCTAGTTCATTGTAAAGATTCCTTAGAAAATAATTAAGGAGCTTGGTTTGCCCTTTATCCAGAATATATTTCATATTTTGACATGATTTACGCAGTCAAAAGCTTTGCCATTGCCAGTGAAGCAAAGAATTCAGCCTTCAATATATTGTGAATTTTGTTTTGTGTCAGCCATCATATATGTGGCCAATAAATTATTGTTGTTAGATATGTGCAGCAAGAACTCCACTCTGGATCTTGCTTATCTGATCTGATTATCAAAATTTCTAGTTTGTTCTGTATTTAATCTCATTATCTCTATCTCCATTGATAGTAGCTCTGTTCATTTAGATTTTGTTGTACATGTTTTGTACTTTTAGGAAAATATTAAATATTACTGATTACTAATGCCCATGAGTACCATTTGGTTGCCAGAACCGTCCTACAATATTCTGCTGCCATCAGTTTCTACAATCCTACAAATATTTTTTATGTTTTGTGCTGGATTCAGGGTTATTCATGCTAAGCAACAATCATTATACCAATAGTAAAAAAAAAGTAAACTGAATTTGCGCAGCCATATGTGATCTGCATTTATAACTATACTCTTTTTCCTTGCCTGCCTGTGTAATGATTATGAACTGGGCATGTCAATTCTTCAGAGCACTGTTTTCAAGCATGTTTGTTTTCTCTATAAATAAATGATCACCTACCCTTTGTTTTGTCTTTCTGAAAATCCCAAAGCAGCCCTCCAAATATGAATGGAGTTTTTATTTTATTTATTATTATTAGCTTTTTATTTTTAAAATGTATTGCCCTCCCCATTTTACCACAGGGTAGCTCTGGGTAATTTTTTTTTAAATAACTGGGTAAGATTCTTCTTGTTAGATTTGGAGGAATTTTTTATCCATTGGGCTTTAGAAAGCCACATCTGGAATTGAGGAAAAATGATCTGACACTCCCATAATAGAGCATATTCTTCATTATCAGAAATCCTTTGAAGTATGCTTACTCCACTAAACTAGTAATGATAAATTTCTTTTTCAGCATTCCATGAGACAAAATTTGGCAGGTGACATAGGGCATGGTCATGAGACATGGAGTTAGGCAATTTTAATGACATCATTATATAGAAAGATAACATTTCTCAGATTCAGTGACCACAGGTTTTCAATAGTCTTGCTAGAGGATAGTAGGAAACCCTACAGTGTTTTATTTCTGTCTTCAGGCACACCAGGTACCATGTAGCAATAGTGCAGTGGTGGCTAATGTTTTTGGGCTCCTGTGCCAAAAATTGCCAACACCCAGAAGGCACTGCGCACGCCCCCCCATGCCCCCTGCGCAAGCACGTGCGATCCCCCTGCTGCCCCCTTACCTGCACTGTGCATGCACGCACCTCCCAGCTGATTTTTCACCCCATTTGAGGCCTTTTTTGGCCTCCCAGAGGCTCGAGGGAAGCCTCTGCAGCCACTGCAGGCCGAAAAATGGGCCCGTTTTGTCACTTCTGGTATTTCCGGAAATTATAGGAAGTGACAAAGTGGGCCTGTTTTTCGGCCTCTAAAGCCTCTGGGAGACCAAAAAAGGTCTCAAATGGGCCAAAAAATCAGCTGGGAGGTGCATGCATGCGCAGTGAGGTAAGTTTGGCTGGGGCTCGCATACCCACACAAATGGCTCTGCGTGCCACCTGTGGCACGTGTGCCATAGGTTCCCCATGACAGCAATAGTGGGAGAAAACTATTACCTTCATGCATTCTTTGTCAGCTTCCATGATTAATCTAGTTGGCCATTCTGTGTAACAGAATACTGGATTTCCTAGTTCCTGGGTTTAATCTACAAAATTCTTTTTACGTACTTATGGAAGAATGTAAAAGAACACTTTGATTCAAATTAAAGTATCTTATGTTTATCAATAAGACATAAGATGGAAGAACCATTAGCTATACATTGTGTCTCATCAGAAGAATAAGATGCTATTTTTCCACAAAGTCGTTCTCGATATTGTAATTTTCTTTTTATATTTTATTTGGGGTAGCATACATAAATGCTATTATCCCCTGCAATCTGAAATATTACATTTCACTCAGCTATTTAAAAATATTTCCACTTTATTTGACTGCAAGTGTTGACTACACCAAACATTCTGCTGTTATGAATTTAGAAATGGATTTTTTCCTCAATCAGTGCCCATCAAATTTGTGAGCAATTATTAGCTGTAAAGTATCCTAAGGTCTCAGGCAAACATTTTTGCAAATGCACAACAAATCTATGTAATGTTGTACCAAACCCCTCCCCCAAAACCCTATTGGATGGTAACTTTCCTAAAGAGTAAGCCCTCGGTTTTTTCTAACTAACTTTTCTATAAAAATTGTATAAAATTAATACCGGGTGTAGCCCAGTTGTGATGGGGAGCAAGCTGACATGTTCAGTCACCTACATCCTTCCCTGCCTTTGCTAATTTCACACCAGTGTGACTGGGAGCGCCTGCACTGGTGGATTGTTTTTTTTTAAAAAGCAACATGTTTACTGATCCAATTAACCTTCGATTAAGGTTTTAAAATCCACACTATTCTTTTGGCCCGAGGAGGTAATATCAAGCCCTAAGAAATGAGCTACATCATGACCTTTACTTTTAATGAGATCAATAGGAGTTAGTGTCGCCATCCCTTAAAATAATTGGCAAATATTATGGCTGAATTAGAGCCAATGGTTAGCATGTTTTCTAAATTGGAATAGACAGGAATAAACAGACATGTTGGATCCCATCCTGTACCACTTGCTCCATGGTCAGCAGGGAGATTAAATCATTACAACATCAATTTGATTCCAGAGAAGATTCATAATCATATAGCAGGTGTGGTAAACAACTATATATGTGCTCAAAACAATTGCAATGTTTGAAGAAAGGTTGAAGTCAAGTATGTAGATGTCCGCATATATCCCATTTTGGCCATATTGATCATTGTTCTAGAATGGATGTGTTGTAAATTTAACAAAAGTTATTAATTAATTGTGTGGATGGTGCATGACAGTTTTATAAGCCGTAACTGTGGAAGAAAATGAGTGATTTCCAATTTCGTGTGCACAATGGAAGGAGATGGTAAATTTTGAAATTATACAGAATAAAACAAATAATACTCTGTCAATGTGTTAGCATTGGTACAAACTCATATGTTACATTCTTTTTCCTTACAAAACCTGGGTTGAGGCAGTAGGTGGGATGGATTGTTCAGAGGTAATTCTCATTACAACCTGATCCTACTGTAGATTCCTTGGTAGAAGCTCTGCTAATGAAACTGCATATATAAACAAATTATGTTTGTAGTGGAGTAGAAGTAGAAAAGATTTTAAAAATCAGGTACTCAATTTATTTTTCCATTGCTTTATTCTTATTCTTTATTCTTTTTCTTTCATTTCAGCATATGTGAAATTCAGTTTTCTTTACTTCATGCTGATTGGCCAATTGGTCCAGAAAATTAAATGTTAGAGCTGCCATTTCCTAATTAAACGAGCATTCATCCTTTCATTAGTACACTGTAATATTTTGACATGCATCCTTTTTTTTTAACCAATTGGATTCTGTTCATGCTTGAAGGCGAACTCAGAAGAAGTAAATGCAGTCAAATACATTTGAGTCATATTTTATTGGAAAATGTTATTTTCCAGTCTCTGGCAGGCACAGTTTTACAGTTCATTTCGGATAACACTTTACCCATAGGCTTTCACTCAGATTCACAACTGTATGTGGATGGTCATGCAACAATATCTGAGCAAGAACAACATACAACTTTCCTCAATGAAGTATTTTTTACAATTATATTTTTCATCTTCTCTGGCAATTCACTCATTTGTAGCTATTCAAGTGCAACCCTTACTAAATAAGATTTATAGGAATATTTGGGCAACCTACTTTTATGTACACTGAGAGCATATGCACCAAGACAAATTCCTTGTGTGTCCAATCACACTTGGCCAATAAAGAATTCTGTTCTGTTCCGTTCCATTCCATTCCATTCACCCCCACCCATATTGCTTATCTACACTCTGCTTATCTACACTCAAAGTGTTATTTGTGATTAATTTTGATGAACATGTTTACACTTCTGCTGGCACAATTCTAGTTCTATCCAGATGAGGGAAAGACACCGTAATGCTTTCTCGAAGTACACACACATGTTGTTTGAATGATGCCATTTTCTCTTGTATAAAAAAGGAATTAGCCAGCTACCCCTCTGCCATTCCAATAGGTGGTACTGCTCTGAACTAGGTGATAGTCCGATGCTTCCTGGTATTGTTGCTTCTTGGGGCCTTGCATCTCCTTCTTCTCTCTACAGATCTCTCGCAACCTAGGAAAGATATACAGTGAAATGATCTTTGTGAATGGCTTTGTGCACTGTGACCCCCATCCTGGCAATGTCTTGGTGAGGAAGTGTCCAACTACAGGCAAGTCGCACATTATACTTTTGGACCATGGACTCTATCAGGTATGTAGCTGGCTTGTCAAACAGACGGAAAGATAATGAAGATTGGTTTTGTCATTAAGCAGCAACATCTGACCACCTGTGGGGAGAAATATTTTTACTATGGCAGAAAAGAGCCAGCTATTTCCATGAGGTGCCCTTTCTGCCAGCAGGAGATAGATATTGTAGTAATGCCAAGAGCAGCTCAGCCAAAAAGTAACTGACCAGACTATTGGAGAGACGGGCTGGACTAAGGTTGGGCAAATACAGCTCTAGACTGCACAGGAAAGAAAGCAGTGTTAACATTTCACCTGGAGTTTGAAGGCAAATTTAGGATATAAGAGATGTTCTTGATTGAGAGATTTGTTGATTGGAGGCTACCCATATATATATGGATAGCCTCTCTCTCTATATATAAATGTTTTAAATAAATACATTTTTAAATAAATAAGAGATGCCACACATGCTCACCCAATGCTCCAGAATTTAAGTCAACTGTCCATGTTGGTATGAAACAAGTGACCCAGGCCATTTAATTCTTCAAGAACAATCTGTACGTGAGTCCACAGACTGTTTAACAATACTTTGTGCCATTGTTTTTCTTAAGGTCCTGACAGACAGCTTCCGCTTGGATTACTGCCGACTTTGGCAAGCCCTGATCAAGGCAGACATAAAGCAGATTAAAAAATACAGCCAGCGCCTGGGAGCAGGTGATCTGTACCCCTTGTTTGCTTGCATGCTTACTGCACGTTCCTGGGCATCAGTCAACAGAGGCATTGATCGTTTGCCCGTCACAAGTAATGAGGTATATTTTCTTGGGATTAAAAAAAGGGTGACACACAAAAATGTCATGCTGAAGATTCACTGCTTATCTCAGATAGAATAAGCCTGGCAGCTTACATATTACACTGAATCTGCTCTCTTCTAATTGCCCAATAACAGTTTCAGACTGAGGACCAGCATTTCCAAAATTGGACTTGGGGTTTTCTGCATAAAATGCATACTGCCTTTCACTGAGTTACCAGTGTAAACTAGCTCTTGTGCTATATTTTTAATAAAGTATAATATATAGTGTAATAATTTAATATTTAATATAGCCTTGTGCTGTATATTTAATGTAATATTTTAATATAGTATATACATATATATTTAAAATATTTAAAATATTTTAATATAATATTTTAATGAATGAAAGTGAGTATACATGTCCCAGGATAATGTTACAGGATCTAGTCTGAGTTGGTCACTGGGACCAGAAGTTTAGTCTTCTGGCCTTTCAGATTCATGCTGGAGCCCATCTTCAGGGAACTTCTCTCTAGCAGAGTGTGTGCTTCAAACTATTCTATGTGTGGTATTTATATGGTGTCTGGTTGTGGGTGGCTTTTTAGTTGTTGATTAGGTATTGATGGCTGACTAAAATATTTTTTTAATGTAGGTATTTAAGGTGTCAGGCTTGGACCAAGGAAATTGGGGTCTAAATCTCAACTCAGCCCCGAAACTCATTGCATGGCATTAGACCAGTTGCTTCCTTTGAGCAAAGCTTCTCTTCCTGTCTTGTACAGATACAATTAAGGGAGACCTCCTATACAAGCTGCTCATTAAATGCAATTAAATAAATAAATGCCATCAGAATTATCATATAGGAAACTCAAACGTTCTTTTTAAAAAGGGGACATAAATCAGAGATAAAACAAATGCTTTGTGTAATCAAAAAGTTTTCAGATTTTGCATTTCCCTTTGAACCTTGGGTTCTCTAGGAAATATCCCTGTCTACTACCTTGGAAATCTTCTGTTGACAGGGCTCAGAATGTGAATCTCTTCCTTCCTGATCTCTCCTACATTTCTGATCTGATTATTCCAGGATGTAGAAATCCGGACCAATGCTGCTACTTACTTACCTCAGATCACTAAGCTTCTCAGCAATGTTCCTCGTCAGATGTTGCTGCTGCTGAAGACCAACGATTTGCTCAGGGGGATTGAATCCGCCCTGCAGACACGGGCTAATGCCAGCTCCTTCCTCAACATGTCTCGCTGCTGCATACGAGCTGTTGCTATGTAAGTCCCCATTCGCATAAGTAGGATTCTTTTTTTCCCTTTTTACACAAGAAATCCATAAAAATAAAATAATAAAAAATAAAATAAAATAAAAAATCCATAAAAATCAGAAAATAAAATAGAGGCTGAATAATCAAGTCCTTGTTGATGATCCAAACTCTGTCAAGGACCTTGGAGTACTCATCTCTAATGATCTGTAACTACATAGCCAAAAAGGCATTAAGAGTTGTTAACCTAATCTTACGTAGCTTTTTCTCTGGTAATATTACACTACTAATGAGAGCATACAAAACATTTGTGAGACCAATACTTGAATACAGCTCATCAGTCTGGAACCCACATTACGTATCTGATATTAACACAGTTGAGAAAGTCCAGAAATATTTCACAAGAAGTGTTTTCCACTCCTCTACTCGTTGCAGAATACCTTATGCCACCAGACTTGAAATTCTAGACCTAGAAAACCTAGAACTACGCCGCCTTCAGTCCTATCTAAGTATAGTATATAAAATCATACATTGCAATGTCCTATCTGCAAATGAATACTTCAGCTTCAACCATAACAACTCCAGCAACAGAGTGATCAATGTCTGGAATACTCTACCTGACTCTGTGATTTCTTCCCCAAACTCCAAAAACTTTAACCTTAGACTTTCTACTATTGACCTCACCCCTTTCCTAAGAGGTCTGTAGGGGGCATGCATAAGCGCACCAACGTGCCTACTGTCCCTATCCTATTGTTTCTTTTATTTTTCTTATATGTATCCATGTATTCATAATTATGTTTTTACTTATACCTATTATCTTGTAAGCAATTGACAAACCAAATAAAATAAAAAATAAATAAGGGATTTCCTGTCATTGATACATTTAGATGTTGTCTTTTTCTCTAATCCAACAAGTTAAGTTAGCCATTTTAGCAAGTTCCATTAGCTTCACCAACCTTTCCTCCATTACCAAATCTCTCCATCTTTGTGCATGTAATAATCTCAGTTATTATATACAAGACAATCTGTTTTTTTTTCCTGTTACCCATCAGTCTCCCATAAGTAGAAATCTGAACTATTAACTGATGTTGTGATTCCTGTTTGCAATGACTTTAAAATGCAGAAGTTACAAAAGTCAGCTTGGTGCATTTTTCCATGCAGTAAACAATCGTTGTCATAAAAATATTTATTCATTTTATGCAAATATGTTCAAAGAGATATTTTGCTACATGAGTGGGCATTTATGAAGTACTTCTCCAAATCATTAAAGTAGCTATTCCCAGCTATCTAAACAAACATGTAGCTATTTCACTTCCATTTTTTCCAATTGAAACAAAATGGACATGCCATGCATATGGAAACAGCTGGGACCAACTTACAAAATAGTGGTGTGAGTTTGGAAAAAAGCACAGCTGCTTCACTGATTCCAATGGTTAATTTGTATATCTTTCATATTGTTGTGAAATGCCTCTTTCAAAGCATTTGTCCATTCATGATATTTATTATCTGCTGTTGTCTTGAAACAGCATAAGGAAATTCAATTAAAGTGGAGAAAATTGCTTACGGAGTTGTAGACATAGCATACCATTCATCACTTGCAGAGAATACAAAATGGGGCTTGAGGGTGTTTGGTTCTTTCTGTGGAGGTATTTCTGTTTTACCTGTCATCTTCATCAGTCTTGTCTCCTCTCCTGTTCACTCTTACCTGTTCTCTCCATCCCCACCTTCAAAGTAGTTCTGAAGAGTCTGTGCTTCCTCTCACTGGTTTTTTTCTACACAAGATTAATTTCTTCTTCTCCTTTGTATTTATCTTTGTTGCACTCATTCTTCTTATAAAGTATGGAGTAATTGGAGAACTTAATGCAACGGTAGATGAAGAGACACACTTCGAGTCTTATATGAGAGGATTCTCCAACCTTAGCAACTTTACGAGTTGTGGACTCCAACTCCCAGCTATTCTGTCTGAGGAATTCTGGGAGTTGAAGTCCACAAGCTGTAAAGTTGTTAAGGTTGGAGATCCCTACCATATGAGAAGAGCCATTAGTACACACTACATATGTTGTACTCAGCTGAAATTACAAAATAGTTTGTATTTTAGAAATGGTTCCTTTCTGGGGGTATTTTATTGTTACTTTATAAGGCAGTTAATGCATTTCTTTTTGTGTTTTGCTCAGGTATCAAAGGAGCAAGAGTAACTCGCTGTTCAGAAAGGCTCAGATATCCCTTTCTGAGGCCTTGAGCTTGTGGCAGATAAATCTGTATGAACGGTTTCTATGGCTGAAAGTGTCCAGGCTGGGAAACTGGGTCATTGCTTTCTTGAAGTGGATGCACAGTTCTAAGTAACTGAACAATGTGAATTTCGACTTGCTTTCCCAATGGTAGCATTCACTTCTTATTTATTTTTCCTGTAGTGTTTTTGGTATTTCTTCATGTATACTGTATATGGTGCTATACATTCATTGTATTTTGCAGGGTCATTTTTGTAAAAATAGGAGATACAAAATGGCAGCTAGAACTAAAAGAAGCCAGAAACTTGCATTTCCAAATATAGTTCAGGGGAAGTGATAGGCCTTTGAAAGTCCTCCAGGTAAAATCTCAATGACCCAAATTAATTTTTATAAGGCCATTTTTTTTTAGAAAAAGGGGGAAATTAAAGTATGGAACACAATTTTAAAATCTGCAATGAACAGTGAGCTTTTAGTAGTACTTTATGGTCATCTTCTCCAAGTTTTACTTTACTGTATAGTCTATGTTTTAGACTATAACTACAGTTAGCCAGTAGGCAAATATTAGCTGAAGTTCAAACCATGTTGAAAATATCAAGTTGAGTAGGATTGTCCTTTGGGTTTCTTGAGCTATTGTACTACATCAGGGGTCTCCAAACTTGGCAACTTTAAGACTTGTGGACTTCAACTCCCAGAATTCTCCAGCCAGCTATGCTGAAGTTAAAAGTCCACAAGTCTTAAAGTTGCCAAGTTTGGAGACCTCTGTACTACATGATAGTCATATTAATATATTCTCATCTCTCCTGAAAGATGTGAAAACAATGGACAAGGAACTAGAGCCAGGATTATTGAATAGAGAGATTTTTTTGGGGGAAGGAAAGCTTAGGGTTGAAGATCTGTTTTCATAACAGACTTTTAAATTGTGAGTTTGGGTCATTTTTTGTATATTCTTTTTTTGTCATAATCACAGAAATATGAGCCTTGTTTGAAATGTAGAGAATGGAGGCAATGTTAAATAACAACTTATTGTTTCAAGAATTCATTTCCAAGTCAAATATTCATTATGTATATATTTGTAGGGGAAATATCCACTCATTTCTTACACAGAATGCAAGTAATACCCCTCCTCCCCAAATAATTCTATTTATTTCACTTTCCCTATGGAGAATTTTTTTTTATTAAAACATAGTAAATATGATATAAAATGTAACATGGTCATTGAGGTTATTATCTCAAAAACCTCTGCATAACAGAGGTAACAATAACAGGTATTATGTCAAGGTTGGGATATAATAAATTATTAGCAAAGTCTCAACTTTTATAAAAGTGGTATGGGAACGTAAGAATTATTTTATTGTAGGGAATAGTGGCCTTTTTCTATATTAATAAGGATACAGCTATTTAAATAATTATTTTCAACCAACTAATGTAAATAAAACTTTATACATAGAAATCTATGTTTAATTATATTGCTGTGTGTGGCAGAGTATTTCTTGTTACATTTTTAAAAATGTACAGTAGGTTCTTGGTGAGATCTTCCATGGGATCAGAAGAAAATTGTACAAGTCACGACAAAATTTTAATCACTATTTCTTTAAATATAAATATTAGGCATAGTTGTATCTGATTGTAATGTCAGCATTTTATTTGCCAAACCATGAGCCTATTAATTAACAAATGAACTGCCAGTTACCATTCTAGTTTTCAAAAATGTGAAACAAAATGTGTTAAAACTTAATTGGAGCATTCATTGGATCCTGCCTCACTCAGTTCCAGAATAAAATATCTGATTCATAACTGCTGGAATGTGGAACTTATTTACTCAATAATGTCAATTTCAATAAAATCCTTCAAAACATTCATTCTTTGTTCCATCGTGTACATTGCCAAGTATCTCTCTTGTTTATTTGTTCATTGTACAAACAAAAGGTATACGGGGATAGCCCCAGGCTCAGCTTGATCTTACTGTTTTGCCAAACAGAACAGTGTGCAGTCACGGTTATTATTTATTTCTCTTCTGTCCTCATGAGTATAATACAACAGTGTATCACTTATACAAGGCTTAGGAGGCTGCTTTGCACAAGGTCAGACTATTTGTTTCTATGTGTGCTCTCACCAGTTCTCCAGGATCTCTAGCTGAGACCTTTCCTATCTCTTGCGACCTGATCCCTTTATGCGCCCTGTGATTATGAAGCATCCACCATTTTTGAAGTAGGTGCTACCAAAAACTGATAGACACCATCAGCAGGTCAAGAATAACACCCTCCATTACTGCAACAATGGACTTCCAGTTCGGAATGGGACAACTTGCCTCAGCCAACTCACTGTGGCCAGTTCACCATGGCCAACATGTCACGGGACAACTCACCACAGTCAACTTGCCATGGGACAACTCACTATAGGACAATTTAACAATTCAATTTAATTATTTAAAATAAACAAAAGTTTTCGTCATTCACATTTCATTTTTGTCCCTCTTTTTGCATCCTTTCTTTAATTATCTATTCCACCATTTCTTTGATATTAGTTTAACTCCTGCCCTGCAGCAAATTGTCCCGTGGCGAGTTGTCCTGCTGCAAGTTGGCTGCGGCAAGTTGACTGAGGCAAGTTGGCTGTGGCAAGTTGGCTGCAGTGAATTGTCATAGACCTTTCCAGTTCCCCTATTGTGTTAGAATCAGTGCTTCCAGACTAGGACAGCAGATATCTGTGTCCACAGATGAACTGCACAGCAGTTCTTCAAACCTAAAGGATTATCATGTATACCAGGGCTTGATCCAGGGAAATTTTGAATGCAAGACCATACTTCACCCTAGAATATGACCCCATTTTTCTAACTATTACCTAGCCTTTAGTGAACATTATCTGTATGTAAAATGTTGAAATGCCATTTAAGGAAATTGGAGATTGGAATATTGTTGGGAAAACTAGGAGATCTAAATGGGCAGAAGGGAGCATATCCTTAAAATGGCCTGACAATTCCTAACAAGCAGCAAAATGGTCAACCATTGCTCATTTCTCCTAAGGGAGATATTTCCTAGACATTTATTTCATGTCAGGAAGATTTTTTGAACTAGAATTGCTCTATCAATTGTTTTGTATTTGTATGAAATTAACTCACTGTATGGAAATAAGTGTAATTTTGATCATTAATCTCTAATTTTCTATTTTTAGTTACATATTTAAAAAGTGATTGATTCTATACGTTTGGTCCACTTCACGTTTTGGGTCAGACTAGTCAAAATTAACTTTTTTCTATTCCATGTCTTCAAATAAAGGGATTTCTTTCCAGGTATCTGTCATTTGCACAAGTCTTTGAATTCCAAGGTTAAAATTCAAGGGAATATTTTATTTAGAGTGTGTCTCTATTAACTCCCTCTCCTGGTCAAAGAACATTATGTCAACTGATGTCAAAAATAAACATGACTTGCAAGTCTTGTTTGAAGCGTATTTCTGATGACAGTGCAGTTTTTTTTAAAAAAAGTAAGCCATTCAAATTTTCATCAAAAGTCATTTTTAAGAGAGCTTTTGGAACATTTCATAATAGTATTTTCCAACTGTAACTAAGCTGTAAAATAATCACACAGTCAACATTTGCTTATTTATGCCTCCTTTCCCTTTTTATTTTCTAAATCTGCCTCACGTTGTAAATCTCAGAGACAGTTTTATCAGAACTTTTCTCACCTTCTGTACAGAAAGAGTCTCAGTGAAACTCTTCCTTAATTATGCCAGGTATAAGCTGAGTGGGAGAATTGCTTTGACAGGTTTTCAAGACTAAAATCAAGCCCTGTGAGGC
This sequence comes from Notechis scutatus, assembly GCF_049901735.1. Taxonomy (NCBI): domain Eukaryota; kingdom Metazoa; phylum Chordata; class Lepidosauria; order Squamata; family Elapidae; genus Notechis; species Notechis scutatus. The sequence continues at coordinate 293,296,095 of NC_142009.1, forward strand.
TCATAAAAAACAAGAACCACTTACATTTTTGAAAAGATTTTTATTGCTAGTAGGGCAGTATAACAGAATGTTGAAAGCATTTCTTCCACCCAATTTATACCTAGCATAATTAAGACAATATTGCTCCTTTTCTCACCTTTCCCTCTTTTGGGCTGGCTGTCTCTTTGGCAACAGTCTCATTTCCTCCTCTGTCTTCTTGGGGTCTATTAGGCTTCTTACTATAGGTAGCACTGCAAGCACCGCCACTTTTCTATCTACATCTGACCCAAAGTGCCAGAGTTCTGCTGTTTCATAACTCTGAAAAAGGCAGCAAGGCCATGCACGGTGACTCTAGCCTTTCAGATATTTTCAGAACTTGCAAGGCTTGGATTTTCAGGAGGGATGGAGTGTATTCCAGAGGATTAAAGACAGCTCAGTTCAGATGGTTTGTGCGAGAGAAAGAGGGTCAAGACAGCCCCAGTTAGTATAGATGATGTAGATAGCAGTGTGGTTTAGCTTGCCAAGATTCTTTCTAGAGGTGTGGAACTGTAAAGAAATCAACATGGAAATTACTGTGTGTTTTTCTCTGTTTTGGGAACCTGACAAAGGGGAATGGAAGTACAAGAGTTGGCTATGGTAACTATGGCATTCTAGACATAAGATTTAGCCATAATAACTAATATCCATTATTAGTTTTAAAAAAACAATTCTAATCTCCACTTAAAACTGTTTAATTTGGGGACATCATCAAATTGTAGATAGATAACCCCACAGATTAACTATATACTGTGCAAAGAACAACCTGTCCTGAACCTCCCTCTGTTCAGCCTTGTTGAATGACCCTGAGTTCTATTAATATAATGGCAGGAGAAAATGTACTCTCTGCAACCCATGATTTCATGTATTCCTGACTTAATATACTTTATTAAATATTACTATATTTCCAGTTTTGCACATTGCATTTCTAGATGTGTATAGAGAAATTAGCACAGAGAAGGTCACAACCCATTTACTATCATTCCAGAGTACAGCACAGGGAATAAGGGATTTAAATTACAAAAAAGCAGATTCTATCTGAACATTAGAAAAACCTTTCCAACTGTAACTGTTCCTAGCTTTCTAACTATTTGATAGTGGAACCAATTACCTAGAGAAGCAGCGAAATCTCCTTCCTTAGCTGTGTTCAACCAAAGGTAAAAAAGTATCTGTCAGAGCGTCTTTAATTTCCATTCTCGCACTGAGCACAAGATTGGATTTGATGCTTTGTCCAGCTCTTATGTGACCCTTGCTTGCCTCCAGTTCCTCATAGTAGAATTTCTCTATCAATTTTGATTAGACATTCTATCAATAGTTGATAGTTGAATAGTTAACAGCTGGATGATTCTGGATCCTGCAACAGCTTTCATTTACTCTCTGGACTAAGAACTAACTATCTGGATATATAAAAAGTTAATATTTCTGGAGCGCATTTATATCAATAATGGTGATGGGAATGCTTAATAGGGCCGTGTCATGTACCGTGTTTCTCCAACAATACGGCCTCCACCAATAGGAAGGCCCAGCATGTTTTATCGGCATAAAATCAAATTAAGCCCCTCCCCCCAAATTAAGGCCTATATTAAACATGCGAAATGGGGGGGAATGGCAGGGGGTGCTTGCCGTTAGGAAGTACTTTTGTTGCATACCTGGATACGGTGCTGCCTGCGTTGACTTTGGTGTTGGTGGGGCACTTCGTATCAGGACACCTTCCTCCACCGTTGCTTTCCCTTCTCCCTTGCTGCCGCGGCATTTAGAGCAATGCCGTGCCGTTTGGCGCAGCCACGCGCAGCCAGCCAGGGCGCCTCCCCGCAACTGGAGCCCGGCGGAGACACTCGGCTTCAGGCGCTCCTGTCGCCGCCTTCCATTCGCCTTCAAAGGCAAAGCCAATTCTTTTAAAAAATGACACCCTACTCCGGTACGACAAAGCCTCCCCTGCCCGAGAGGGCAGCCCAACCCCATGTGGGGAGGCGAATCTCCCGGGGCCGCAGCGCAGGATCGGCCCACCCCAGGAGAAGCACCCAGCTGCCATCCGTGCCTGGCGTCGGGCAGAGTGTGAAGAACTTCACCTGGGGAGCCCAGTGCAGCTGACAGGCGGGCCCTCCTTCCCGGCAGCAGAGCTCTCACCAAGGCAGTGAGAGCCTCCCCACTGGACCCTCCACTCATCCTGTCAGGGCCGCGCCAGAGCCATGTGGGCTGGGCAGAGCCAGGAAAGCAAGCCACGGGTGCGCGCCTGCCTGCCAAGCAAAAGAGCCGGGCTGACCCAAGCTTGGCTTCCTTCCCAAGTCCTTCCAGCCCGAACCCGAAGGGGCCACCGGGAGAGGCCGTCTGAGGCAGTGATAGCACCCACCCATCCATGGACAGGGAGGCAAGGCGATGGCCTGCACCGCATCCTCCGAGCTGAGCCCCTCTGAGTCAGCGCCTCTGCCTGATGCCCGTTCCACTGCAGCGTTTGGAGCTGCTGGCGCATTTGGAGATGTGTGGGGACAGGGACGGGCTGGGCGAGGGGTGGAAAGGACGGGTGGCTTCGGGCTCTCTTTGCTGGCCAGGGAAGCAGCGCTGCCATCACCTCGCCTCCCTGTCCGCGAATTAAATTTGTGAGTTTGCTTGCTAGCAAATTTTATGTGACAGACTCAGATAGCCGATGACAGAAAGATAGATATCTGAATCTGTGATTCTGTTAGCAACTCAATCTGCCTGCTTGCTTTGCCTGATTTTGGGTAAAAGTTGTTCTTTTTTTTATAAAAAATTCAAAATTTACATAAATATAATATTTACATACAAGCCATGCCTAGCCAGTCACATGACCACCAGGCCACGCCCACAAATTAGGCCATGCCCAAGAACCGGTTGTTAAGAAATTTGAATCTCACCCCTGTCTCTGTGTGTTTGTGTGTGTGTGTCTGTGTGTGTGAGATAGATAGATAGATAGATAGATAGATAGATAGATAGATAGATAGATAGATAGATATAGATATAGATATAGATATAGATATAGATATAGATATAGATATAGATATAGATATAGATATAGATAGATAGATATAGATATAGATATAGATATGTATATTCTATATCTATATCTATCTATATCTATATCTATATCTATATCTATATCTATATCTATCTATCTATCTATCTATCTATCTATCTATCTATATCTATATATATCTATCTATATCTATATCTATATCTATATCTATATCTATATCTATCTATATATATCTATATCTATATCTATATCTATATCTATATCTATATCTATATCTATATCTATCTATCTATCTATCTATCTATCTATCTATCTATCTATCTATCTATATATATATATATATATGTTTTCTGAGGTTCTCGCTGGTATTTGTATGTGGATCTTTGGTTATTGGGTTTTCTCCGCGTAAGATTCAAAGTATCTGAAAGCAGCGTTTGGCAGGTCTCACTGCCATCTTCAGGCTGGTGCTTTCGGCTTAGTGCCAGTGCAAGCACTGGCACTAAGCCGAAAGCACCAGCCTGAAGATGGCGAGTGAGACCGCCAAACGTTACCAGATACTTTGAATCTTACGCGGGAGAAACCCGAATAACCAAAGATCCATATATATATATATATATATATATGGATCTTTGGTTATTCGGGTTTTCCTCGCGTAAGATTCAAAGTATCTAGGCAGCGTTTGGCGAGGTCCCACTCGCCATCTTCAGGCTGGTGCTTTCGGCTTAGTGCCAGTGCAGCAGTGTGTGACCGGAGCTGCCATCTCTCTATATATACAAGTGGTGGGGATGGTGTGCTGGGCTGGTTGGCTGTGCTGCAGCCTCTTGATTAGTTGATGGAGTTGATGTTGGTATAATGGGCTGTGTAATGGCCTTTTGTTGTAGAGATATCCTGGATCTTGTGCTGTCATCTCCTGGGTCGTTGGCTCCTCGACCCAGGAGATGACAGCACAAGATCCAGGATATCTCTACAACAAAAGGCCATTACACAGCCCATTATACCAACATCAACTCCATCAACCAATCAAGAGGCTGCAGCACAGCCAACCAGCCCAGCACACCATCCCCCACCACTTGTATATATAGAGACGGCAGCTCCGGTCACACACTGCTTGCACTGGCACTAAGCCGAAAGCACCAGCCTGAAGATGGCGAGTGGGACCGCCGAAACGTTGCTCTAGATACTTTGAATCTACGGGAGAAAACCCGAATAACCAAAGATCCACATACAAATACCCGCGAGAACCTCAGAAAACAAATATATATATATATTTGCCGTCTCTCTATATATACAAGTGGTGGGGGATGGTGTGCTGGGCTGGTTGGCTGTGCTGCAGCCTCTTGATTGGTTGATGGAGTTGATGTTGGTATAATGGGCTGTGTAATGGCCTTTTGTTGTAGAGATATCCTGGATCTTGTGCTGTCATCTCCTGGGTCGTTAGCCTCTTGTGTTTTAACGGCTTGGGTAATGGGTTGTGTGATGGGCTTGTGAGTTCTTTTGTTGTGGTATCCTGGGTCTTGCGTTGTAATCTCCTGGGTCGTTTGTGTTTTGATCTCTTTTCGATTAGCCTCCTGTGTAGTAACAGCTTGGGTAATGGGTTGTGTGATGACCTTGTGAGATTTATTGCTGTGGTATCCTTGGTCTTGTGCTGTGATATCCTGGGTCATTTGCTGTGTTGTGACTTCTTGAGTTCTTGAGGTGTAATTTCTTGAGTTTTCTGATGTGATGTCCTGAGCGGGTGGCTGTGATGTAGCATTTTGGGTTTTAATATGGCTTTGAGTTTGGGGTCTGGGTCTGTGTTCGTTTGGCTTCGAGTTCGTGGTCGTGCCACATCTTCATGGTGGGGGTCAGTTCGCTTCATGTATGGTTCAGAGGAGTTTGAAGTGGGTAGTGATGCAGCTGCAGTGCGGCTTCTGGTCTGTGGTCGTGTCTTATCTTCTGTGTGGGTGTGAGTCTGATTTTTACGTGGAAGTGTGGTGGTGGCATCTTCACCCCCACCATGAAGATGTGGCACGACCACGAACTCGAAGCCAAACGAACACAGACCCAGACCCCAAACTCAAAGCCATATTAAAAACCCAAAATGCTACATCACAGCCACCCGCTCAGGACATCACATCAGAAAACTCAAGAAATTACACCTCAAGAACTCAAGAAGTCACAACACAGCAAATGACCCAGGATATCACAGCACAAGACCAAGGATACCACAGCAATAAATCTCACAAGGTCATCACACAACCCATTACCCAAGCTGTTACTACACAGGAGGCTAATCGAAAAGAGATCAAAACACAAACGACTCCAGGAGATTACAACGCAAGACCCAGGATACCACAACAAAAGAACTCACAAGCCCATCACACAACCCATTACCCAAGCCGTTAAAACACAAGAGGCTAACGACCCAGGAGATGACAGCACAAGATCCAGGATATCTCTACAACAAAAGGCCATTACACAGCCCATTATACCAACATCAACTCCATCAACCAATCAAGAGGCTGCAGCACAGCCAACCAGCCCAGCACACCATCCCCCCACCACTTGTATATATAGAGAGACGGCAGCTCCGGTCACACACTGCTTGCACTGGCACTAAGCCGAAAGCACCAGCCTGAAGATGGCGAGTGGGACCTCGCCGAAACGTTGCCTAGATACTTTGAATCTTACGCAGGAGAAAACCCGAATAACCAAAGATCCACATACAAATACCCCGAGAACCTCAGAAAACAAATATTGCACCTCTACGGGAGGAAACCCACCATCTGACCAGGACTTATGAAAAACTTGAAGTCCAAAGAGCTTCCATTTTATGTGACCTCGCATTCCTATGCAACTGCCGAGATCAAAATTTAATTCCCACAAGCTTCCAATTGAAATTCCACACCAACACAGCAGCCACCAAACGCATCCTAAAAAGAACAGAATTGGCCCTAATTAGAAATGAACTTCACACAAAAAGATTTCTCCTAGACCAAATCAACAAAGATCTTCTTACACTTCACCTCAGACTCAGCAACAAGATTCACCCCTTACTTTGGGACAACCAAACAACTCGCTGTCTGGAGAGCCGAAACACAGACCACCCTCAAGACAGACACACACACCAACAAACTCAGAAAACTACAACAATGCCAGAAACCAACTCCCCCTCACAGCCACACATGAAACAAACAGTGCACAACATCTCAGACAGGATCCTCACCGAAGCCGAAACCAAGGTCCTTTCAAAAGGATTCAACTTTGCTGTTGCTCCCAAACACATCCCCACAGAAACCATCATATGCGGAGTTGAAACCAGCCTGACCAAAACCAACCCTGATGAGGCTAATAGAATCAGACTCGAAATCACCAACATCCTCTGCACTAGCAAACCACCCAAAAGCAACTTATCCAAAGAAGAACAAACTGCACTACGTAACCTGAAAGAAGACACCAGCATAATAATCCTACCAGCAGACAAGGGCAACGCAACAGTGGTTATGAACACATCTGACTACCAAACCAAGTTAACCAACCTACTCCTAGACCCCACATACAAACCCCTAAAGACAGACCCCACCACCTACCTAGAAAAAACCACCAGATCCAAAAAAAAGCCTCCCCCATCAGTGAAGAAATCCAGCAAAGAATCATACCCAGAGAGAAATCATCCAGATGCCCTAAGCTTTATGGTCTCCCCAAGATACACAAAGAAGGAACTCCACTTAGACCAATAGTCAGCTCCATAGGCTCACCTCTACAAAACCTAGCCAAATTTCTCGCCAAACAACTACAGCCCTATGCAGAATCCATCAACTCACATGTAAGAAACTCATTCCAGTTCATCGAGATCATAAAGAAACAAAACTTACAACCCAGCGACCTACTAGTTAGCTTCGATGTCATATCCCTCTTCACCCAAGTGCCAATAAAAGAAGCCTTGACAGCCATCCAAAACAAATACAACCCCCAAGCACATCCTAGATCTGACCAACCACTGTCTATCCAATACATACTTCACCTACAATGGACAAAAATACAAACAAATAGAAGGAGCACCCATGGGATCACCCTCTCACCTGTCATCGCAAACCTCTACATGGAACACTTTGAAACACAAGCTCTAGAAAATATGATCACAAACCCAAACTCTGGCTCAGATACGTAGATGACACCTTCATAATCTGGCCACACGGGAAAGAAAAACTGAACAACTTCCTCACACACCTCAACAGCCTACACCCCAAAATACAATTCACCATGGAAACAGAAGCTAACAATCAACTTCCCTTCCTAGATGTCTTGGTATACAAAAACCCAATGGCTCCCTAGGACACACCATCTACCAAAAGAAAACACATACAAACCGCTATCTACACGCACTCTCACACCACCACCCAGCACAGATCAATTCCGTAGCTGAGACACTCATCTCCAGAACAAAATGCTTAGCTGATGAACAACACCTAAAAACTGAACTAAACACTCTCACCAACGTACTAACAGCCAATGGATTTCAAAGAAAGAAGATCACCCACCTAATCCAAAAAGAAACCCCAACCAAAATCCAAGACAGAGAACAAGAGAACGGCAAAGCCCTCCTCCCATATATAAAAGGCACTACAGACAAAATCAGCAAGATCCTCCAAAAACACAACATTAAAACAGCATTCTGCACAAACAGAAAAATATCCACCATCCTAAGAAACCCTAAAGACAAAATCGAGTTAGAAAACCAAGGAGTATATGAAATCCCCTGCACTGCCTGCCTCACCACATACATTGGACAAACTAACAGAAGAATAAGTGCACGCGTTGAAGAACATAAGAACTCAATCAAAAAGAAGAACCAACCTCTTCCTGGTCCAACACCTCAAAGCCACAGGACATGAGATTGACCTTAAAAATACCAGAACTATCGCCAAAACTGAACACCACAGCAGCAGAATAATCAGAGAAGCCATAGAGATAGAAAACGCCCACACAGCATGAATAAAAGAGATGACACCTCCCGCTTACCAGCCATTTGGAAACCCGCCCTCATGAACAGACGAGTACCCAACATGATAAATGACACCAGACCCACACCCATGAGGGCCACACAAGATGCCACCACCACACTTCCACGTAAAAATCAGACTCACACCCACACAGAAGATGAGACACGACCACAGACCAGAAGCCGCACTGCAGCTGCATCACTACCCACTTCAAACTCCTCTGAACCATACATGAAGCGAACTGACCCCCACCATGAAGATGTGGCACGACCACGAACTCGAAGCCAAACGAACACAGACCCAGACCCCAAACTCAAAGCCATATTAAAAACCCAAAATGCTACATCACAGCCACCCGCTCAGGACATCACATCAGAAAACTCAAGAAATTACACCTCAAGAACTCAAGAAGTCACAACACAGCAAATGACCCAGGATATCACAGCACAAGACCAAGGATACCACAGCAATAAATCTCACAAGGTCATCACACAACCCATTACCCAAGCTGTTACTACACAGGAGGCTAATCGAAAAGAGATCAAAACACAAACGACCCAGGAGATTACAACGCAAGACCCAGGATACCACAACAAAAGAACTCACAAGCCCATCACACAACCCATTACCCAAGCCGTTAAAACACAAGAGGCTAACGACCCAGGAGATGACAGCACAAGATCCAGGATATCTCTACAACAAAAGGCCATTACACAGCCCATTATACCAACATCAACTCCATCAACCAATCAAGAGGCTGCAGCACAGCCAACCAGCCCAGCACACCATCCCCCACCACTTGTATATATAGAGAGACGGCAGCTCCGGTCACACACTGCTTGCACTGGCACTAAGCCGAAAGCACCAGCCTGAAGATGGCGAGTGGGACCTCGCCGAAACGTTGCCTAGATACTTTGAATCTTACGCGGGAGAAAACCCGAATAACCAAAGATCCATATATATATATATATATATATTTTCTTCCACCAACATCAGCAAGCCACCGTCAGTCAAAATTCATATTAGTGGTCCCTGGGATTTAAAATTATGAGTTTGGTGGTCCCTGAGGTCCAAAAGGTTGGTGGCCCCTGCTATAAATCAATTTAGACAAGAATGTTAAATAAACTGGCACCAAAGTTTACAATTTTTGTTGTAGTAGCAATTTCCACTTCAGTTCCTTGAAATGTATAAAGCATTTGTGGGTCAAATAATAAACAGTTCAAACAAAACACAACTTTTGTTCTTCTATCGGCACAATGTTCAAACTAATCTAATACCTGACCTTAACTACTACATGTACCAATGTATTCCATAAATTATATGAAGTACTCCTTTTTGTTTGTCCTGAATTCTCAGTTAGAAAGTTTCATTGAATGACTCTAAGTATTAAGCCCTGAACAATATAATAAATCCTCCTCCTCCTTTTATAATTAATAATTTTAATTAACATTTGTTGTAGAGTGCCGGTAATAACCTGAGGCAAAACTCGGAGCGAACTTCAACTGTAACTTTATTACAAGAATAAACGGTTGCCGGGGCTGCCGAGCTAACAGGGCAGTCAGCTGCTGGCAACAGCTGATGCCGTTTGACAGCTCCTTTTATAGCCGGCTGTCAAACGGCATCAGTCAATAGGAACGGTCCGCGTTCCCGCTAGAAACGCGGACCGGAGTGAAGACTGCGGGTTAGTCCATTATGAACGGTACACTCCTTCCCCCCAGAACGGAGCATGCGTAGCCTTTAAGGTAGGTCGGGCGCTTGCGCAGGCGGCCGGATCGTCTCAGTTCAGGTGGAGCTGCTGCGGGAAAGAAGTCCTCCGCTTGCTGGGCTGCTTCTGGATTCGAAGGAACTGGAGTCTTGGATTCGGGCGACTCTGGGTGAGGGACCGACGGCAGTCCAGGTAGGCTTGCTTGCTTGTAGTGTCTAAAGGAAGTCTCTGTGTGCGCCGGCAGTTCTTTTTTGTTCGGGATGTAATGAGTGTCGTCTGTAACCACACTCCAGCGTCTTCTAAGTTGGTCGATGTGCCGGCGCCAGATGCGTCCGTCTTGCAGAAGGACCCTGTAAGACTTAGGACCTGTTACTGCCACAATTCGCCCTGGCACCCATAAGGGGTGACCCGCGTAGTTTCGGGCGTAGACCCGGTCATGTTGAGCGAACTCCCTTGTCTGGCTTTCTGACCCTAGGGGGTGACTGGGGCATAATGAGAATGGAGCCTGTCTAGGGTGGTTCTCAGACATCTGCCCATGAGGAGCTCAGCTGCAGACTTATTAGTGGTGGCACAGGGGGTTGTGTGTTGGGCCAAGAGGTACCTAGAAAGCTTAGAGTGCCAGTCTATAGGGCCAAACCTTTCCAGGGCCTCCTTAACTGACCTGACTGCCCTTTCAGGCAGGCCATTACTGGCAGGATGAAAAGGAGCTGTAAGGGCGTGCCTTATTCCTAGGTTGGCTAGGAAAACCTCAAACTCACAGGAAGTAAACTGGGGGCCGTTATCAGACACAATGGTGTCAGGGAGGCCATGGGTAGGGAACCAGTCTAATTCCAACAGGCTAGGGAGGGCACCATCCACTACAACTAAAGGCAAGTAACCTTTAAAATTTTTGAATTGTATAAAAAACTTGCCTTTTCCGAGGACTGGGATGGTTCTGCCTTGGTAGTCGCATAGGGTCAACTGGCAGTGGAGAAGCTTCTTTGTCATTCTGGGAAGTAGCCTTTTTAGGGTGCCCCAGGAGATGATAGACAGTGCTGAGCCTGTGTCAACTTCCATCCTGCAAGGTTTACCTTCTATGGAAACAAAAACACTAATTTTGTTAGAGCCTCTGTTTGTCTGGTTGGCTTGATAGCAGGTGTAACAGTCTTCAACTTGTCTTTGGAAAAATTGTGTTGTCTGAGGCTTTTGGGCAAAAGTCTTTCCTGCTTGACAGATCCTGGCTAAATGACCCTTCCTTTGGCATTTTAGACAAATGGCATTCCTGAACTTGCAGGATGCCCTGAGGTGGTTTCCCCCACAGCTTAGGCAAATGGGCTGATGCCGGGGAGGTAGAATAGGGTTTGGCCTGATTTCCCCTTGACTGGTTTTTTGCTGCCTGAGGCAATTTACATCGTTAGCCCCATCAGTCTTCTTCTAAGGATGCCTTGTCGTAATGGATGGCTGAGCTACTCTGGCTAATTGGATTCCCCTGAATTTCCACTGCTGAAAGTGCAGATAGTTCAGCAGCTTGAGACTCTTCAATAGCTATTGATAGGGTTAAATCTCGTTTAGCCAATAGATGCCTTTGTAACCTTAAATCCTTGACTCCACAAACTATTTGGTCTAATAGCATGTCCTCTAGATAGTCTCTAAATCCACAATGCAAAGCGGCTGTCCTTAGGGCAGCCATGTATTCACTAATAGTTTCTCCCTCAGCTTGAATCCGTCTCCTAAAAGCATGTCTTCTGGCAATTTGGGATGGCTTAGGGGAATAGTGGTTGGAAAGAATTTCCTGCAATTCTTCCCAAGGAACAGTCTTGACTGAATGTGGAGCCACTAATGCCGTAGCAGTGTCAAACACTGCGGCTCCGCAAAAACTTAAAAAGTAGGACTTTTTCCTATGGGTGGTAGCATCAGCAAGGTCTATAGCGTCTAGAAAGCAGTCAAATCAATTTCTGTAGTACTCCCATGTCTCAGCTGTCGGTCTGAAAGGCGGGAATGCAGGGTTCGAAGTCATCTCGCTTCGGCAGTGCCGTCTCTTCTGCAGGGAAGTTGAATTTCGCGCTCGCAAATAGCGACAATAGCTCTTTAAATGACAATCAGCTCGTAGTGACTTCGGCTCTTTTTGTAGTGACTTCGCTCAGCAATTCTTTGCCCGGCTGCCTCTTATTGGTATCCCACTCTCGTCGCCACTGTTGTAGAGCGGCGGTAATAACCTGAGGCAAAACTCGGAGCGAACTTCAACTGTAACTTTATTACAAGAATAAAGGGTTGCCGGGGCTGCCGAGCTAACAGGGCAGTCAGCTGGTGGCAACAGCTGATGCTGTTTGACGGCTCCTTTTATAGCCGGCTGTCAAACGGCATCAGCCAATAGGAACGGTCCATGTTCCCGCTAGAAACGTGGACCGGAGTGAAGACTGCAGGTTAGTCCATTACGAACGCTACAACATTTATTATATCTTCTGGCCCAAAGTGGATGAATCATAGGAGATGTATAATTTCCCAAATCACCCAAAAAGTTAGTTGTTTGGTAGAATGTAGCTGTGGGTGATTGCAAATTTGATTAGCACTACTTAAAGGTTTATGCACCCTTTTAAATTTGTAATATTTCTGCATCAATATTACTTAAAATATGTTCTGTTGACAACATGTCCTAAAACTAGATAAAGACAACTCAATTAAATAAATGAGTCAAAATATTATACTTGTTCATTTATTGATCACAAATGGTCCAAAGCTAAATATTAGGTAAAACTCTTATCTAGCTTTAGAACTTGTGTGGAGAACAGATAACATTTTAGTTTAGTTCTTATGACCTCATAAATCTGCCTGTTTATTTAGTCTGTGACTGTGGGCTAACTGCCTTCAGAATTGGAGATGCTTAACATTAAGTGCAGAAACTGTTTTTCTGTAATGGAGTACTTCAGAATTTCTTCAACATTTTTTTTTTAAGCAAAACTGGTGTCTTCTCTTTAAACTCTGGGTCAGTTTTAAGAATAAAATTTTATAGAATTTAAATTGGAATTTTATTTTACTGTTAGATTTGTTGTTTTATTTGGAAATGTTATTTTCAGATTGTTTAAAAGCAGGCATTTGAACTACCAGTAGATGATTTGGCAGAAATGTAATTTTAAAAAAAATCAGTCTGTACTAAGAACTGTTTAAAGGAAAGTCTGTGCATAGCATTCTACATGAGGACATGTGGTGTGTGTGTGTTTTTATGTGTGTGTGTGTGTAGGCATCAATATGCTCATTAATTTATAAAAACAAAGGCTAAAATATATTTTAGACAATTCATTCCATTCCATCCCATCTTAATATATGATACATTTTGTACAGAAAAAATGGATTCTATGGTACAGTATTAATACTGTATTGCTGCCATCTTCTACTTGACCCCTAGATATGTTGAACTATGGGTGTTTTAGTCTGTCACACCTGGCAGGAGGTTGAAAAAGACTGATATATTGGCTTTTTTGTGGTCTCTCTGAACCCTTTCATTCTCTCATCTCCAAACTATTTTCAGACACATTTGTTCCTTGCTTCTTCTTATTCTTATGCCCCAAGAGAATAATCTATCAGCAATCTACTGGCATCAACAAGCAGGGTATTAAAACAGCAAGGACTGAGCAAGAACAAAGCAGTACAAAAGTAAGGGAAACCCAGAAGTATATTCATTTCCTGCGCAATCAATGGAAAATCTAGGATCATAGTAGAACGTGTATTTAGAGAAATCTGAAAAAATAGAACATGTTTCAATAGAAAAAGCAGACAATTGTTTTAAGACTTAACATTAGAAGTACATTATTACTTAGTCAGGTGCCATCAAATTGGATTTAACTCCTGGTGAATATATGAACACCATTTTCTCCTGATTCTGGTGACAATCTTGGAATTCTTCCAAGGATGTTAAAGTAATCTATTTTCTCCTGCCATTCAACCTCTCTGTTGCCTTTTCCTTCTTTTTCTGCCATACTTAACTTTGCCAAGCATTGTACACTGTATATTTCAAATTCATTATCTATTTGTATCAGATGCCCAAAGTATATGGATTTCTGCCTGCCATCAGCCTTTAAATGATCCAAGGATTGGTTCTTATTGCATTTTAAGGATACACTTAGTAACCATCTACCAAATCCATAACTTCAAGGTATCAGTCTAAATTTTCTCACCCTTTCTGAATATCTATAGGATATTAATGGAACAACCATTGCTTTAAGTATTTTGATCATTGTTGACACTGAACTGTCCTTATTTTCATGATCTTCTTTAAGTTTGTCATTGCTTTCCTCTTGAAGATAGATTTCTTTTTATACTTCCCAATGAGTTTTCAATTTATCTACTATTTTAATTTCCTCAAAATCAACTGTAAATTCTGTAAGATACAAGTTGATGTTACATTTTTTTAATATTTAACATTGACTCTGTTTTTATTTTTTTTTATTGATTATATATCAATGTTTTTTTGTCAAATTCTTACAAGAGTATTTATTTTCAGCTGATAAAGTGGTTATGTCAAATCTACCTCTTATTTTGATTCCAGCTGTCATTCCTTCCATTCCTTCTGGTTGTTAAATTACTCCCCCCCTCCCGTTATCAAAGTGGATCCTGGGTGCTGAGAGCTGTGCTACAATGGAGAAACAGGCAACAGAGTGGCTGGCAAGAGGGAAGGAGGAGGAGCAGGGAGAAGAAAGAGGAAAAGTGGCTTTTTCCTTCTCTCGCAAACCAGCTGAATCTCACCACGGTCTTAATGTATTCCACAATCCAATACGACCTACATGGTCAAAAGATTTCTGGTAATCTTTTTCTCTCCACATCTTACATTTTGCTATCCAATCTTATATCCCCCTGACTTTCCTAAATCCTGCCTCTTCGTCTGGTTTATGGTTTTATTTATGCTTTTGTGTGTTTTAAGCAAAATGTCATTTGTGTCAGGAATTATTACAATAATTCAATAAGTTGTTTATTCCTTTTCATCTCCTTTCTTTGATACTGATATAGTCACCAATGTTTCCCCAATCTTTATGCCACAGAGCGTTGTTGTAATTTGTGAATTCTCCTATATCTATCTTTTCCAGTACATATTCTGATCTTTTCAAATACAGTACATGCCGTTTTCTTCCATATTTGTTAACATGGTACAGTTAGCACTTTAATTGGTTCATTTCCTGAAGGTTTGAGAACTTCAGTGGGCATTTTATTTGTCTTTGCTGCTTTGCTGATTGACTGGTGTGTCTGCTGCTTGGCTGATTGATTGGGTTACGTATTGTGTGTCATTCCCCACTTTATAATGAAGTCAGAAACATTCTCTAAAAATGTTTCTGCCTTTCTATAAACTTGTTTACAAAGTGTTTCAGTTAACTATTGTTTTCATTTGATCTCAATTGCTTCTCCCAGCTTTCTTTTATGTTTATTTTTCAGTATTCCTACCTTAGCTACAAATGTCTATGATTTCTCTGATTTCCCTTCCTTCTTAAATGCATTTTAGACAGATTGCATGTTTGCTTAATGTTTACATTCAGTCATCCTATGTCCTTCTCACTGTTCATGTTTTTTGTCCTCTGCCTTTCCCTGGATATTATGAAACTTTGATTTCAAAACCATTTGAATCTTTTCCTCTTTGAACTTTTAAGACACCCCCCCCCCCCGCTTTATTTTTTTAGGACATATCTCTTCCCATAGTTTCCCAAATTGGGCATAAAAGAAGCAAAACAAATGAGTTGCTTAATCTGACTATATATTTCAACTATATGTTTCCTAGGTTGCATCCTGCAAACATCTTTAAAATTCCAAGTTTGGCACATAGATTTTAACCAGTAATTCATGTTCTATAAACTGCACTATGTTAGTTGATTGGATTGCATATCTCTGTCTGCAAATTACATAGACTTTTTGGTTCCAATGTTGTCTGTCAAAATTAATTCTCTTATTCTGCAATGTTGTATTTCCATAATAGAATAGAATAGAATAGAATTCTTTATTGGCCAGGTGTGGTTGGACACACAAGGAATTTGTCTCGATGCATATGCTCTCAGTGTACATAAAAGAAAAGATACATTCATCAAGAATCACTTAATGATAGTCATAGGGTACAATAAGCAATCAAATCATACTAGGAAACAGTCAATATAAATCGTAAGGATATAACCGACAAAGTTACAGTCATATAGTCACAAGTGGGAGGGGATGGAAGATAAGGAGTGATGAGAAGATTAATAGTAATAGTGCAGACTTTGTAATAGTTGGACAGTGTTGAGGAAATTATTTGTTTAGCAGAGTGATGGCTTTTGGGGAAGAACTGTTCTTGTGTCTAGTCGTTCTGGTGTGCAGTGCTCTATAGTGTCGTTTTGAGGGAAGGAGTTGAAACAGTTTATGTCCAGGATGTGAGAGGTCTGTAAATATTTTCACAGCCCTCTGTTTGACTCATGCAGTATACAGGTCCTCGATTAAAGGCAGGTTGTTTCTGCATTCCTAATTATCCTCTGAAGTCTGTTTCTGTCCTGTTGGGTTGCAGAACCAAACTAGACAGTTATAGAGGTGCAGATGATAGACTCAGTCATTCCTTTGTAGAACTGTATCAGCAGCTCCTTGGACAGTTTGAGCTTTCTGAATTGGCGCAGAAAGAACATTCTTTGTTGTGCTTTTTTGATGACATTTTTGATGTTAGGTGTCCATTTTAGGTCATGTGATATCGTAGAACCTAGAAATTTGAAGGTCTCTACTGTTGATACTGTGTTGTCTGGTATTGTAAGAGGTGGTAGTATGGGAGGGTTTCTTCTAAAGTCTACCCCCATTTCTACGGTTTTGAGTGTTCAGTTCTAGATTCTTCCGGTTACACCACAAGGCAAGTTTGTATAACCTCCTGTCCGTATGCGGATTCATCGTTGTTTCGAATGAGACCAATCACTGTTGTGTCATCAGCAAGCTTCAGTATTTTAACAGATGGATCGTTTGAGATGCAGTCATTGGTATATAGGGAGAAGAGAAGTGGAGAAAGCACACAGCCTTGGGGAGGCCCTGTGCTAATTGTACAGGTATCAGATGTGATTCTGCCTAGCTTCACCTGCTGCTTCCTGTCTGTTAGGAAGCTTATGATCCACTTACAGGAGTGTTCAGGTACCACTGGTTGGTTTAATTTACTTAGAAGAATGTCTGGAATGATGTTATTGAACGCTGAACTGAAGTCTACAAAGAGGACCCTTGCATAGGTATTTGGAGATTCAAGGTGTTGTAGGATGTAATGCAGAGCCATGTTGACAGCATCATCTGTCAATCTATTTGCTCAGTATGCAAACTGCATGGGATCTAACAGCGGATCTGTGATGGTTTTCAGGTAGGACAGCTCAAGCCTTTCAAAAATTTTCATAACTACAGATGTTAGAGCAACTGGTCTGTAGTCATTCAGTTCCTTGATGGAGGGCTTATTTGGCACTGGGATGATAGTAGAGCGTTTGAAGCAGGAAGGAACATAGTACATCTCTCGTGATCTATTGAAGATTCGAGTGAAGATGGGGGCCAATTGGTCAGCACAGACTTTTAAGCAAGAAGGAGTTATCTTGTCTGGCCCTGGTGCTTTTCCTGGCTTTTGTCTGTGAAATAGATCTTGCACTTCTTTTCCTGTGATCACCAGAGGTTGTGAACCCATGGGTCGGGGCCAGTTGTAGGAGGCTTGGCTGTTGTTGGTGTGTTTGAGATGGGGGTTGTGGAGATAGGTGGCTGTAGTTTCCTTTCAAACCTGCAATAAAACACATTCAGGTCATCTGCTAGTTGTCGATTTCCTTCTCCCTGGGAAGGAGGTTTGCTGTAGTCAGTGATGTTTTAAAGAGTTTTCCACGTGTTTGCTGGTTCATTTGTTGAGAACGGATTCCTTAACTTTTCAGAGTAGCTTCTTTTTGCTGCTCTGATCTCTCTTTTTAATATTTCTGGCCTAATTGTATAGCATTCTGTCACCTTTTCTGTAGGCTTCCTCTTTGGAACGATGTAGCTGCTTAAGTTTAGCTGTGAACCAAGGTTTATTGTTACTATATATTTGCAGGTTCCTTGTTGGTACACATAAGTCTTTGCAGAAGCAGATGTTCCTACGATTCTAGTTTCTTCAATTTGTCCAATTTTTGCATTCTAATCACAGCTGCTACATTTAGTGTCTCTTACAATCTGCGATAGAATCTTTAATGTCTTTAATAATCTATCATTTATTTTCAGATATATTCCAATTTTAATAGATATAATCTGGTTGTTTACTAGGTTCTAGTCAAGCTCATACTTAGCAAAGTCAAGAATAATATCTAAATTGGAGAACAACTGATTCTGACAAACATTAATCATATTAGCCCTATAAAATGAGAAATGGAAAAATAGGTAATAATCTGGACACACCAATTCTAAAAACTTTTTTAAAAAATCTATATTATTTCAAGGTTTATTAAGATAAAAGCAAGGCAAATCACAACATTAATAGACAGGGATTCTTAATGTGATGCCAGGAGCCCCTAAAATTTAAAATACAATTGACTTGTCTTGTAATCTTGGTATCACAAATTCCGGAATCTGTGCTAAGTAATTGAATTTAACTAGAGTTAAATTGAAATCTGCAAGAAATGCAATGGAATATAAGGCTGACCCCACTCCAGTCTGACCCCAGCCTACTCACTTGGCTAGATAAGCAAACAATTTTGTGACATTTTTAAAAACACTTTACTGACTTTTGCTGAGTATGACCTAACAGTATTCCAAGTCTTTCCCCATTTAACTTATTCCAGTCTTCTTTTTCATATATCCACCCTTTTCATATTAACTATCGTAAAAATTGGATTCCATCCCACAGTAACCTTTAGTGCAAGGCCCATTAAAATGACTGGGAACCCTGAAAAGTGTAGCAAATCATTTCACAGCAAGGCATGTGCAGTTCTGTTAAGATGGCATGTTAAGCTACAATGATATACCCGCACTACATCAAATTTCAAGCTTATTTAAAGAGGTCCAACTAATACAGCTTATATAATTCTATTTTATTTTATTGCACTGTGCATTTTCTGTTCTGTTCCAACCCATACTAATATACACTGCTCAAAAAAATAAAGGGAACACTTAAACAACACAATGTAACTCCAAGTCAATCACACTTCTGTGAAATCAAACTGGCCACTTAGGTAGCAACACTGATTGACAATCAATTTCACATGCTATTGTGCAAATGGAATAGACAACAGGTAGAAAGCATAGGCAGTTAGCAAGACATCCCCAATAAAGGAGTGGTTCTGCAGGTGGTGACCACAGACCACTTCTCAGTTCCTATGCTTTCTGGCTGATGGTTTGGTCACTTTTGAATGCTGGCGGTGCTTTCACTCTAGTGGTAGCATGAGACGGAGTCAACAACCCACACAAGTGGCTCAGGTAGTGCAGCTCATCCAGGATGGCACATCAATGTGAGCTGTGGCAAAAAGGTTTGCTATGTCTGTCAGTGTAGTGTCCAGAGCATGGAGGCGCTACCAGGAGACAGGCCAGTACATCAGGAGACGTGAAGGAGGCCGTAGGAGGGCAACAACCCAGCATCAGGACGTTACCTTCGCCTTTGTGCAAGGAGGGACAGGAGGAGCACTGCCAGAGCCCTGCAAAATGACCTCCAGCGAGCCACAAATGTGCATGTGGCTGCTCAAACAGTCAGAAACAGACTCCATGAGGGTGGTATGAGGGCCTGATGTCCAAAGGTGGGGGTTGTGCTTACAGCCCAACACCGTGCAGGACGTTTGGCATTTGCCAGAGAACACCAAGACTGGCAACTTTGTCACTAGTGCCCTGTGCTCTTCACAGATGAAAGCAGGTTCACACTGAACACATGTGACAGATGTGACAGGGTCTGGAGATGCCGTGGAGAACGTTCTGCTGCCTTCAACATCCTCCAGCATGACTGGTTTGGCAGTGGGTCAGTAATGGTGTGGGGTGGCATTTCTTTAGGGGGCCACACAGCCCTCCATGTGGTCACCAGAGGTAGCCTGACTGCCATTAGGTACCGAGGTGAGATCCTCAGACCCCTTGTGAGACCATATGCTGATGTGGTTGGCCCTGGGTTCCTCCTAATGCACGACAATGTGGCTGGAGTGTGTCAGCAGTTTCTGCAAGATGAAGGCATTGCTGCTATGGACTGGTCCACCTATTCCCCAGACCTGAATCCAATTGAGCACATCTGGGACATCATGTCTCGCTCCATCCAGCAATGCCACATTGCACCACAGACTGTCCAGGAGTTGGGGGATGCTTTAGTCCAGGTGTGGGAGGAGATCCCTCAGGAGACCATCTGGCACCTCATCAGGAGCATGCCCAGGCGTTGTAGGGAGGTCATACAGGCACGTAGAGGCCACACACACTACTGAGCCTCATTTTGACTTGTTTTAAGGACATTACATCAAAGTTGGATCAGCCTGTAGTGTTTTTTTCCACTTTAATTTTGAGTGTAACTCCAAATCCAGACCTCCATGGGTTGCTAAATTTGATTTCCATTGATAATTTTTGTGTGATTTTGTTGTCAGCACATTCAACTATGTAATGAACAAAGTATTTAATAAGAATATTTCATTCATTCAGATCTAGGATGTCTTTAATTTTGTGTTTCCTTTATTTTTTTGAGCAGTGTAATAATAATATACATGAACAGCAAAATGAATCTGAAGGAGCTAAATATGCATTTACCTCTTCTAATCTCTGATTCAGAACTTGTGGTTCTGTTCAGAATTGAAGGGCATTTCTGCTTGGGTACATGGTGAACTTTAACTGATTTTCTGCAATCCAGCCTTGTCTAATAGTAATAATAACTTTGTTGGCATGAAATGAAATCTATCTAAGCAGCAAAAAAGCATTCAGAAGGATCACTGTTATAACTGATAATAGTACTCCCATTGGAGAAGTGAAAAGATCACCTGGGAAGGAGACCAGACAAGTAGAACTGTGCTTTGGAATAAAATATCAAACAGAGGTAGATTTACAATACATGGATTAATGCATACTGTCTCTGCCCTCCATGTTTCCATGTGTGCCTTACCTCCACCTTATGAATTCAGCATAAATCTCTAAAATGAGATTCTAAATTCACTCCACTTACAACATTTAGAAGCATCTTGGTGTGGGGAGTGTCTATGGAGATTCTCCGTCATCCAGGTCATGGTTGTCCCAAAGGTGCTTTTTCAAAAGGCAACTGAACTTTGTTTTCAAGGTGGAACAAACAAAGTCCAATTGCCTTTGAAAAAGCACCTTTGGGACAATGGCTGATGTCCTATGGTGCTTCTAACTTATAAAAGGTAGGACTAAAATAGTGGCTTTTGTAAGACAAAGCTAAATGCCAGGAACTGTCAGATGTGTAAGATCAGGTTCACAGATGAAGAGTCAATGGAATTCATGGGAGGTGGAATTTAGTTTGCTTGTAGCTACGTAGAGATTCTAGGTTTATCCCTCTTCTAACTCCACCCACAGGTTTTGCCATTCCTTCTCCTACAGGAGCACAAGACTATATTGCTGCTGTTAAAGAATGTATAGTAAATAATATTTGTACTAATTAGCTGTTCAGTTTGGCTTAAAACATCTATCACATTGAAAGTAAATCCTGATACATAGTAAACATGGGTTTCAAAGCATAACAAGCAATTGCATTTCTCATATCCATTCTGTGATAAAATCACCATTTTGATCCAGATCTTTCTTGATCCCTAACCCTCACCCACCATCTCCCATAAGACAAAATTAGAAGGGTCCCACAACTACACCCCCATGGAGAAAAGCATTCATCCTTTGCACAAAATACATTGGGGGGCAGGAGATACCAAGTTTTGTAGCTGGTTTTATTTTGGTGCACCGTTGCATCTTAAAGAGCCAGATGGGCCTGTAGGAGGTGGTAGCCAGTTTTAACTTAGCCTTGGATAGTAAAAGTCGGTGGAAAAAGCTTTGAATACTTGCTAGCTGTGAGCAAGATGCAAATGTTCAATAAAACAGCGATGTACTCTCACTATGAAGGAATTAGTTGTTTCTTTAACAGACATTTTCAGTAAATGAGAACTAAAACAAGAGAATCACTAAATAGGCCTATTACTAAATGCCTATCAGCCCCTATCCATTGAGACAGAAGAGAAGATCATCTATCTTATTTGGAGGAGCAGTAGATGAAAAATAAGATAACACTGCTTAATAATTTAGAGGGCAGATGAACTTTGCCTCTGTTCTAGCCCCAACTAAGGTTGTGGCGCTCAGCAAAAAGGAGCTGTTAGGTTAATGACTAAGAGACTGGATGCAAGCTGAGAAGTCACACAAATACAGTAAGATTCTGGGTACTTCCTAAGCCAGGGGTGTCAAACTCGCGTTGTTGTGGAATCATCACATGAGGTATCGGGACTTTTTCCCCCTTGTTGAACTGTGTGTGAGTGTGGCCAGTGTGTGACGCATCCAGCCTGCAGGCCAGCAGTTTGACAGCCTTGTCCTAAGCAATGACAGGATTCTCGCCTAAGAATATATTTATAGAGAAGCAAGGTCAGGAGGAATAAATGAGCTGTTGGCTGATACGCATGTGAGAAAGGAAAAGTCATGCTGTGAACAAGAATTTTCAATTCAGAATAGAATTGGAAGAGATCTTGGTGGAGTTCTAGTCCAACTCTCTGAGGAGACCCTATGCCATTTCAGACAAAATGATTGAAAAAAAAAAAACACAAAACAACCCCCAACACCCCAAAAACAAAGGAGGAAAAAAAAAAAACAAAAACCAAAAAAAAAAAAAAAAACCACCACCCCAACCCCACTCCTACTAAAATTTAAAAAAAAAAAAAAAAAAAAAAAAAAAAAAACCCAAACCACAAAAAAAAAAAAAAAATCCCCCCCTAAAACAACAACAAAAAAAAAAAAAAACCCCAAAAACAACACCCAAAAAAAAAAAAAAAAAAAAAAAAAAAAAAAAACAAACCCCCCCCCCCCCCCAAACCCCAACCCCCAAAACCCAAAACCAAAAAAAAAAACAAAAAAAAAAAAAAAAAAAAAAAAAAAAAAAAAAAAAAAAAAAAACAAAAAAAAACCCAAAAACAACAAAAAAAAAAAAAAACAAAAAAAAAAAAACAAACAAAAAAAAAAAAAACCAAAAAAAAAAAAAAACCACACACCCCACACCCCCCCCCCCCCCCCACCCCCCAAACCCCCCCCCCCCCCCCCCCCCCCCCCCCCCCCCCCCCCCCCCCCCCCCCCCCCCCCCCCCCCCCCCCCCCCCCCCCCCCCCCCCCCCCCCCCCCCCCCCCCCCCCCCCCCCCCCCCCCCCCCCCCCCCCCCCCCCCCCCCCCCCTCCCTCCCCCCCCCCCCCCCCCCCCCCCCCCCCCCCCCCCCACCCCCCCCCCCCCCCCCCAAAAAACCACACACAAAAACCAAGTGGCTGTCCAGTCTTTTCTTAAAATCCTCCAGTGATGAAGCACCTACAACTTCTGAAGGCAAGCTGTTCCACTGGTTAATTGTTCTCAGTATTGGGAAGTTTCTGCTTAATTCCAGATTGATTAATTTCCATCCATTGTTCCTTGTCCTGCCCTTTGGGGCTCTGGAAAATAAGTTGACCCCCTCTTCTTTGTGGCAGCCCATCAAATATTGGAATACCCCTAGTTCTTCTTTTCTCTAGACTGGCCATATCTAAATCCTGCAGCAATTATTCATATGTTTTAGTATCCAAGCCGTGAATCATCTTGCTTTGCTTCTTTGCACTTTTTCCAAAGTTTTATCATCTTTTTTGTAACGTGGTGACCAAAACCGGATGCAGTATTAAGGTTTTATAAAGTGTATTAATACTTTACGTGATTTTGATTCTATGCCTCTGTTATACAACCAAGGATAGTATTAGCTTAAGGATTGTATTGCTATTACTTAAGAGTAGTAGCATCTCTTCTCTGCTCCATAGTGCTGACTCACACATACAATGGGCAGTTATATAGATCCCCAAGCCCCTTTATTATGTCTTGAGTCAGGGAAATCCTTGCTGAGTATATGACATGCATCAAACTTGCTGAAATGTTTCAGGAGTGGTAAAGCCAACTTTATGTGCCTTTCTCACAAGTAACGAATCTGTTGCTGTTGCTGTTGGCTGGATTCCTCCTCATCCCCATGTTCTGATGATACAGTTAAATAAGAAATATAATCAACATTGAATTCTTCACATCTTGGTTCAGATAATTTCATTAATTCTCAATTTTAAAACAACCATGGTAGCCTTTTGAGGATCTTACATATTTTCCTCATTAATCCTATAGGCTAAGGCTTGACTTGATACATAGGTTGTTTCTGCTGCCACTTCTGCTTTTGTGCAAACTGTCTCATTTCACATAGAGAGAAGAGGCTTAAACAGGGCTTAAGATGTCCACCACATCACCTCATGGAAGTTCCAGCATTGTTAGTCTGATAGGCAATGAAGTTATCATGCTCTGATTCATTTCTTAAAAGATAATTTTCTTAATCTGGTCTCATTTAGAGATGCTAACATATTTGGAGGGAACCAATTAGGCTTATGCTGAAGCTACTGGAAACCACATTTTTGCTATCCCCTTAGTCTTCTGAATGGACCCATTTATTGCATATTTCAACTGAAAGTGCAAGAAATGACCTGAAACATATATTACATAAAGGTAAAGTGATATAGATTGAGAAAGATTTACTGAGAATTCCATGTAAATGTGCCTGATAAATATAAATAAAATATTCATCTATTTTATAAGAATCTTCTGATTTGGTATGTAACCAGTGACAAGGCTAAATTTCATACTGGAAATTATCAGGCAATTCACTGAAAATAAAATAGCCAACACTGAAATATTTGTATATTCATCTGTGATGTCTAGCCAATATATCATAATCTAGATTATCTGGTCCAGCAATCTCATTAAAGACAAAACTCCTTGTCCCCTTCTCATAAAAAAGTGCTAAAGCAGCAGCAAGGAGGGACGTAATGGCTATAGTTTGTGAGCAAATAAATGCAAAAGGGAGAAAAACGCACACATAAAAGTCAAGTTTGTTTTTTTGTCCCCCTCAATGATCAGTTCAGTTTTTTTGAAAACAGCTCTTTCATCTTGAGAATCTTTAGAGCCCCTTCGAAAACTTGTGTTTTAGCATGATTTCAAACACCCAGTGTTTGAAAACATCTTCGGGAGTTGATAGTAACTACTATTCTTCTTGTTGACCAGAACTATGAGTTCTGGTCTAGGTTTAATAAAGGTAATACTATAATTGGTATCCCAGCAACTGAGCGTCCATTCATCTAAGATACTCAGCTCAGTTGACTCCTCATTCTCTACATGGATCATAGGACCAACCTTGCCTGGTTCTCAAACAACAATGGGACGTGATGAAGAGAAAAATTACCTTATCACCAAGTTAAATTGGTTCTTCACTCTCACCAGAGCACTTACCTGAAATTAGCTGTGGTTGGCGTTTTGCAAAGGTGAACTCAGTTTAGATTATAAATGCACTCCTTGTTTGTCTTTTCACTGCTGAAAATCTGTCAGTGAGGAGAAGGGATAATAGCAGGCTATTAAGTTCTTTCTGCATAATGTAATTCAGGAGTCAGGAGGCTGTTTGGTCATTTATGTCTTTGAAAAGCTCAGAATAATTTTCAGTTATTATCTTCCCTTTTTTAGAGCTTATTTCAAATATCAATATACAGACTCCTCATCCCCAGCTTTTCCATCACTTCACACTCTCTGCTTTGTGATTTCCTGGCATCTATTATTTTTGTGTGGTCTGAATTTCTGGGATTTAATTTTTTTGGGGGAAAAAAATTCTGCACCACATTTTTCTTGGTCACTTTATGTATCGGTTGTAGCAAGGTACTGATATTTAACTGGTGTTTGTAAACTGAAACTAACATCTTGTACATCCCGAAAAGCATGTAAACACAGTTTTCTGGGTTAACAATGAATGCTGATTCAGGCATCTTTAATGTTAACTACCTTCCTGCCGATCCCCATCAAACAGAGCAGCCAGGCCTGGGAGGTATATTGTTCCCTAGTACCATGTGACAACTATTCAAATACTTGCTTGAGTAAGTATTTAATGCCATTCCTGTTATATTATATATCAGAAGAAGAAAGGCTATGGAGCAGAGGTGGTATTCAGCAGGTTCTGATCAGTTCTGGAGAACTGGTAGCAGAAATATTTAGTAGTTCGGAGAACCAGCAAATACCACCTCTGACTGGAGATTTTACAGTATCCTTTCCCTGCCATGCTCACCACGCCATGCCCACAGAACCAGCAGTAAAAAAAAATTGAATCCCACCACTGCTATGGAGATCAGGTAAATTAAGATTTCATTAGGTTGCTGGAATATCCCTGGAAAACATGAATTATAAACACTTAGATTACAGATATAATGAGTTTATCTAGCATTGCTAGCTCCTAGGAACATATCTATCTATCTTGTACTACTGAATGATTTATCATTTCCCTATGTCCTGAACTAGCACAGCCAAAACTATAGTAGGGAAGCTACTGAACAATTAGTGCTCTGCATGAAAATTCTTTTACATTTTCTACAGCTCTTGTCTTACCTATCATAAAAGATAGAGAAAACATAGGAAATTCTATGTTTTATTTGAAGTGGAAACTTATTTATTTACAATTTGCCCAGGAGATTCACTGATAAAGATTTGAATTCAAATCTCCCAATAGTATGTTTTGCTGAACAAAAGCAGAATGCTGAAAGAATGTCGAATAATTACATTGCAGAACATCTCATTAAAAATAATAAAATGCTCATAATGTAGCTGTTTCAGATGCAGAACACAGGTTTAGATAAGCTATCAATGAATGTATTTGAAGTAAAAGCTAGTTTCATTAAGAAATACATGAGGTTAGAAAATCCTCACTTTGGTCTAAACTACAACTTGATTACAGGGAAGCAGAAGAGACAGAGGGAGAGGGAGGGAGGTTCGCACCAACGTGCCTACCGTCCCTGTCCTATTGTTTCTCTTATTCTTCTTTTATTTTTCTTATATGTACCCATTTCATGTATTCACAACTATGTATACACTTATACTTATTATCTTGTAAACAATTGGCAAATCAAATAAATAAATAAAAATAAATAAATAAATTTAAATACAGAGAAACAGACACAATCCAACGTTGAATGTCCTTCTTGTCTGTTTCTTGATATATCATAATGGTCAAAATATGTTCATGGGTGCAAAGTGAGAATGCAATAAAGATGAATGTCCTGTCTTTCATATCTCTATCAGTCTTCATTTCTTCTGCTTCAATTAAATCTCAAGTGACAATATAATGAATGAACTCCACTGACTGAGTATTTCAGATTGGGAAATGTGTGCAACCAGAGAGGTTTCAATGAGATGGAAAGATGTGTAGGAGAAAGAAAGTCCATCAACAGTATCTTTCACCATTTCCAATAATAAAGAGCTTAAAACATCACCAAGAGAACTTATGACATCCTCAAGCTTTAAAATGAAAGACAGGGAAGAAATATTTTGAGAAGTTGCAAGGAAGATGTGGGCATAGTGTTAAAACTTAAGGGCAAATGAGTAATCTGGCTGAAAGAAACCAAGGCCCATCTTAGTACTGCATTTGTTTCAGAGGTGGTATTCAGCAGGTTCTGATCAATTCTGGAGAACCAGTAGCGGAAGTTTTGAGTAGTTCAGTGAACTGGCAAATACCGCCTCTGACTGGCCCCGCCCCCATCTATTCTCTGCCTCCCGAGTCCTAGCTGATTGGCTGGGTCTTCTTTTGTTGCCCTGCACAGGAGAAGGGAGCTGGAAAGCAGGTTGGTGGGGTGGGGAGGGAATGGGATTTTTCAGTAACCTTCCCCCAGGAGTGGGGAGGGAATTGAGATTTTACAGTATCCTTCCCCTGCCACGCCCACCAAGCCACGCCCACAGAACCAGTAGAGGCAATGTTTCCACAACGTGGAAACTGGTAATGATTTGACTTCTCCTTTTCTTCCCAGTCTAAGCAAATCTCTTCAAACTAAGTGAAATTTGGGCAGAGACCATGCATCTTCAAGGTATCTTCAGACACACTCTTCTTAGCTTTGGGCTAGGACAGTGGTGGGATTCAATTTTTTTTACTACCGGTTCTGTGGGCGTGGCTTGGTAAGAATGGCAGGGGAAGGATACTGCAAAATCTCCATTCCCTCCCCATTCCTGGGAGGAGGTTATTGCAAAATCCCATTCCCTTCCCATCCCACTAACCTGCTTTCCAACTCCGTTCTCCTGTGCAGGGCAACAAAAGAAGACCCAGCCAATCAGCTGGGAGGTGGTATTTCCCCGTTCTGCGAACTACCCAAAATTTCCGCTATTGGTTCTCCAGAACTGGTCAGAACCTGCTGAATGCCACCTCTGGGCTAAGAGAAGCATGTTTAACAGAGATGGAAAATGCATCTCTGTTGATAAAAACCACAACAAGAAAAGAGAAAGTAGTCCAGCCCTGAAAAATGTCAACTGTCTTGTTCCAATGTGAACTATCATATAATTTATTCTTAGAATAAGCCTCACTTGCCTTTTCTAGATACTGACAGAAAATATTATTCTGTAAGGTTTAGTCCTCATGCAATGACAGAGATGGTACATCTGTTTTTGGATTTCATTATTTTGTTTGGTAAGGTTGGGATCAAGCAACTGAATGCTCCTTTACCCAAAACCTGTCTTGCACACAGAGAACCAGATACCAGATGTTAGAAAGAAGGGTTCTAAATTAAACTTCTTACCAGCATATCAATTTTCTATATGGATAAAATAAATTTGTATGGGGGGATATTTAATTATGTATACTTTTGTTACCACAGTGTCAGCATTCCAGCATTCCAATCAGTAACTCCAAGACAACCATATCTCAAGAGTACCTTTATTAGAATAGCAACTGGCACATCTGTGGAATCCCGAATCTAAATTTTTTTGGGCTTCCCACAATTCCCCAAACTACAAATCCATCTCCCCCTTGGCTGTCATCACATCACATGGCCCAATCATGATCCATCCAAAAGTAAGATCCTTATTTCATCCTGTGCCATAGTCAATGACTTTGAACTAACAAAAGAATTTTATTTTGTCTACTTAGAGCTACTCAACTGAAATCACCTCCCACTTTCTCAGGCTACATGGCAGTGTGGAATATGGCTTCAAAAGTTGACACACAGCTTGAAATGGTTGAACCTAAAATCAACCTAATGTGGTGTTGCCCAGAATTGTCACCTAAGAGCAAAAAGGCATATCAATGCTTTTTACCAACAACCAGGTAATCCACTCACTAGAGGCTACTTAGATTTTTATGAAAGCACTTTTAACTATTTCTCTGCTTGTTGAAATGACCAATATTTCTGAAATGCAACAGCAATGTTCAGCAATTATGGATGGTAGAATTAAGTCATGAGATTTAGGCTGGTAAGTGACAGAAGTTGACTGGAGTTGGAACGGTATGATTAAGTCTAGCATGCTGTATATTCGCCCATATTCATGGGTTAAATTGCTGTAAATTTCACATTAGAAGAATGCTAAGTGATTTAATACACAAAGGAAGGGAACATTAATCAGACTGAAACGAGATAAAGCAAATTGTCGGAGAACTGACTTCAGAGTTATTGCTGGGTGTTATTATTACAAGTAGTTTGTTCTGAATCCCAGGTACAGAATGCTTATTATGGAAGGCAATGAGAACAATGACAGGAAAGTCCAGAACAAATGTGCTTGTGACTGATTGTCCTCATGTTAGAGAAATTATGTAAAACACTAATCCCTTAAAAGGACTACCTCAGAATCTACATATTGTTATATATTGTTATATGTTAATCTTTAGAGCTCAGCTACAGAAAGGACATGGTGGCACAGCTGAGTCCACAGGATGAAAGGTTGAGATCTCAAACCTCTTCTTCTTCCTCCTCTTTGGTGCCTACATATCCAAGCTCCATCTCCTGAACTGATTTAGTGGCTTCATTGTTGTAACACTTATATTTCACGGAGTATTTGTAATGGTATTTTGAAATGAGCTTGGGAGATAGGTGGAAGAGCTGCAGTGGTGGGATTCAAATTTTTTACTACCAGTTCTGTGGGCGTGGATTGGTGGCCGTGGCAGGGGAAGGATACTGTAAAATCCCCATTCCTTTCCCACTCCTGGGGGAAAGATACTGCAAAATCCCATTCCCTCCCCATCCCACTAACCTGCTTTCCAGCTCTGTTATCCTGTGCAGGGCAACCAAAGAAGGCCCAGCAAATCAGCTAGGACTCAGGAGGCAGGGAATAGATGTGGGCGGGGCCAGTCAGAGGTGATATTTGCCGGTTCTCCGAACTACTCAAAATTTCCCCGACTGGTTCTCCAGAACCTGATGAATACCACCTCTGAAGAGCTGCAGATTGGACAACAGTCAAACAGTGTAAGGATGGCAAATATCTTAGTTGGGACCCTCCCTAGATTCTTGGACTGTAATGATGAGAGGCTAAAGATATACTTTCAGACTTGAGATTCTAAAATAATCATATAATAAAGTTAGAACTGGCATTTCTGAGGGTGCTCCTTGTCTGAACTAACTCATAACACTGAGTACTTCACTGATAAGTAAGAAAGATAGGACTCCTGTACCTTTTTGGTAAATGGGATGGGAAGGGAAGCCATGGGGAAGAGCAAATTGTATATGTCACCTCCTGGCCATCTAGTTCAGTATTCTTTGCATCAGGAAGTTGGAAGTCACAATCACATGAGGTCCTTGTTTAATAACTCTCAATGACTCACTTAATGATGGCAACTGGGGACTATTGGAACTGCCTTTGCTAAGCAGTATAATCACATGAGATTGTACAATATGGTTGTGTCACCAATGAAAATTTTGGTTCCAATTGCCATTGTTAAGTGAGGACTACCTGAACATTATTAGGCATATTAAAGTTTTGGGAGGACAGATCTGGCAGTCTGGGCACACAATTGCTTATTACTGCACTTTATTACATTTTACATTGTTGAAATCTGTTTTGGTTTGCCAAAATACAGCAGAAAGTATTACTGATATCTCTAATTAGTTCTTATTGCAAAATGCTTACACTGGAGCCGGCATTCATATGTTTCCCCTATCCCAAATGTTCTAAACAGGGAAGCTGGAATCGGTGGAGAAATTGGAATTAAGCAAACTAAAAAAGGTCACATTTACATTCCATGATGCTCACTTGATTTTTTATTAATAATTTTATGAAGAATGGATTAATTTTATTAAGCTGATAAAACTGATCAAAAACTTGGTACAAAAATACATTTTAAAAAAGAAAGAAAAGAAGTACTAAAAAGTGTAGGAAAAAAGTGATTTTCTATGCTCACTTGAATTTTCAAGAGCACATGAAATAAAGAGGACCCAGGCAAGTGGGGTGGGAAACCCACTTTAATGCTGCCACTGGCATTATAGTGGCACAATGAATACATCTTCCTTATCTCAGATTTAATATCTCTTGGTCCTTGGCTATATAAGATATACACAGGCATATTTTATTTTATATTATTTTATTTATATCCTGCCTTTATTATTGTTACAAATAGTTAATAAATGAGAAGATTTGAATGCTACTTCCGGTCAAGGGCCTTTATCATAGTATTTTAAGGACCATAATTAAGCTCTTTCCTTATTTAAAACAGATGCCCCACCTTCCTTGTTCTAGGCACAGATTTGTAATCTGGAATGGTATTTTAGTTTCAAAAACTTAAAATGAATCAGAATTCAAGAAAAAACATTATGAAACTGTTCTATTCCTCTTGTTCTGAAAAGAGATGATTTATGAAGCCACCAGAAAAAGAAAAAGCTCTTGATCCAATCTTTAGGACCCAATGACAGAGCAATGAATGCAGAACTGCTAATAACCCAACTTGCTTTTTCATACTGGTAATATTTTCAGTATACTTATACACTTGCACACAGAATGTTTCCAAACAGAGAAATAGCTAAGAAGTATGCATGCAGAAATACTACAGCTGGTTGTTTTATCCACTGCAAATATCACCTGGAGACTAAAATGCATCAGTTTTCACTGACCATAGCTGGCAGTTTTGACCAGTATCTTATCTAAACTCAAGGGAAGGCCATTCCTACGTTAGTCCCCATTATCTATTTTGAGAGACAAAAATAATTTGCTGGGGGCTGAGGGAGAAGAAGGGAAGAGCAAATACAATTAAATATTTACTTATTTATAGTGTTGTACCATGAAGAAACATGCCCCTATTTCTCCTCCTGGATATGCATACTGTGAATTGGGTTGTAGTAAACTCACTTATATTTCTACAGTTCAGATGAGTTAGACCTATACAGGAAGCTGGCAGTTGGAGGAAATTATCCATTATGGTTGTCTCAGAGAGAGATTGTATCTAAAAGTCAAATTCCACCCATCTATAATAGTATAGATGTTGCTTTCCTCAGGTGAGTATTTTGAGAACCCAAGCTTTTGGAGCTTGGTTGTTATCTCCAGAATGGAAATAGAAATCCTTCTTTCTTGTCCTCTTTCATAAGTAGCAATTGGTTTTATGAGCCTTTTGACAAACATTCTAAGTTGTTCATCTCTATAATAAATGCAGATCCAGTGGTATGAAAGACTATACAACTTCATAGTTCAGTTCAGATTTGCTACTGTGGTAGTTATAGTGGTAGTGACAATAGGTCTCTATGCTGCAATATTAGGAATATGTGTAGGTTTTTTTTTCTCCTCAAATAGCAACTTGCACCCTGTTACAGTCGCAGATGATTATTTGGAGTAATGGCACTTCTAAAAGTGAGGTTGGAGACAGACAATATTTTTTAAGACTGCTGAAAATGATCAAGAGGTATCATTTCTTCCTGTGTCTGCAAATAGGCTAGTCTTTGCGGGTTTTTAAAATCACAGAAAACCGTACCAGACTGAATATGAATCTGCTCTACAATTAATAAAATCATCGGTACAGGTAGCTTAGTATTCTTTGCAATAAGGGTTTCTAATATTACAGGTGGAAAGTTTTCATTCAGCTGTACCTAGCATTGCTGGACATATTGGGTGCAATGTGTCATAGGCCAGGCCCAAGGATTCAAATTCCAAGTTTGAAACTGACCCTGAAGAAGCTGCTCTAGCTGAGCCTGTGGAATTTTAAGCTCAGGAAAGACAAATCCAAAAATCAGATCAGGCTGATCAAACATAGGCACCATCTGATCAGCTGGAAAAGTCAGGTGAGGAATGTAAGACTTCCAGGTCCCTACACCTGATGAGCAGAGAAGAGAGAGCAATTCTATAAGGCTCCTCGCCAAGCAACGTTGTATACCCTATGATTAGTGACAGCTGGTTGTAGGCTTATTTAAGAAACAGCTCTGAATTGCGCTTTCTTTGCTGGAAACACCATCTGACCTCTCATGACACTCAACATTTTTTAAAAGATCATTTCTACTGGGCCTAATACACTGTTAATTTATGTCAGTCAGACGTGACTACAGGCAAGACAAAAGTAGGTGGAGGTATCCATTTTTTTCCTGAGCGTCAGTCATTCAGAAACACATGGTATATTATGTCCAGGCAACACTGGATTTCAACATTTATAATTGTCTTTCATAGACTTTGGTTCTCAGGGTCAATGTTTCATAATAAAATGCTCTATGGTAAATTCAAGAATCTGAACAACTTTTTGAAATTGGCATGCTAAATCAACAGAGTAAAGGAAAGTCATAATTATGAAATTAGCATTGTAGATTGACACTGGCATTTTTATCCTATTTGGAACCTCCCTTGAAATTTGGAGATAATATAATATTTCAGGGACAGCAGAAGGCAATGATTCACACCTTCACTTGAGGTACCTTGTTGGTATTTAATCTGTATGCTTTTTATGTATCAATCTCTATTGAAGTCTATCCATTAAAATTCAACATTATCATAATTTTATCCATCTATTTCTTCAGCCAGTTGAACAGTAATAACCAGAAACAGATCTTAAAGTTTGCGCAGTTGTAAGGCAACTTAGAATTCTCTAAACATATTAAACTGTATTTATCACAATCCTTTGGTGCTGGTGATTATAGTAAATAAAACCCAAACATTTGAAAAAACACTGGGTTGCTTATGTGAGAGAATCAGTTTTTAATTCATCCGGTTGCTTCAACTCATTGATAGAATTACTTGTAAATTGTGTGAAATTACCATTTTCATAGGAACAGAGAAAGGGTGTCCATTGGGCTAATTGCTTTTAACCATAATCAACGGTGTTAAAGGATTTGGAGAAAAGATGAGGAGGAGAAACTAAAGGAATAATGCCATCTGGAAAACGTTAAGTTTTGATGGCTGTCTATGAAAGAGATCTTTCCCACATTGCAAATTGCTTATGCTTTTCCAAACCTCTATTTGAAAAAAATGATCAAAGATATCCCTCTTTAAGGCTACAATATTTTGCCTTCTATTAAAATTACTACATTTTGTTCATGATATGAAGTAGCATTCAGCACATGGTCCTTTGCCAGGAAAGTAAATCAGAGAGTACCCGTGAACTGCAAAATATTGCTGAAGGCTTTCGTTTCTAGGGGCAATGAGATCTACAGAAAGATATCTTGATTTATATAGGATACTAAATAAGCACATCCTTTGCTTTCCATTAAAGCAAAAGTCTTTTTTAAAAAAAGCCCTATTCCAATGCCACAACATTGCTTCTTTCAAACCTTGCTTTGACTCCTCTGTGCCTGTTTTGTACTTGTTCATGGCTCTGATTCAGCCAGCAAAAAAGGCATTTTTTAAAGCAATTGTGATGGTGCATTTTATTATAGGGTTTTCTACCCACCTGACAAAAAAGCCCATTAGCTCATTTTACAAATAAATTGTGATGGTGGGATTTACTTTTTAAACAATTCATATTGTAATTTCAACTGGACAGTGACTCATGCTCTCTTTAGTTCCCTTTTTATTTCCCTGGTTTCAAAAGTTGAGAATGGCATTTTTCTTTACTGTGTGATGTTTTCAAGCGCAAGTAGGATGAATTGAAACCATAATTATTTTGCCCTTTTCTTTGAGATGTAACTGGTGCAAAGTCCAACAAAGAACAGCCTCAGACGTTAAATACCTGGTTTATGGAGTGCAACATGAACATTCAGTATTAATTCAAAAGAGCAGCCATGGAAGAGAAATCATTTATAGCTGTCTCACAAATCCCAATGACTTTTTGCAATAAAAAGAAAATAAAGTGGGGAGGGAAGAGATATTCTATTTGCAAGTCCTCAGTTGCATTTTAAAAGGATTCCTGAACAAGAGGAATATATCAGAGACATGAAAGATGGGAAAGGGAAATTATTCAAAATGTGACTTCAGTGGCACTGATTCTCAGTGCCTCGTAATTGACTCACCAAAAGGAGCAATAAATTTTAAATGGGCTTTTGTTTGTCCCTTCTTGTCAAGATTACTAATTTCAGGGTCACTTCCAGTGGTGGGATTCAAATAATTTAACAACCGGTTCTCTAATGATTTCTTCCAACAACCAGTTCACCAAACTGCTCAGGAAGTTAACAACCGGTTCTCCTGAAGTGGTGTGAACTGGCTGAATCCCATCACTGGTCACTTCCTATTGCCTTTGTTTCCAAACATACACACCAAAAGTTTTTGCTCTTTGACTCCAACCCCCCACCCCCACCCCATAGATATATTCTGCTAGGTATTAGGCTTTCCCTGCCTATACCAGATTTTCTTGAAACAAAAATATATGTTGCAAATATAAAACTACATGAGTAATAAATTATTCATCATCATTCTTATTCAGTTTTTTGCTCTCTCTCTCTCTGCCTCTTACAGATCTACCTGTTAAACCCAGGAGTGTAAAGATGTGCAAACAGTGAAACAGACCAATGGCAAAAATAAAAACGTCTAAGTATTGTGAAAAACAATAAGGAAGAGATACAGGAATCATTACACCATGACAGAGAGGTAAAAACAGGAGACAGGCAGTGGCTGGCTTCTTTCCACAGTAATCAGCAACTCATTACAAATTTCAATTGGGCAGCTTATTTCAAACCCAAATCAAATCACAGTTCTGTGTCTTTTGGCTTTTTCTTCTGATAAAAAGATAATGTATAGCCTTGAAAGCTTTTACTAGATTATTTGTTGTATCGACCAAAATGGTAGAGAAAAGTAAGGTTTTTACACTTGGGCAAGAAAAATCAAATGTACAGTACAAATCATTAGATGAAACCTGGCTCAATAGCAGTAACTGTGAGAGGGATCTTGGAGACTTAGTGGACATTAAATATGAGCCAGGAATGTGCAGCAGCAGCCAAAAAAGCTAATACAATCCTAGGTTGCAT
This sequence comes from Notechis scutatus, assembly GCF_049901735.1. NCBI lineage: Eukaryota > Metazoa > Chordata > Lepidosauria > Squamata > Elapidae > Notechis > Notechis scutatus. The sequence continues at coordinate 293,332,040 of NC_142009.1, forward strand.
TAACAGAGGGATAGACTCAAGATCATGTGAAGTATTAGTACTGCTTTATAAAGCCTTAATAAAACCATACATGGAAATACTGTATCCAGTTTTGGATGCCATGTTATAAAAAAGATGTTGAGATTCTGCAAAGAGTGAAGAAAAAAGCAACAAAGATGATTAGGGGACTGGAGACTAAACCATTTGAAGAATGGTTGCAGGAATTGGGTTTGTCTAGTCTAGTGAAAAGAAGGATTAGGAATAACATGATAGCAGTGTTCCAATATTTAAGGGACTGCCACAAAGAAGAGAGGGTGTTGAGGGTGTTGAGGTAATTCCCCATTAGGAGAATGAGCGCATACAGGGAGATGTAGTGAGAGAAGTGTTTGAATAATACACACACAGCACACAGATACACTGTACAGTAAATGTAGGTTTTTTTAACTTTCAATAAAGGTTTAAGCAAAGTTCAAAAACAAGCAGTCCAAAGTCATTCAAAAGTAAATCAGTCAGTTTTCAATCCAGGGATAATCCAATAACAAAGTCCAGTGTCAAAAACAGTTCAGTATCCGACTTACATCAAATCCAGAAATAGCAGTCAATTAGAAGGAACGGCAAAACTCTCCAACAGAAGGAAAAAGAGACTCACTGAGACACACTCTCTTCTGAGACTAAGACTAGACTAAACAACCCAGGTTTCTGGCTCCATCTTATGTCCGTTTGAGAAACCACACCCAATTACAGTTTTGCATTTTCTTAAAGATACAGTCTTAAAATGTTTATCCTGGTTTATACATTGTCCACCCCAAATAGCTGTTAGGTGACTTACATTCCTAACAGAGGGTCAACCTATTTTCCAAAGCATAGGTGGCAAGACAAGAAATAGTGGATGGAAACTAATCAAGGAGAGAAGAAACCTAGAACCAAGGAGAAATTTCCTAACAGTGAGAACAATTAACCAGTGGAGCAATGTGCCTTCAGAAGTTGTGGGTGCTCCATTACTGGAGGCTTTTAAGAAGAGACTGAATAGCCACTTATCTAGAATGGTATAGGTTTCCTGCTTGAGTGGTGGAATTCAATTTTTTTTACTACCGGTTCTGTGGGCGTGGCTTGTGGTCATGTGACTGGGTGGGTGTGGCTTAGTGGTCATGTGACTGGGTGGGCGGCTTGGTGGTCATGTGACTGGGTGGGCATGGCTTGGTGATCATGTGACTGGGTGGGCATGGCCAACTCAATGTCACTCATCAAGGGGTTCCTCACCTGGCCCCTCCCCTCCCAGCCATTCCTTGTCACCCAGCCTCAACTTATCTATAGTTCTGTAAAAATGTTGTTCACCTTTTTTGACTTTATTATCTGCATACTATAGATGTACTTTCATGGACCACTGAAAGGAGGAAATGGCTCACATGCTTTTCCCAAGAGTGTGATAGGCAACAAGGGGTTGCCACAAAGAAAGGGGGACAATGTATTTTCCAAAGAAGCAGAATGTAAACAAGAAGCAATGGATGGAAACTGAACAGAGAAAGAAGCAAACCAGAAAAACTAAGGAGAAACTTCCTGACAGTGAGAACAATTAACCAGTGGAACTGCCTGTCTCCAGAAGTTCTGGGTGCTCAATCACTGGAAGTTTTTAAGAAAAGACTGGACAGCCATTTCTCTGTTCTCTTATATAAACAACCCTTTGCTGTTCACCCCAAGGTATGAATAACAGTCAATTAGAAAGAACGGCAATACTCTCCAACAGAAGGAAACAGAGAGACTCACTGAAGCACACTCTCTTCTGAGATTAAGATTAAGACTAAAACAACTCAGGTTTCTGGCTCCATCTTATGGCCGTTTGAGAAACCACATCCAATTACAGGTGGGTTTTTTTGCATTTTCTTAAAGATACAGTTTTAAAATGTCTATCCTGGTTTATATATTTCCAACCCAAATAGTTGTTAGGTGACTTACATTCCTAACACAGCTCCTTTAAATTTCTCCAAGGCTTGAGTGGATTCCCCCACCGCCTCTGTCAGACCGCACTCCTTCTCACTCCAGCACTTTAACTCACAAGGGGAAAGCGATACTTGCAGTGTCCATGGGGAATCCTTGGAGAAGTTTTTAAAGGACCTGCTTCCAAAATGCATTTCTTTTACGTTGCAAACGTGCTCCAAGGCTTGATTCACCCCCACCCCCTCTGTCAGGCTGCACTCTTTCTCACTCCAGACACTTTAACTCACACAGGGAAAGTGATACTTGCAGCGTCCATGCCTGTCTTCCTTTTCCCCCGGGGAGAAAGAGGACGTGGGGAACGGAAAGCTAGGAGAGCGATCACAAGTGAGCGACCGGGCGACCGTGTTGGGGGCGTGGCCAGCCAGGGATTGCCACCGGTTCGGCGACCCATGCCAAATAACCGCTACTGGTTCGCCCGAGTAGGTGCAAACCGGTTGAATACCACCTCTGGAGCAGGGGCTGGACTAGAAGACCTCCATGGTCCTTCCAACTCTGTAATTCTTTTGAACCCAGATAGCAACAACTTTCACCATGGATTGTTTAATGTACAAACATTGTTTACAGAAATCATACTGCACTGGTCTTCACGAGCGTTCAGATTGCAATATAGCTAGCAATGACTATGCTTATTTGTCTACTCATGGCTCTCCTGGCATTTGAAGATATACATAGTACAAATGTATGAAGTAGAGTGATGATTGTTTTCCAATGGCCATTATTCCACTTAACATCCATGCTAGGAAGACACGTTAATCTTCTAAGAATGCAGTGAAGAAATTAAATCCAGTTCCATTTTATATAAACAACCCTTTTGCTGAATGCATACAAATTAAGCCAAAGAACTGGATTTGTTCAAATCAACCCAATTACCAGTGTCTACAAATACTGCTTTAGTCCATACTGCTTTGGCACAGTAGAAATTAACTGCTATAGTTTTGACAAGAAACCTAGCAAATAAATATTTGGCCTCATTCCCTCTGAGCCTCTCTTGACTTCCCCTTTCTTCTTTTTTCCTTGTCTTTCTAGAGTCTCTTCATCATTCAGTTCCTCCAGTCCTTCCTTTTAGATTGCTGCTTTCTTTTCTCTTTATTAAATCTTTCAATATTTTTCTTCCTCTTCCCCTTTTGTTGAACCCAACTATACTATGAGTTTTAGCCAGCTAGCAGAAGTGGGGGAATGATGGAGATGAGGAGTTGCAGTCTACTAACACTAAGATCACCCTACCGGCCCCTGTCCTATGTTTCTCTCTTTTATTTCTCTACCCATCAGATATCACAACTATGTATACATTTGTACTAATCTCCTGTAAACGACAAACATAAAAATCTTCCCATAGAGTTTTGGATAGAGTCTTCTAAGTACTCTAACAAAAACATTTTCCAGTCCCCTCCAACAAGCCTTTCTTATTTTAATAACATGTAATAATAAGTACTGTACTTTGACAATCCACGATCCCCACTCCGTTCTTCCTTTACCTTTTCTTTCACTCTGCTTCTTATTTTGTAGCTATGCATTCTATGTGTCAGCTGCCTTCTTGTCTTGAGAATGCCCAGGCGGGGGATTTAATTCAAGCCAGACTGACAACTGCTTTATGTCACAGATTCTGGGTTGAAAACAAAGATCTCGACTCCACGCCAGCTTTGCCAGTTGTATCACAGGCTTCATTGTCACAGGTCCAATACAAGATAGATGCAGATAAAGCACTGACAAAGTGTACAAAGTAGTATTTACAAATATGTCTCAGGTATTACATAATTAAATCAGAATTTACCTTTTGTACAGTATGTAAACACATTACTTCTGATTTTGTTGCAGGATCAGAATAAATCAGCATAATGGAAAACTACTAAATTAGCATAAGATAATAGAAGAAGGAGGACAAGAGAAGCTAATTTCCTAATATTAATATGGCCTCATGGACTGTACGTAGCTCTAGCCTTTATGATCAAAACGGCCACTTGAATTGCTTATTAGTCTTCTTGATAACTGAAAACAAATTCCACTGCCATCTATTGGCCAAAAATTAGAAGTATCTGTGCACTCCACTGTATGCCACAGTTGAAGGTTGATTTTCCAGTTTGTCTTTCTATATTAAAAGTCAGATTAGTTTTAGGCCAAACCAAGTTTTATTTATTTATTTTATTTTGTCAAGAGATTATTAGATAAGGTAAAAGGTATAAGGTAATATTAGATAGGTATAAGTATAAACATGGTTGTGAATACATGAAATTGATACAAATAAGAAAAAAATAAAAACAATAGTACAGGGACGGTAGGCACAAGAGAATCCCACCATTTTACTCTTCTGCATTCCTTTTGTTACATTTTAGACGATCAAGATGGTCATTTTATATAATAGATTGAATATGTGCAAATGTATCTGCTATTTCATATCTGCTTTACTGAGGATTTGAACCCAGATTTATTTTTTATTTGCTGCAGGGTTGTATCCCCCACTTTACTAAACAGTCTCATTCATTAACGTTGTTGCTTAAAGAACTGAATGGGCCGTGAGTCGTTTGGAATGTGGCCATGGAAGTGGCAGGCATGTGCGCATGGCATGAGCAGTGGGTGAATGCATGTCTGCAGGCTCCATTTTCATCAGTATTGGGCATGCGTGTCGACCGCTCGCACAAATGTAGTTGTGATTGTTTGGATGAAACCATGTACTTCCCCACAGGGATGGGATCCGACCAGTATAACTACCGGATCTGTCGCTCTGCTTCACGCGCGTATGCACGATTCGCACGATTCGTGCGAGTCGCATGAGTGCTATTTACGACCTGCTAAGCTGCCCGGACAGCTGAGCAGCGCTGCGCGCGGGTGTGCAGTGGTTGGAAAAGCCCTTTTTTTCCTGTTTTTTCAACCGCAGCTGTGTCGCGCAAAGCAGCTGCGGTTGAAAAAGCAGGAAATAAAGGTCAGGCAAGAACACAGGCGGGTAGGTGGGCCAAAACAGCAGCAGACATAGAACCGGTTCTATGTATGCTGTTTGCTGCTTTTCAGAGCAACCGGTTCTATAGAAGTGGACAGAACCGGTAGAATCCCACCCCTGCTTCCCCACTGAATCATGTATCTCTTCTAGAGAGGAAAATATGCCTCACATATGTGGTGAAATTGCAACTCCTAGAATTTTCTGTTAAAGGTGACACTTGAAATTGCAACCAGAGGTGGTATTCAGCAAGTTCTGGCCAGTTCTGGAGAACCGGTAGTGGAAATTTTGAGTGGTTCGGAGAACCAGCAAATACCACCTCTGACTGGCCCTGCCACCATCTATTCTCTGCCTCCCGAGTCCCAACTGATTGGCTAGGTCTTCTGTGGTTGCCCTACACAGGAGAACGGAGCTGGAAAGCAGGTTAATGGGTTGGGGAGGGAATGCGGATTTTGCAGTATCCTTCCCCTGCTATGCCCACCAAGCCACACCCACAGAACCGCTAGTAAAAAAAATTGAATCCCACCACTGGTCAGTTTGTATTGAAGTGAAAACAGACATATTTCTTTCCATCTCTATCAAATTCACCATTTTGGGATCTTCATGGCTTCATGGGCAAACAGTAAACTTTGTGCTTGTGAACAATAGCAATAGCACTTAGACTTATATACCACTTCACGGTGCTTTACAGCCGTCTCTAAGCTGTTTACACAGTCAGCATATTGCCCCCAACAATCTGGGTCTTCATGAATTGGAAAAGGCAGTGCTATCCTTTCTATTACTTCTTTAGGAAATTATAATGTACTTTTTTTAAATAAAGTTTTTTATTTTTAAACACAAACATACACATACAAAAACATAAAAACATAAAATCCTCTTCCATTTTATATACATACAGTGGGTCAGTTGGTTACGTATCTTTTGTGCTATACTTTTGTAGTCATTTACTCACAATTTATATCAGTCTTCACATTGTCAAACTAACATATGTTTATATATTTATCAGTTATTAATCATCCATGACTAAACTATTTATTCCATCATTTTAGATGAGATGTTCCAAGTTTTATCTTAAAATTTTTGTTATACTTTCAACCAGTGGTTATATATATCTATATTATGTTTTATATCAAACTATTAGGAGGAAATTATAATGTATTTTTAAGGTGTGTACTGACATCCCATAAGTGAAAGATCAGGGCAATACTTTTCAAAAGGATTAAACCCTTGATTCATGTCTTGCCATAGTCTACTCTTTAGTTCCATTTTACCCCACTTTGCTTTGTCAGCAGTCAGACACGATGTATTCATTTAGAAGCTGAAACCTACAACCTCAGGTTATCTCCCATGTCAAGGAAACATCACTATTGTCATTCTGGAGTATAAAATCTTTGCTATCCTACTGGCAAAATGATCAAAAATCCCAATTCAGTTTAGGAACGAGAGGATTAAGAGAAATAAATTATCCCATAAAGCCACTAGGGGGTGTCTGTATTCTACATGTGACAGAAGTGGTTGGCAAGTGTATGGAGCCACAAAATGGGTGGCTTTAAGAACCAGAGAAATGGAAACTACTACATTTATTTTCTGTTTCACAAAGCAATTATTTTTCCAGTTAAAATACTCAACTAGGTTATGTTATTATCAGCAAAGACCAGTTGAATTAAAAAAAAGTGTTTCTGATTATTATAACTATTTTACTTAAAATAAATAAACACATAATAAATAAATAAACCAACAAAAACAAACAAACAAATAAATAACTTGCTGCCTCAGTGTAGACTCTGGAGGGTTTATTACTAGTACCTCTGAGTGCAAACAATGCTTGCCCTTCCTTACAACCATAGTGTAGATCTAAATCTAGACTTGTACTACAATTTGCCTTTGGTTTCTACCAATATTCCTCCATGTAACTCTTCTGTAAGAGCTGCAGTGATACAGTGGTTATAGTGCAATACTGCAGACTACTTCTACTGATCATCAGCTGCCAGCAGTTTGGCAGATTAAATCTCACCAGGCTCAAGGTTGACTCAGCCTTCCATCCTTCCGAGGTCGGTAAAACGAGGACCCAGATTGTTGGGGACAATATGCTGACTCTGTAAAACCTCTTAGAGAGGGCTGGAAAGTATTGTGAAGTGGTATATAAGTCTAAGTGCTATTTCTATCGCTATTTTCTTGTTTCATTTGTTCAATATATCTGGCTTGATGAACAGGAGACAATCAAGTCTTGCTCTTTTGCAGTGTTTGTTTTCCACAGGTCAGCTAGATGAATGGTAACACTGCTGACAAAATTTCCTGGAGTTTCTCCAGTTATCCTTTCAAAACACAACAGGTCCCTGTAGTTCTTGGACTGGATCATTGTAATCTCTCTCTTCTGCAAAGGTGGTGATGCCAAGTAAGCTGTCTAAGCATTAGAAATTGATTAGACTGTGACTACAATGAAAAACAAATGTTTGGTTTTTATATGATTTCTTTAGTGTATTATAAAGAAAATGTATATGTATGGTACTAGTATTATGTTCACATTTCAGATACAAAAAGTTGAGTACAGAAGGGGTTTCTTCTGATAATTGTCTTAAAATGGTTTTCTTAGCTCTAATGCTACTTGTTTCTAAATAGTCAGACTGAATTAGTCAAGAAACATGAAGTAGCCTTGGTTTTGTAGGAGCAAAATGTATCTTATGGAGTCTCATTATTCCCTCAGATTCTAAGGTAGATAATTTATCAGCATCCTGATATCATTTCTATCTTGTGTGATGCTTCCTGGCTGACTGTTAGCACTGAGTTAAAAGCATATTTGTCTATCAAATTATTTTGTTATGGTCACGCAGAGCATGATTTGCTTAAAACTGGATATGACTAAGGAGGAAAAAAGATTATTTAAGCATCTTTTCTCTTACATTGAAGCACTATTGCTCTTTAAAAACAAAACCAAGTACATTTTAATGATACAATTTATTTCTACTTTTGATCAATTTACTTTTCCAGTTGTAATGATCTAGAAATCTGACAGTAGGCCTTCAGAAGAGAATTGACATCTCTCAAAAGTTTTGTTGAATGGATAGAGACACGAGACTGAATTGAAAACACTGCATCTGAATGGAGTCATATTTCCAATATTAATTATTAATATAACCAGAGGTGGTATTCAGCAGGTTCTGACCAGTTCTGGAGAACCGGTAGCAGAAATTTTGAGTACTTCGGAGAACCAGCAAATACCACTTCTGACTGGAGCTTTACAGTATCCTTTCCCTGCCATGCCCACCAAGCCACGCCCACAGAACAGGTAGTAAAAAAAATTGAATCCCACCACTGAGTATAACATTTTGATTTGGTTCCTGAACTGTGTTTCTTCTAAGCCAGAATTTGGGTGCATATAATATCTAATTTCTCTCAGTGCCCTATCAAAAATCTAAATGCATTTTGATAGCATTTTTGCTTTGCTTTATTTATTTCTGGAACTACAGTAAAATTCACCCTGAATATTAAAAACTGTAGCACTTTTTATGAGCTCCCTCCATGGGATGATAGAGGGGAAAACTGGCCCATAGTATCCCCTCACTAGTTGTTCTTCATGTAGTTTAGAGTCCAGGGTAATATAATAGACTGGTTAGCCAGAGATATTCCCTATGTGGATCACAGATTAAAAGATCATGGGCCAGGCCATTAAGACTGATGCTGCGCTATAAACCTATGACATCAATTAATATGGGAATTAGGAGGTCCTGCAATTTTTTCTTGAATTTTATGACAAATGTTCTGAGAGCTAGAGAGATCTATATTTGTGTAATATAGTAGTTTCAGTTTTGGTAACACAGTTTTGATCCTCTTGCACAATTGCAGAATTTACAATGACGCTGAGAAAACTATCAACTATGATAGGAACAAGTGTAACAAGTTTTCACCTAATGATACAGTAAATGGTGTTGCTTATAACAGAGAATAACATCATCCAATTTTATTCACAACGCTTACAATGTTGATTGGTTTGCACACAGGGCTGAGGAAGCAAATATGAAAAATAAATTATTATATGAATATTTCTCCAAGTATGCTTTTATTTCTCTAGTTCCCTTCAGCCTGAAGATGAAGAATTAAATTCTAAAATGCCCCAAGGAGATCTACATTTTTCTAGGTTCTTTTTTCTGACGTAGGACTGTCTCCTCTTACACAATTATATTCCATTCAATATTGATGCATTTTTCTTGTGGTACTTTGATCCACTTATTTATACTTTGAATTTAAAAAATTAGCAGCATAGATTTGGCCTCTTCCCTCCAGAGTGAAATCATCTGCATACATTTGGATAAACCAAATCTACAAATATGTATTTTTCTACACAAATTAGGGAATTACTAGATAAGAATGAAAGAATAGATGCTTTCAGAGTTTTAAACATATATATTACACAAACTCCTGTGTTACTTTAAGATATAAATTGAAAACAAATGGCTTTTAAAAGTGTGTTTACAGTCAAAGGTAGTGAATTTGTTTATCTTTTTTGAGGTATTTGGATGGATGAAAGAGGAATGTGAGAGGAATTACACAATTAGTAATAGCAATTGGTTTTATATGCCTTTTTCTTTGCTGTCACCATATGATAGTAATACCAAAAATATACACTATATTTGTTATTTCTCACATAAAATGTAGCATTATTTCTTTAATGTACCCCAGAAGAGTGTGAAGAAAACAGTCCTTTATTTCAGCAAATGTCAATTTTGTTGCTCTCAAATTTGGTTGACACTGAATGCAGTGGAATGCCTGACTCAGCTTTAAGATAAACATAGTTTGAAATGAGAATTAAAATCAAATTAAATATTTGGTACGCATACTGAAGCACAAATGAGCCACTAAAAAAAAAAAAAAACACCAAATAAACCCTGAAACAAAATTTTAAAAACCACCAGCAGCACATTTGCTTTCCTGAGCAACTTTTTTTTTAATATTCCATTTAAATCTTTAAGGCAGCAAATGTGAGCAATGTATAGCGAAAAGTCATAAGTCAAAATAGAGGCTGAATAAACGTGTCAGTAATCAGAGTGAGGCATTGGGAATATAGGTAGCCACACTTATACTATTATTTCCCGGACCTGACAGTAGCTCTCCCAGGTTCCTGATGGAAAACCTGTCTGAATTTTTCTCTCTCATATCAATCCTTTTAAACGTTGTAGTGATGACACCAACCTTGGAGAATCTCCTTTGCAGAGAAACCTGCTTAGCAGTATCCAAACTGGATAAGTTTGGACTCGTATGGAAACTTGGCTTCTTTGAAGCTTGGTTTTGTGGATGTAATATCATTGAAATCTAGAGGGGGAATAGAACACATGGGGGCACTCATGTAGTGCCTGTTGGAAACTCCTAGAATCAAATGTGCACTTTCCTGTGATTGCACCTGCATAGGGAAGGACAGCACTGCGATCCAGGGAAATAGTTGCAGCTGCTTTATGGAAGCCCCCATACTCCTTTCCCTTTGAATCTAGAGTGTCGCACAGCCCTGTCATTCATGAATGGTTAGGTGTTGTTTTTTTTTTTTAAAGGGGCATTTATTGAATAATATGAACAAAACTAGAATTAAACCAACACATATGCAACCATGTCATTTTGCATAAAGGACACAAACTTGGTCTTTCCTTAATTCAGGACCTGAATAATCTGAGCCTAACATTTTAATTTATATTTAAAAAAAAAAAACAATAAGCATGCAGGCAGACCTGGTTTTTATGGGTGTGACAGGCACTTTCCCATAGGGGTATGGATCACTTAAACTGCTGAAGTAACACAGCAGGCTGGGATGGAAACGGATCCAGTGCCAAAATATACAATTCAAAAGATCACCAAGAAGAATGGCTCTGAAGCAAAAGAATAAACGATTTCTTCTTCCTCCATCTTCTGTTTGTGTTGTGTCCAGTTCTGTTTTCTGGGAGCTCAGAGCATAAAAGCCTTCCTTTTGTTTGTTAGCTCATGCAGTGGGGGGAAGGGGACTATTTTAAGTCCCCATTAATGCCTAAATGGCAGGAGAATGAGAAGGGTGCCAAAGTGAAGGCACCTGTGCCTGCTTAAAAGGTTCCTGATTATGGGGGTTTTGTTGCTTTGAAAATGGACCATTTTGATCCTCTTTTCTCTGATTTTTTCCCCCCTCATTCCCACTCTGTGCTCTTCTCTCTCTTTTAAAACAAATGTCACTAAGCTAATAGATTTGCAAATAAGCAGGCAGGAAAACAGCAACAAAAGGGAGCTGGAGCTGAGGAGCAAGCAGGTATAATTACTGTAATTAACTGGAGCAGTAGGAGCACCGCAGGAGTCGGCAGAGAAAGAGGCAGTCACTGTTGAAAGAAAGCCAGGGGAGCTAATTCTGGCAGGGGTGCATAGGCCTGTCCACAACCCTGCAACCCTCCTTCAAACGACTAGTCTTCCACGAAGAATCAGATTGGATGGCTTAGCTCCTATGGGCAGAGGACTGATGTGGACACAAGAACTTCCCTGCCTGTTTCGTGCACAACATTTATTAAATTAATTGATCAGAACAAGCTCCACTACTTTAGGTGTTTAGGTAGCTAGAGAGTGCCAATATGAATCTCCCACGTTCAGGGGTTGTGTCTTTTTGTTGGAGTGGGGTGGGTAAGAGAGGGATGGCAAGTAAGGGAAATGTTGCTGTTTGGTTCTCTTTTCAGTTTTGTTTAAGACCTCAGAAGAAGGTGCGCTTAAATAGCTTCATCTAGCCTTCAACCTGCTGTGGATAGCAGCAAAATATACATTCACATATTGAAAGTGCCAAAGTGTTAGCTTTACGTTGAACCATTCATGACCACATTCAGCTTAGAATCTCGTGCTGGTCCTGGTGGGAGATAGGTAGATGTCCACGATCGCTTGTGGTACAATGCTTACAATACAGTATTGCAAGGCAAACTCTGCCCACAGCCTAGAGTTCGACCCTGATGGGGCTCGAGATTGACTCAGCCTTCTATCCTTCCAAGGTCAATAAAATGAGGAGCCAGATTGTTGCTGGCCATATGCTGGCATTGTAAACCACCCACAGAATGCTCTAAAGCAGTATTGGGTGGTATGCAAGTTTAAGTGCTACTGCTATCTGTGGAAGTGTGTAGGTTTTATTGCAAACAAAACTGGGCAACTTTATATCTCCTCTTCCCAATTTAACAGTAGCAGTATTAATTTTTATTCCTAAGTAAACAATCACAAGATTGAGAGTCTAATCTATATACAAATGAATTCCAGGTAAATATGCACAGGATCCCACCTTTATGGGTTTTTTCTTTTAACAAACACTTAAACAAAATAGGTAAAATAGTAGAATTCAAAGGTTTGCTTTTAATATGACATAGATGCATTGGTGAAATTGGCATTGCTGTTACTTTAATTCATTTATTTTTTTATTCTGCTTTTCTTCACAAAGGAACCTAAGATAGTGTAACAAACAAACTTCTATAAAAACAATTTGATAAAAGCAAACAATAAAACAAACTTCATGAACAAAATAATAAACCCACAGGAATACAATAATTGTAGCTAAGAGATTGGCAGAGCCAGGGGGAGGAGTCAAATGGGGCATCAGTTTAGAATCTCTGCAAGAGGACAAAGTTCACACACACCCTCCCCCATGAAGGCCATTGACCCTTATCTAGTTTTACCCAGGTGCAAACCATTAGTCTGAGAAATTTCCTACACATATTGCTTGAGCAATAAATCAGTAATTTTGAAAGTTCACATGTGTATTTGGTTGTTTGTGCCTGACTATAATTTACCTTCAGAATTGAGCAACAAGTATATAGCAGGACACTCATGCAGCTTGATGTGCACAGTTCATTTTAACATCATTTCCCCTGTGTTTTGATTTTAAGAACCAGACCAAGAAGTTGTGGCACTTGAAGACGTGTAACAGAACTTGAGTCTTACATTGTTGTAAAATGTAGTCTCCCAGGTTTATTCTATAGGCTACACTACAACACCCTTGAAAGGAGAAGTGAAGACAGTTTCAGATGTATGTGTAAAATTGTCTTTTTAGAGAATTATTGCATGGATCTTAGTTCAGTGATCATTTTTTACTGGTGTCTTTGTATTACTGTATATACTTTCCCCTTCTATTTGTATTTGTAACTAATTGTGAAAAAACTTCAGCATCATGGTCTTTTCAGCTGAAAATCATGCTCCCACAATATATTTAACTGGGCAAAAGTATTAAGTATGGGACCAAGTTAACAGACCCTATACTATCTCAGCAAGGATAAATTTAACCCACCCCAAAAAAACCCAGAATCATGCATAGGTTTAACTTACTCACCCAATCAGTCTAAAGCTAGTCAGTTGGCTTCTTTTGTCTTTCCAGACAAAAGAAAAGTATACAGACAACCTACCTCTTCCAGAAGGCCATCTACTTCTCAATAAACTTCCTTAAAAAGAGAAGGTTGGAGACTAAATGAAAATTGTCCAGTTCCATTTGGGCCTTTGAGGGCAAATAACCAATCCTTTAAAATAAGTGGTAACCTCTTCCCTGAACCACAAGTCAGTGCTTTTATTGTCTATTTATTATGGTTGGTCACACAACCAGCCAGATGTTTAAACTGGATTTGGCATTTTTATCAACTTATCAAAACTTTCCCAAAGTTCTAGGATAGACAAACATTGTTGTTTGATGGTGTTAAAAGTATTGCCATAGGATGTAAACTATTCCAAGCAAAGCTGCCTTCGGCAGTTGACTGTTGGGTAATAAGAATTATAGGGGTGGTTATCAAACACATTTAGGTGACACCAGGCTAGAAAAGACTGGCTTAGAACTTTTTGTGAAAATAGTTTGGGGTTTAAATAAATAATTGATCTGAAAAACAGTTCAAAGTTGTATTATATTACATTGATTTTGATTGTCCGAAATTACTTATTTATTGAGAATTTGAGAATTATATTTGGGAACAAATGTAGTCCCATTGTATTTAATTCTTCTTCATTTTCCATGAAAACCCCTTTATTTTTCCCTTCTCATTTTCTTAAAATGCTACTGTTTTGCCAGTATAACTAAAGGCTCAACAGTTTTTTGGGACAAGCACAAGCAGAAAATGATATACATTTTGTTACTTGTTGCCTTAACTATTAAATGTATATCATTACCATACCAAGTGGCTGCAGAAGTGGGCTGATCCAGGTGAGTGGGCGAGCCAGTGATCAGAGGGCAGCACCATATGGACCAGAAAAAAGTGAAGGTCAGTTGATCCACCAGAGAACAGCAGAAGCAAACTGAGATGGACAAGTGGAGGTACCAGGGTAAATGACCAGAGCAGGCTAATAGCCAGGGAGATACCCTGAAAAGTCAAGGCAAGTGACTGAGAGAGGAAAGGCACCTAATTGCCTGGGAAAAAGAGACAGAGGGATCTGGACTCTTGTAGCCCTTTTGGAGGTAGCACTATAAAATTTCTTTCTTTCTTTCTTTCTTTCTTTCTTTCTTTCTTTCTTTCTTTCTTTCTTTCTTTCTTTCTTTCTTTCTTTCTTTCTTATTCTATAGCCACCCAACTCAATAAAGTGACTCTGGGCAGCTTACAGTTCTAAAACTCTGATGTTGATGTTATCCATTCAATCGTATCCAACTCTTAACAATTCTATAGCTTCTCATGATCAACACAATGGAAGGCTTTCCTGTAGATGATGAATGTAAATTCACAAGTTTTTTCCATGACCCTGCACAGATTTTCAATACGGTTACATGATCCCTTCAGAAACTGGCTTGGGCATCTGATCAATGATTGGTGCTAGACGTTGTATAATTTTAAGCAGAATCTTGCTGAGGTGAGGGATAAGAACAATTGTACAATAACTGGAGCAATCTTTAGAGTCACCCTTCTTGGTGGTGGAATGAACACTGAGTGTTTCCAGTCCTGGTGGCCATGTGTTGTTTTCTCTGGCATAGGTCACTTAAATTCTAAAACAATTAAAACAATTTAAAAGACATTAAAACAATTTAAAAAATGAAACCATGGATGCATCAGTGCATATCCCACAGGATTGGGTTGGGAGACAGTTCCTCGTATTTCCCCAGAAGCAGTTGAAAATAGACAGTAAACTAAATCAGATATTCAAATATTTCGATTAATTTGCTAATCAGTGAATGTGATCTTCCTGAGGCTCATCGATGTTTTCCTGCTTGGCTCCCTTCTTAATTATGAGGAAGGGCACTTTGCTTTGCACTGTTTTAACCCATCTGATTGCTTGAATCTTTTAAAATATTTAAAAAAAAACCAATTCAACAAATGCAGAAACTTAACAGCTTAACACTTTTCAGGGAACTGTCAAGGAATCTTACATTACAATTTTCTGCTTTTCTCATCACCAGGACAATTAGATGATAAAAAGTCCCAAATACTGATTTTTCTGTCTTACATTAAAATAGTTAGTGCTTCTATGTATTTTTAGAAAGTAAGTGCGACAAAATTAAGAAACTATTAATTAAAGCAACCCCAATCTTTAAACACCTCTTCAATCCTATTAGAAAAAGGTCTCTTGGAAACTGAACAAGGAGAGATTTAACCTGGAAATAAAGAGAAACTTTCTGATAGGGAGAGCAATCAACCAATGGAACAGCTTGCCCTCTGAAGTTGTAGGAGTGCCATCACTTGAGACTTTCAAGAAGAGATTGGACTGCCACCTGTCAGAAATGATGTAGGGTCTCCTGCTTGGGCGGGGGGGGGGAGGGGGAGGGGTTGGACTAGATGACTTACAAGGTCCCTTCCAACTCTGATTGCCTGTTATCTGTCTCTCATGTTTCTGTGGAGAAAATGGAGCAATCTTATAGTCACATATTTGATAAAGTGAGCGGGGGCTATTTTTTTTGTGATTAATTCAGAATCATATTGCAATATCATATTGAGTCTTTCACTCCAAATCTAATTGTACCTTAACTGAATAAAATTGAAGTTTTCCATTTTAAAACAGGAAGTTATTTTATTCAAGATTCTATCAGATATGGGGCCTTCTCTCTTTCTTGCTTCATACCGCATGTATTCAATTTCTTTAAACCCTCAAATACATATGTTTAATAGAAGAAGATATTAATATTGTTTGCTACTGCAGGAACAGTCTTCCCCAAGCAATTCCTCACAAATGCGTCCAAATTAGAAGTGAAGCTGGGTTCACACAATATATTAGGCAAAAATGGGTTTGGCTAAGGTGCTCATCAATGTAATCATGTGAATACAGGGATGCAAAGTTGCTATTGAAAATATGGCCACTATCTTTACATTTTCACATAAAGTGAGAAATTTGATATTTACAAACTGGAAAGAGGAACTAATGCCCTTATTAGTTTCTCTCTCCAATTGTGATAAATTTGCTGTAGGTGCTTTGCTGCTTGTTATAATTGGGTTACAGTTTAGTCATGTATATCTTCAGTTCAGAAATACATTCCATTGGGTTCAATATGACTTTTTTGCTCCTAAAAAAATGAGGAGAATTGGCATGTCTGTGGTCAAATCTTTATTCAGACCTGAGCTCTCAAGATTGTGCACATAAAATGACAATCTTTTTTTTTTTTTTTACTGAAGCTATAGTCAAAGGCAGAAGAACAGAGCACCTGTATTTCCTTTGTCATTAGTTTGCACTTTTTGTGCTAAGTTTTGCATCTGGACCTAGGAGAAAAAGAATTCTTTTTTGCATACCCACTAATGTGAGAATGCCTAAGTGTCTCCCAGTTGCCTTTGAACTGATGGGGCATTTTATAGCAGCAAAAACTGCAGAAGCAATTTGATGCATCCAGACAGGTGATGGCAACACTTTTCTGCGAGTCTAGCACTCACATCAGGACAGAGGTTGGCTAGTGAGAGATGATAAACAGACCTATGAAAAAGCATATTTGGTAAGAGGCAAATATAATTCTCTCAGGGACATCAGGATCTTGACAGAAGAAAGGAGGGGAGGGAGGGAGGGAGGGAGGAAGGAAGGAAGGAAGGAAGGAAGGAAGGAAGGAAGGAAGGAAGGAAGGAAGGAAGGAAGGAAGGAAGGAAGATGAGCACGGAGGGAGGATATGAAATACAGTAGGACATTTTCTAGCTTCCAACAAGCCCAAATGTTAAAACCCATGAAGGATTTAAGGAAACTTCCTAATAGCTGTAGCAATTCAATAGCAGAACTCCAGTTCCCAGAGAAATGTGGGCTTCACGTTAGTGGTAGGATTCACATTTTTTAACAACCGGTTCTGTGGGCATGGCTTAGGTGGTGGGTATGGCTTGGTGATCATGTGACTGGGTAGACATGGCTTGGTGGTCATGTTATTGTCTGAGTGTGGCCAACTCAATATCACTCACATTGAGGCACGCATCTCCTCACCTGGCCTCTCATGACTGTGGGGATGCTGCAACAGTCGTGTGAAAAATGGTCATAAGTCACTTTTGTTAGTGCCATTGTAACTTTGAATGGTCACTCCACACAAGCAAAGTACCAGCAAAGAAGGGGGAAAAAAACCTCCAGACATGTTCCTGAGACAGGAAGTCTAGTCCTGTCAAGAATGTAATAAGGGTTAATGGAGAGGCAGTTCCTGTAAGCAACACCAGAATGTTTCCTTCCTGCTTTCCTTACAGGATTAGGCCTGTAATTTCTTCTAACAACTGGTTCTCCGAACTGCTTAGAATGTTAACAACCGGTTCTAGCAAATAGGTGCGAACTGGTAGAATCCCACCCCTGCTTCATGTGTATTTCATTATAGGATAGATAGTTATCTCCTAGGAATGCTTCATTTTTAAAAGTCCGGCACTGAACAAGGCTTGAACTCAATGGTCTTTTCCAACTATGCTTCTAAATGAAGCTGAAGGGGACTTCCATACAACAAAAGCAGAAATCTGTAAGGGGAAAATAGCAGAATTCTTCAACCACAGGG
The DNA here is from genome assembly GCF_049901735.1 of Notechis scutatus. Taxonomy (NCBI): domain Eukaryota; kingdom Metazoa; phylum Chordata; class Lepidosauria; order Squamata; family Elapidae; genus Notechis; species Notechis scutatus. Next base: position 293,349,814 of record NC_142009.1, read on the forward strand.
CTGGCTTTGCTTATGGCAGCTTCCTGTAGCCCTGCAAAGTAAAAAAAATAAAATAACCCAAGCATCCAGTTGTTGTGATGAAATATACCAAAGTCAATTTATGTCCCTGCATAATTCTTCACTGGCATCGATGAACTATCTCCTGGATTTGCCATAGCTAACTTTCTTTGAAGAAAAAAGGAAACTTCAACCCCATATGTGGGATACTATGTGGGACAAATATAAGTCTAATAATTAGGAATTCTGAAGTCTGTGAAAGAGAAGTTTCTTCTCTCAGCTGACTCTAATACTTTTCAACATTGGAGAGAGCTGTCACAATTGTTTAAGTCACTCATGACTTAAACGATGGTTTGGTCACTCTTCTAACCCCTCCATTGCATGTAACATAGGGAGCAGAAAGGCGCAGAGGCTCTTTTAAGTTACATGGTGCTCTCCTACTTCATTCTCTCCCAGGCAGAAGTGGTAATAGGTAAAAACCTATGCATACTGTGGTTACCAGTACAGCGATCAAAACCTACGGGTGCTGATGTTTGGTGGGGCACAGCATCCACCTGCAACTGCTTATGGCCAGTGAGAGGTTGAAGCAACCCCGGGAAGAATCTTAGAAGCGGACACTTGCTTCTTGCCAGACAGTCCTGTACTTTGGGGCTGCTTGCCGTTCATAGCAGAAGCAAAACTGGATTTTGACAGTTTTCATCACTGTCTGCAGCTGTGATCTCTACTAACTCTGTTAAGGAAATTGTGCTTAAATTGGGGGTGGGGAGGATGGCATGGGGTGGTGAGGCTCTACATGAAACCTACAAGCCTTTACTGTCTGATTTATAGCCATATCCAGGGCTGCTCCAAACCCTTTGTGAAACGGTAGCTGTTAGGCTGACACAAATGGTGGAAAAAGGATTCCTCTGCTTTGTCTCCTCGTTTCACACTCTGAAAGTAATGAAAAACAAATTAAGAAAAGTAAAAATGAATTTCACTTCCCAGTTTGGTTTAATTTTGAGGAATGCATTGATTACCTGTAGCAGGTGATGAGAGTCTTCCTCAATTTGTTTGTGAACAAGGCTCCAGTGGGGCTCTAGATTTGATTCTGTCTCATTTCACTTCTGGAGACGCATAGGTGGAAACGTTTGTGGTGTTCACTCCTTTGCAAATTGCCTTATTTTAAATTGCCTTTCAAATAAGGCAATTTTGAAGCTCCGAATTGCCTCAGACCACTGTGCTTAAGAAGTGGCTTCACATACGCTGAAACCCAAGATGGGCTTAGGAGGAACTGTTCTTCGGTTGATAGAAATCAGGAACAGGACTTTCTGAGTAGAGATGGCACAATGTGCAGTTTCTTCTTTGTTGGGATCCAGCAAAATGTCTCCTTGTCATTAGAGGAATTTTTAAAACTGTTTTTAAAACAGATTTTTTGGGGGTATTATTTTTGCCTGCTGTTTGTAATGCTTTGCTATTTTTATTTTTAGCTTTTTATGTGCTACTAGCTGGGTATGGATATTTTGCTACTATTTCTTTCAATAGTTCATTATTGAAATTACATGATTTATAAACAAGCAAGATACATATGACTCAGCGAGAAAAAGTTATGCAGTTTGATATCTTTCTGTAGCTTCACAAAATTGCTAGTCTATCAGGCCATTAGCTGTTCAATTTACTGTTCAATTTCTGATGCACTTATTTTTAAAGTAAATATCGAATACTTAAACAATTAAATATACATATGAACATAGCTGAACTGAAGTATGAGGAAAGGGATATTCAGGAGAGAGCACATTATTCCCAATGAGTGAAACCACTTGCTGCAATTGCTTTGGGTTTTTTTTTGTTTTGTTTAGAAATCAGTATGTTTTCCTTCACCAAGGAATGACTGCTAACAATCAATGGTGGTGATGTCAGCTGTCTTACAAATGTGATGTAAAAGACTTTAGTTTGCTGCATTGTGGTTTAATTGACTCCTGAACATTTCCAAGACTATACTCAGTTGTGATCTGAACATATTTAACAAAGCTTTTTGTTGAAAAACCAAAATAATCAAAAATTTTCCATTTAGAGCAGGGTCCTCAACACGTCGGACCGGTCGTCCGTGGAGCATTCTGTACCAGGCCCAAAAAAAAAATGGCGTTTCGCCGGTGAATGCTGCTGGATCGGGATCAGGACACAAATGAAAGAAGGGAGGAGGAAGCACAAGCCTGTCCTGCTCTCTGCTCAGCAGCTGTTCTCCGCTCGTCCTCTCAGTCGCCTCTCACTGCTCCACCAGCCCAGGAAGAAACTGCTTAAGAGCCGGGTGGTGGGTGTGCTTTCCTGTCGCCGCAGCCGAGCGCCGTCACCCCCCCGCCCACACGGGCTCAATTCAGTGAGTTCTGCCTGCCTGCCTGTCTGGTTGGTGGGAGCAGCTCGCTGAGAATAAACTATTCGCCTCTTTTATTTTGAAGGCAGGCAGGCAGGCAGGCAGACGGAGCAGTGTTTGTGATTTAGAGTACTAATCCCCTCTCCATTTGATTAATCTTAAATTGTTTCTTCTCAGGATAACATGGTGGTGCAATGGTTAGAATGCAATACTGCAGGCTAATTCTGCCGACTGCCGGCAGTTCATTCCTGACCAGGTCAAGATTGACTCAGCCTTCCATCCTTTCGAGGTTGGTAAAATGAGAACCCAGATTGTTGGGGGCAATATGCTGATTCTGTAAACCATTTAGAAAGGGATGTAAAACACTAGGAAGCGCTATACAGGTAGTCCTCGACTTACAACAGTTCATTTAATGATCATTCAAAGTTACAACATCACTGAAAAAAGTGACATGGCGATTTTCCACACTTACGCCCCAAGGTCACACAATGAAAATTCAAACTGTTGGCAATTGTCTCACATTTATGATGGTTGCAGTGTCCTGCAATGTGGTCACCTTTTGTGACCTTCTGGCAAGTAAAGCCAATGGATAAACTAGATTCACTTAACCAGATTCACTTAACAACCATGTTAGTAACTTAACAACTACAATGATTCACTTAACAATGGTGGCAAGAAAGGTCGTAAAATGGGCCAAAGGTCACTTAACAAATGTCTCACTCAGCAACATAAATGGTGGGCTCAACTGTGGTCATATGTCAAGGACTCCCTGTATAAGTCTAAGTCCTTCCCAGGCTATGCCCTTCCCAGTTTTGTGGGAAAGTGCTTGTTACATTTAGCTTGGTGGACTTTCTTTTCCTAAGACATTTTTTTAAACAAAAGTAAATAGGAAAGGACGTGGTGGCTCAGTGGCTAAGACACTGAACTTGTTGATCAGAAAGGTCAGCAGTTCAGCGGTTCGAATCCCTAGCTCCGTGTAACAGAATGAGCTCCCGTTACTTGTCCCAGCTTCTGCCAACCTAGCAGTTCGAAAGCATGTAAAAATGCAAGTAGAAAAATAGGGGCCACTTTGGTAGGAATGTAACAATGTTACATGTGCCTTCGGTGTTTAGTCATGCCAGTCACATGACCCAGAGACGTCTTCGGACAGCGCTGGCTCTTCGGCTTTGTAACAGAGATGAGCACCGCCCCCTAGAGCTGGAAATAACTAGCATGTATGTGCGAGGGGAACCTTTACCTTTAAATAGCTATAATTAGAGATGCTGTAATATAATGTTTTTCCATCAACAGACAAGTGGACTAGATGACCTTTGATTTTATGAATGCATGTGTACATTCTTGGTCTTAAAAAAAGTTATACTTTAAGCACTAGGCCAGTAGCTGAAGAACACCTGTTCGTGCCTGCTGTTCCTGCTGCTGCTGCTTCTTCCTTCCCTCCAGAATACAATTTCTATGACCCCTGTTTGTTAAGTGTTTCACTAAATGATGATGGAGTGTGTTACTTGAGTTCACTTCAAGTGCCTGGGGACCTAGAATAAATACCACTATGTAATAGATTTTTATCCACTGCCTCGCTGTAATCCCTGCCTGAATCGCTTCCAAATAGCAGCCAGGCAGCTTTTCATACAAGTCAAACATTGATTCAGCTGCCTTTCAGAAGGTATTCAGGAAGGGAATCAGAATAATGGGATTTCTTGGCTGCATGCAGAAGAGTAAAGTTATTTTCATGGGGCTCCAAAGTAGTCCTTCCCCGCATATTACATGCACAAGGAAGAGGAAGAAAGGAAGGGGTATTGTATTTATAAAAGGTACAATTGCCTTAAGTGAAAACAGCACTTTAAAGGACTCTCTTGTTTGTTTTGGATACAAAGATTAAAAAGCTTTGGACTGAGAAATGCAAGAAATACATCCTGTGCATAAAATGAAGATCGGTGGCGGAGCCAAGCTCATAGCTGAATGAGTCTTAAAGAACAACCCCAGTTAGTCCTCAGGTTAGAATGGCAATCGGGACTAGGATTGGCATTAAGCAATGCAATTGTAAAGTGCAATCTCACATGACTGTATTGCTTAATGATGGCAATCCTGGCAGCCCCAGTGGATATGGTAATACAAAGACATGCATCTCATTAAGCAGGAAAAAGCAGGAGTTTTGGTAAGGAACATAGGAGTGCTGTGGGGAGGAGACCACAGGTGGAATGGAGGGTGGGCTGGGACAGGCCCTAGGAGGGCCAGCATAGGTCAGATGTAAGCCAGGGGAGATCAAAGGCAGGCTGGCATAGCCCCTGCATGAGTTGGCTAAGGGAGGGGTGCTGTGAGTGATAGTTAAAGTAGAAATGACCTATTGGAGCAACTTCTGATCTTCCTTGCTGGCTTTCCCATTGACTTTGCTTGTGGGAAGCCAACAGGGAAGATCATAAATGATGATTACATGACCATAATCATAATCACATGTCCATGGGGATGCTGTGGTGGCCAGAATTTTGAGGACAGGTCACGCACCCATTTCTTTCAGCAGTGCCATAATTTCGAATGGTCACTAAACAAATGAACATAAGCCGAGGACTACTTGTATCCCATTGTAGTATGTAGTTTTTGATATAAGCAGACACATTGCCAGCAGACACAAGCCCAGATGCTGTCCTTTTCTCTCTATTCCATGAAGTATCCAAGTGTCTGATATGGCGGCGATGTGTACATATCATCCAAAATAGCTTGACCTTAAACTTGTGGGTGGAAAAAACGGTTTTATGAGAATCCTATTAGCAGCAGTTGACCTGAGAAGACTGGAGACTAGTACTGGAAAGAAACTGATTTGTAGGAGAGAAAAATTCAAGATTGGCAATTTGCTTTAACAAAGCCAAGGTACTACCATATATACTAGATAGGTCCTTAGCATTTAGGATAAGGAACAGTTCTTTAAAGGATCCAGGGTTGGCTAAGAATAGCACCATCTTACATAGCTCAGACATTTTTACTGTGATCTCTGAAATAGTGGCTTCGGTGAGATTATTACAGAGGTGGGCCTCCAGAGGATGCATAACTACGATCCATGTGATCCCTTTGTATTGGTCAGGCTAGCTGGGCCTGAGGAGAAGAGTTCTTCATCCAGCCACAGAGAACAAATCAGCGAATTCCTCAGAAAACCTATTTAGTCCACTTATTAAATGATATAGAAATACCTGTAACATATACATGTAGACTTTCCTGCTTATTTTTGTGCCTAACAGATAAGAACGTGAATATAGGAAAAGTTTTAATGTTTTGCAAACTTTACTGAATTTATTCATTTTATGAAGCTGCCACCTACCAAGAACATTCAGAAGTTTAGTTGTACGCCTAGCAGTTCATCTTACAAACATTAAATACCTCCCAGATGTTGGTCTTTCCTTGCTTCTAGAGCTCCATGCATCCTATCAATCATGCAACAGACAAAGAGGACTGGAGGACAGGTCTCACACAACACACCTTTCCAAATGATAGGACTCTTTGCCACCCCCCAAAATCCTACTCTAGTTCTCACTTCAGAGGCAGACAAACTCGTGTTCCATTGATTGCATTCGTTGCTTATTTCCATTTGTTTTCACGCTAGAGAGAGTAATTGCCATGTCCTTCTCTTTCAGCTCTTAGCTACTGTTTCACTCAGCCCAGTTAAGGGGAAAAGGGCTCATTCCAGAGGTGGGATTCAAATATTTTTACTACCAGTTCTGTGGGCATGGCGTGGTAGGCGTGGTAGGGGAAGGATACTGTAAAATCTGTAATCAGAGGTGGTATTTGCAGATTCTCCAAAGTACTCAAAGTTTCTGTTACTGGTTCTCCAAAACTGGTCAGAACCTGCTGAATACCACTTCTGGCTCAATCCCTGTCAACATAATTTCTGCATGTAGAGTTGATTTGGAAAAGTTGGGCATGGAGTAAATGGCAAGAAATCTATTGAGAATAGGGTCGCATGCTTCCCTGCTCCTATCTTTCTTTTAGCACACTTTTTATAAGCTGAATATAAGACCTGTGTAGGACTTCCTTTGAAATCTGCCCCAGAATGCTGTAGATCTATCTAAATTTTGAATTTTTTCCATTTAATGTTCCACTTTACCAATATCTTTGCATATAATTGAGCATTGACTTATCTGTGGAAAAACAACCTTTGGTAAATACCAGCGGGTTTCCATGTGGCTCTTTTTCTGCTCTACTAATAATTGTGGAGTTGCCAATGAATTGTTTGAGAGAAGTTGTTTTTATTTTTCCTGTATATGAGTGAATGATATTTTGAAGTGGTAAGTTGATATAACATTTTTTTTTACAGATCAGAAAATAAGCCAGGTATTTCCATATGAACATAAGCAAAACTGATTTTCTACACCCGGTGGTAAAATAGAAAGTAGAGATCTTATTTTTGAAGGTTTTATCAGGCTAATAAAATAGAGAGCAGAGATCTGATTTTGCAGTGTAGAGATCTAATTCTACGAGTTTCATTGGTCTTTCTTGGTGCATACATTCTAAATAAGCAAGAAGGCTGAAGACAGCTTTCACTCCAGAGGTGGTATTCAGCAGGTTCTGACCAGTTCTGGAAACCAGTAGTGGAAATTTTGAGTAGTTCAGAGAACTGGCAAATACCACCTCTGACTGGTCCCGCCCCCATCTATTCTCTGCCTCCCCAGTCCCAGCTGATCGGCTGGGTCTTCTTTTGTTGCCCTGCATAGGAGAATGGAACTGGAAAGCAGGCTAGTGGGGTCGGGAAGGAATGACATTTTGCAGTAACCTTCCCCAGCCAGCCCACCAAGCCACGTCCACCAAACCATGCCCACAGAACCGGTAGTATATTTTTTTGAATTCCACCACTGTTTCACTCATTCTTAATAGGGGTGGAAAAGAGCCAAATCTCAAATTTACATCTGGAGAACGGGGTGATTGATGGCTTGACATTCAGCTACTTGGAGTGTGAGGTCAGCAGAGCAGGAAAGGTAGTTTTTTCCTAGATTTAGTTTGTCTATGATCAGAATGTCAGTGATTGACATAATCCCCCTTTCCAGTTGGTAACACTAATATTGTAGAATGCTGCAAAGTATCTGGCAATTGAAGGAGAGGGCAAATTTCAACTATAGTCCAGATGGGTCTACCACTCATCCTGATTCCAGGGCAACTCCTTGCCAGTTTACAATAGCAATATTTTTTTGTAAATAATGGATATATGTTCTATTCCTGCATTAAAAGATGCAAATACGTTTATTTCTACAGATTAATTATCTGTGCTGCCATCCATCTCCTTCTCCTTTTACAAGTAAGGATTGGAGCAAGGCTAAAAGATGGCAAATTCTTTCCCTTATTTGTTTTTTTTTAAAAAGATTACAGGGGTAGGTTAAGCAGACCAACTGGCAATAGATTTGTAAGATTTTGGTATGTTACCAGATTACAATACCCCAAGAAACAGCTGGCACCAAAAATGTCTGTTTAAAAGTAGTATTTATTTTTAAAACTTAGAAAGTACGCCGTAGCAAAGAGAACTATGGATAGATGTTAAGCTTAGAAAAAGATTGTTATAGCTTCAAAGGGTAAATGTAATCAAAAGAACAATAGGTAATATCCAAAGTGGGAAATAGTTGTGAAATAAATGTGGCAGATTTATGGGCACATCCACAATAAAATCAACTGTCATGCAGTGTAACTGATTATTTACTATTAGTAGAAATTTGCAAGGATTGATTCCCCCCCATCCTTCTGCTGAATCTTAGAAACTTTTCATTCTATACACCCTGAAGCAGGGACTGGCTTCTCTGCCTCCCAGCTATCCTATTCCCAGGAAAGCTCAAAAGATTCTGAGATTATTGTCTGCAAGAGTAGGAAGGGCATAGCAATTCAGCCAAATATCCCTCCTGGATTTACTTACAAGAAGTAAAGCTCTGAGATTACAGTCATTTGAGTGTACCTTCTGATTGATTGGGGATCTCGAGAGGCTTATTGGCTAGAGGTGCCCATTGCACAAAGCAGACTGGCTTAGGCATCCTTCAGATTACGTTTCCACTGTCTAATACGTTAGTACAGGTAAAACTCAAAAAATTAGAATATCGTGCAAAAGTTCATTTATTTCAGTAATGCAACTTAAAAGGTGAAACTAATATATGAGATAGACTCATTACATGCAAAGCAAGATAGTTCAAGTCATGATGTATCATAATTGTGATGATGATGGCTTACAGCTCATGAAAACCCCAAATCCACAATCTCAGAAAATTAGAATATTACATGCAATCAATACAACAAGGATTGTACTGTGGAAAGGGAATTTCACGAAGGCAGTAGTGTCACAAAAAAGAGGAAAAGCCCAAGGGGAACATCAGGTCAGCCAGAAAACACAGGACATACCTTACAAACACAGGACATACCAAATAAGCAAAACAAACAGACAAAAGACACAAAATATAAATTACAAAAGGGACAGACAGGAGATTGCCACAGAACAAATATGAAAAACTATCTTAAAGCTAAAAGAGATTACAGAAAACCAATAATACAACCTGGCCACCCCACGGAGTTTGCCTTCCGCACCCCTCGGAGTTTGCCCTCCGACGGAAATAAAGACAAACTCAAACAGAATTTGAAACATTAGGCACAAATACAAACACTCATACAAAATCAACTTACAAAGGGAGAAAAGGGTATAAAAAACCAGGGGCTTACCATAAGAAGCTAGCTAGCCCAGGAACGCAGACTTCTCGCTGTTCTCCACCTTTCTGAAAAATAAAAAGATCCAGCTTTGAAGCAGTTGTCCGTATCCTTGTGCCGGAGCTCTCCCAGCGGGAAAATCAAATCCTCGAAAGAAAGGCATTTTGACACCATTCAACAGTACAGAGAACAATATTGGACCTCTGAAAAATATTAGCATACATATGTACTCAGTACTTGGTTTGGGCTCCTTTTGCAGCAATTACTGCCTCAATGCGGTGTGGCATGGAAGCTATCAACCTGTGGCACTGCTGAGGTGTTATGGAAGACCAGTGTCAGCCTTCAAGATCTTTTCTACTGCTTTGCATCTTTTGGCTGCCATAAGTAACGGGGGGAGGAGGGGGGATATGTAGAGAGGGGATATGTCTGGGAAGAGAGCTGGAGGTGTTACATTCTTGTGTTGTGTAAATGAGGAGTGGGGGGAGTATAAATTCCTGCTCTTAAGTTTCTATTCCTCGCTTAGCTTTCTTTTCTCTGCGCAGCTGCAAATCTTTATCAAAATATGTCAAGATCAATGGACAGAGGCCTCATCACCACCTGAAGATGCCCACATGATCATATTCACAACTTTTAATTGGAAGACTTATTTGAACTATGAGGGGTGGGAATGTTTCCAACACTTTGTATATGTGATCTGCGCGCCTAATTTTTCAGATTCAGAATTCTATTTGATGCTACCACTTCATTTTCAGTAAAAGACATCTTTGCTCTAATCTAAAGAGTCTAAGTTTTTCTTTCTTGAATTTTGAATGGAGCACCACCTGACAACCAGGATGCTTCAATAGCGGCCTTCAGCTCTTCTGCATTGTTCAGTCTCATGTCTCTCATCTTTCTCTTGGCAATGCCCCATGGATTCTCTATGGGGTTCAGGTCAGGCGAGTTTGCGGGCCAATCAAGCACAGTAATCCCATGGTCATTGAACCAGGTTTTGGTCCTTTTGGCAGTGTGGGCAAGTGCCAAGTCCTGCTGGAAAATGAAATCAGCATCCCCATAAAGCTCGTCTGCAGAAGGAAGCATGAAATGCTCCAAAATCTCCTGGTAAATGGCTGTGTTGACCCTGGACTTAATGAAGCACAGTGGACCAACACCAGCAGATGACATGGCTCCCCAAATGAACACAAACTGGAAACTTCACACTGGACTTCAAGCATGTTGCAGTGTGTGCCTCTCCATTCTTCCTGCAGACTCTGGGTCCTTGGTTTCCAAATGAGATGCAAAAGTTGCTCTCATCAGAAAAGAGGACTTTGGACCACTGAGCAACAGACCAGGTCTGTTTTTCTTTAGCCCAGGTAAGAGGCTTCTGACGTTGTTTGTTGTTCAGGAACGGCTTGACAAGAGGAATACAACATTTGAAGCCCATGTCCAGGATCCATCTGTGCTCTTGATGCACTGACTCCAGCCTCAGTCCACTCCTTGTGAAAGTCCCCAACACTTTTGAATGGCCATTTCCTGACAATACTCTCCAGGCTGTGGTCATCCCTGATGCTTGTGCACCTTTTTCTTCCACACTTTTCCCTTCCACATAACTTTCTATTAATGTGCTTTGATACACCACTTTTGGAATATCCAATTCTTTTGCAATTACCTTTTAAGGCTTTCCCTCTTTATGGAGGGTGTCAAGGATGGTTTTCTGCACAACTGTCAGGTCAGCAGTCTTTCCCATGATTATGATTCCTACTGAACCAGACTGAGAGACCATTTAAAGGCTCAGGAACCTTTTGCAGGTGTTATGGCTTAATTAGCTGATTAGAGTAGAACACTTTGTGCCTAGAATATTGAACCTGTTCACAATATTCTAATTTTCTGAGATTGTAGATTTGGGATTTTCATGAGCTGTAAGCCATAATCATCTCAATTATGACACATCACGGCTTGAACTATCTTGCTTTGCATGTAATGAGTCTATCTCATATGTTAGTTTCACCTTTTAAGTTGCATTACTGAAATAAATGAACTTTTGCACGATATTCTAATTTTTCGAGTTTCACCTGTATGCTCTACACAATTTGTACCCCTCAACAATATTCCTAAATGGTTTCCAGCTTGCAAAAGAAATGGCAAATGTATGTGATGATGCTGTTTATTCCAGATCCATGTTATGTATTTCTAACCTATCTCCCAGGGCTATTTTAAAGGAAGGATAGTCGTAAGGCAGGATGGGCAACCTGTGACTTGCCAGCTGTTGCTTGAATGCAATTTATACCACTTCCTACTATTAACCATATGCAAGCTCAAATGTAGCATCATTGAGAGGCTCACACATTGCCCATTTCTGTTATGATACTTCTCTGAACACTCAAAAATCTATGTGACTGTTTGTTACTGATTTACTGTTTTTATTATTATCTAATTGGCTTCTCTTGGTTGATTGTAAAAATTAAGTAGGATCAGATCTGCTTACCATTTTGATGAGATCCCCAGAAGTGTGGGGGGGGGGTATTCTAAAATGCAGTAGCAAATTTCTTCCATACTGTTGTCAAGAAAACTATTTGGAAATATCTATTAAGTCATTACGAGATGAACATTTACTTTGCAAGGTGCTCACCTATTTTTTTCCTAACTCTTGGTGGTTTTAAAACTAGGGGAAAATGGGAAAAATTATAGGATAGCAATAGCAGTTAAACTTATATACTGCTTCATAATGCTTTACAGCGCACTCAGCAGTTTATAATGTCAGTATATTGCCCCCAACAATCTGGGTCCTCATTTTACTGACCTCGGAAGGATGCAAGACTGAGTCAACTTTGAGCAAGTCAGGATTGAACTCCTGGCTGTGAGCAGAGTCAGTTTGCAATAGCGCATTCTCACCATTGCACCACCCCAGCTCCTACGTCCACTGTAGTATGGGGTTAGTGGTGTAAATGGACCAAACCTGACACCCAAACCTTTTTACTTCTATCCAAAGGCTGTTGCATCTAAGTTCATAGTTTTCATTTAATATCAGAAATGGTTACAATTTCAATCTTTAATGACAGAATGCTTCCACCTCTCAAATTTAGCCCATCCACCCAAGATCATTTAGAATGGTTTCACTGGAATGATGCAGTTGGATTTTAATTTGCATTGCCTGCAATTGCTGATTGCTTTTAAACTTTTATTTTAAAAACAAAATCCTTTTTCTGATGTTTACAGATTTAACTGTAGAGGCTGTGGTTCTTGATATATCAGCTCTGTTTGGCAGAGTTGAAAGTGTTGACTGTCTTGAGAGAGCTGGAAATTTATTTCTGCAAACAGTGACTTAAGCGTGAATATTGCTGTCTTGTAGCAGGAAAATGGCAGTAAAAGGCTGTGATTTTTTTGGGTCATTGAAGAATATAATCTTCAGGTGCAGTTTTTTTTAAATTAAGGTAATTAAGGTATCAGACTATACTGTTTCCTTTCTCTAAATACATTTCTCAAATGAATTATAAATTAAATGAAATAAGGTCCAATACATATAATTTATGCATTTTAGAAATTATATCCACCCACCACAATCTATATCCCAGTTAGAGATGCATGAGACCGGCTTAATTACTTAGATGAGAAAAGCACTTTGTTTTATGTTCAGAGACTCAAGTATTTGAGACTGGATCCCAGAACTGGAAAAAAAAATCCAAAACACCTGGATAACATTAAACCTTGCAATTTTCAAATGCAAGTTCAGACATACATTTCCTGCATTGACCTTTTCACCCAGACTTAGACTTAGAATAACTTTATTGTCACTTTGAATGTACACTGATCACCTTACATTAAAATGAAATTTTGTTGCATACAGCTCTCAAAGGGTCTCCACCTCCAATATACACTACATAAACACTACAAAATAAATAAATACAAAATTATGCATATACCCACATATATTATAATGACATTGAGAAACAACAGTCTAGTCCCTGTTTGTATCATCACTGAAAAGGGAGCACTCGCCTGCACGTCTTGAAATAAAGTCTCGTGGTCCATTTTCTACAGCCCTTGTTTCTCTTCCTCCTAATTGTAGTGCTCAAATTACTTAAAAATGGGACATGGGTGTGTGTGTGTGTGTGTGTGATCTTCTTACCCATCCCACCTTTATGTCTCCTGACCAATTTTGATCCTGTTCTCTTCGGTTTTTGCTGAAAAAGGGAGCCCACATACTCGTCCCATAATTTTTTTTCCAACACTTGGTTGGATGGCAAAAAAGGTAGAATTGTAATCACCTGCCTTGAAATGTGGATATTTACTATAACTTTTCTAGGGACAAAGTAGCAATGAAAAATATGATTATAATTTGTGAGCATTGACAAATAGCCATAACACACCTTCTCATTTGTGCTTCATTGGTCAGTGTCATATTCTATGACAAAACTCCTTACACCGAACTTAAGGTGGCAGGGAATATGCATAAGAAGTGGCATCTTTTTCATTCACTTGACAATTTCCCTTGATTTATCAGAAAAAAGCCCCCTTCTTTTCTAAAATAAGTGTATGAAAAACTAGCTAGCTAGCCTAGCATTACACTATCCTGACTGACCTGATTGATTAACTTTTTAGTACCTCATATGGGATTCTTTCCCTGCCTGACCTGGAAAGACCAGGTACTGTATTAAAGTTAGAACTTTCTGCTTGTAAAGCAGAGACCATGACTAAGCTGCAGTCCTTTCCTTCATCATGAACCTTCTGCAGAATAGTGGTGACATCCATGGGAGTGTCTTTTATAGCAGAGATGGAGAACATGGATTTATGTGGACCATATTTGTAGGTCACTTCTTATCTGTTGATCAACCACATTTTTCAGCTTTTTTTTTTTTTTTTGCATTGCTTGAGGTTTATACTCTTGGATCTGTGTTTTATTCCTAGAGATGAAACTGTTGTGTTGACTGGCCATTTTAGAAAAAGAGAAAAAGCCCACTAAAGAGAATATCACTTTTAATAACTTTGGGGACTGGGCAGGCTAAATGGCACACCTGCCTTCTTTTTTATTGGGTAAAGCAGTGAATCTAACAGTATCTTTCCACCTCTGTCTCAAAAAGTTCAAAAAGTTGAAATCCCAGGAAAGGGTTTATCCTAAAACAGGGTCTCATCTGAATATGACTGGAGACAGGAAATAAATAAATGGATAACCCAGAGGAGAAATTATCATTCTGGAATAAAGAGGAGTATGTAAATCACATACACCATTCGTCTTCTTAACATTCTTCAATACTTACAGTGGGTGTATGCAGTAGCAATAGCACTTAGACTTATATACCACTTCACAGTGCTTTACAGCCCAGGGTGGGATGCAAATATTTTTACTACCAGTTCTGTGGGCGTGGCCAGGTGGGTGTGGCCATGTGGCTGGGTGGGCGTGGATTCTTTTTTTTTTTGCAGCACCCCCCCACGGTCCGTTTTGGGTTTTTTTGGCCTCCTGGGCCTCAGGGAAGCTTCCTGGGTGAAGCAGTAAGACAGCAAGGAGGATCCTGGCACAGCTGATCATCGGACCAGCTGATTTTCAGGAGGGGGAAAAAAAAAGAAATATGGGTTTGTCGAATGGTAACATTTTTTTACTACCAGTTCACCCAGGACCAGACCAAACCAGTAGAATACCACCACTGTTTATAGCCGTCTCTAAGTGGTTTACAGAGTCAGTATATTCCCCTCAACAACCTGAGTCCTCATTTTACCAACCTCGGAAAGGATGGAAGGTTGAGTCAACCTACCTGATCCTTCGGTCGCCACCCGCACCCACACCCCAACACACAGGCCACAAACACCAGACCCACCAAACTTGACAGAACCACAGAGGGCCGCCACCCGACCCTGTTTCCCCAACCCCCACCTACCACTAACCCTCTAAAGCCCCCGCCTATTTACTTACCCACAGACCACAGACATTTACAACTTGAACAGAACCCTTGAGCTGGTGAGAATCAAACTGCTGAGCTGCTGGCAGTCGGCAGTCAGAAGAATTAGCATGCAGTACTGCATTCTAATCTCTGTGCCACAACTGCTCTCACAATCCACCATCCCTTAAGGTCAGAGTAGGGAGACAATGAATGTTGCATTATAACACGTGCTCATGTGCAAGATTTTACATGATTTCCATCTCCCTCAAGGTGGAAGGGATTTCTCTATTTTTACATAATGTGATATCCTATGTCGTATTTAACTAACTGTATTTAACTTACCAGCACATACTGTCTCCTGGTAGCTTTCTTCAACCATGCAGTGCAAACGTAATCTACCATAAATACATAATTAACATTCTGCTTCATAAGTAAAAAACAAAGACTGTCTTCAAAGAGGTGGTTAACAATGTGTGAGGAAACACTGAGTTTTGAGCAGCTGCATGACAATTTGCCTCAAATGTTGTAATTGAAAAAGAGTGAATCTGCCCAGGAAAAATTCTACTTTTGTACATTGTGTAAATATAATACAAACCTCTCAAATCCTCACTAAATTGCATTGCTGCTAATTCTTCCCCTAAAAACATCTAGAGTAACTCAATAGTCCAGTATTGGACTATTCTGCAAACTTGTCAGACTTCAACTCTGCCTACTCCTATCAATTTTGCGGTATAAAAAGATTGGGTTACTTTGCACAATAATTCAGAGTTTGTCAACCATTGTTCCTTTTTTGGCAACATGCTTATAATGATGTTGGATTTCATCACTATCACCACAGCCCGGGCCCAAGTTCCCCCCCAGCCGGGGGGGGGGGGGCCCGGACCCCCCCCCCCCCCCACCCGGATCACCAACCCACCCCGGTAGTGTCAGGATAATGTTTCAAAATGTTTTGTGAATAGTTATAAACTCAGTGAAATCAATAATTTTAAAAAGTAAGCTCTGTTAGAAATTGTCTTTATCTTTAGATATTGGATAACTACACATCGTGGTATCTTCTTTTTCACTTAATTCAAGTGAAGAAAATCAGGCAGGTCACTGAAGAGATATTATACAATGAAAGACCAATGTGCTATCATACTTTTGGCCATCTCATAACTAAGGTAAGTATGAGAACACAATGTTATGTTCCTTCAAATTATTTCCTGTCAACTGAAGGAAAAGTTAAAAAATGGTAGGAGTTTTATTTGCCACAGTACTAGAACTAATTGATCCTGCTTATATTTTTTGCTGTCTTTTCATTATGCTCAATACAAAGTCAATGAAAACCATTAGATCATCTTGAAAACAAGGAGAGGAAGAAGCTGTTTATACAATGATGTTTACAAAGCCTAAGGATGGCCACACTTGAAATACTGCCTCCAGTTTTGGTCATCACCACAGATAACTACAATGATCTAATACATATCGATTTTACAGAAGACAATGTTGAAAAAGCACTACGCAATCTAAAACCATCTCTATCTATTGGACCAGATGGAATATGTGCCTACTTCTTAAAAAATTTATCCACTGCCATAGCCAAACCTCTAAGCATAATCTTTGAAAAATCTTTCAGGACCAGCTCCTTGCCAAAACTATGGTCACAAGCCACGGTCATCCCCATCTTCAAAAAGGGAGACCCCAGCCTAGTTGAAAATTACAGACCAATCTCCTTATGCTGCGTCACCTGTAAAGTCATGGAATCAATTATTAACCAATCCATCATCCTCCACTTAGAGACTAACAACCTACTTTCCAATAAACAATTTGGTTTCAGAAAAAAACTATCCTGTAATCTGCAACTCTTACACTGCAAAAACATATGGACGACACAACTCGATCAGGGCAAAGCAGTAGACGCAATCTACATAGACTTCTGTAAAGCCTTTGATTCAGTGATACACGACAAACTACTCCTAAAAATAAAATCCTATGGTATCTCTGGACAACTGCATAACTGGATAGAAGCATTCCTGGTAAACAGACAACAAATGGTCAAAATTGGGAGTGTCCTATCAAATTCTGTACCTGTCAACAGTGGTGTCCCACAAGGCAGTGTTCTAGGACCAGCTCTCTTCATACTCTACATAAATGACCTCTGTGATCATATTAAGAGCAACTGCGTTCTTTTCGCTGATGATGTAAAGCTGTTCAATACCAGAGACAATACTGCTACCCTTCAAAAAGATCTTGACTATGTATCAGAATGGTCAAACAAATGGCAACTTCAAATCTCAACAAATAAATGCTCTGTCTTACATATTGGCAAAAAAAATCAGAAAATAAAATACAAGCTGAATAGTCAAGATCTTGTTGATGATCCAAGCTCTGTAAAGGACCTTGGAATACTCACCTCTAATGATCTAAGTGCTAGAGCCCACTGCAACTACATAGCCAAAAAAGGCATTAAGAGTTGTTAACCTAATCCTACGTAGCTTTTTCTCTGGTAATATCACACTACTAACTAGAGCATACAAAACATTTGCTAGACCAATACTCGAATACAGCTCATCAGTCTGGAACCCACATTACGTATCTGATATTAGCACAATTGAGAAAGTCCAGAAATATTTCACAAGAAGAGTTCTCCACTCCTCTACTCGTTGTAGAATACCTTATGCCACCAGACTCGAAATTCTAGAACTAGAAAACCTTGAATTACGCCGTCTTCGGTCTGATTTAAGCATGGTATATAAAATCATACATTGCAATGTCCTACCTGTCAATGAATACTTCAGCTTCAACCATAACAATACAAGAGCACACAATAGATACAAACTCAAAGTAAACCGCACCAAACTTGATTGCAGGAAATACGACTTCAGCAACAGAGTGATCAATGTCTGGAATACTCTACCCGACTCTGTAGTTTCTTCCCCAAACCCCAAAAACTTTAACCTTAGACTGTCTACTATTGACCTCACCCCTTTCCTAAGAGGTCTCTAGGGGGCATGCATAAGCGCACCAACGTGCCTACTTTCCCTGTCCTATTGTTTCTTTTATTTTTCTTATATGTACCCATTTCATGTATTGATAACTATGTATACACTTATACTTATTATCTTGTAAACAATTGACAAATCAAATCAAATCAAATAAATAAATAAAATAAAAAAAGATGTTGAGACTCTGGAAAGAGTACAGAAAATAGCAACAAAGATGATTAGGGGGCTGGAGACCAAGAAATATAAAGAATGGTTACAGGGATTGGATATGTCTAGGGAAAAGATGGACTAGGGAAGATATGATAGCAATGTTCTAGTATTTGAGAGGCTTTCACAAAGATGAGGGGGGACAAACTATTTACCAAAGCACCAGAAGGCAAGACTAGAAGCAATGGATGGACACTAATCAAGGAGAGAAACAATCTAGAACTAAGGAGACACTTCTTAATAGTGAGAACAATCAACCAGTGGAATGCCTTGCCTTCAGAAGTTGTGGGTACCTCATCACTGGAAATTTTCAAGAAGAGACTGGACAGCCACTTGTCTGAAACGGTATAGACTCTCTTGCTCATGCAGGGGGTTGGCCTCATGCAGGGTGCTGGCTTCCAAGATTCCTTCTAACTCTGTTGTTCTATGTTCTGTGTTCTATGAACTTTTCACTTATGGAGAAAGTGGAAGGCATTCAGCACTACTGTAGAGAAAACTGTGTCTTCTGGAATCTGGAGCCCTACTTGAAAAGTCTGGGAGAAATATAAAGGTTTCCGCTGTTTGAATACCAAAAGAAAAATTGCCTGAATACCACACTGCCCAAGCTAACAGGACCTGATATTATATCTGGAATAGTGACTTATAGAATGAGGTTTCTTGCATTCCTATTTCAGAGTGTCCCCCCCCCCCCCGCCTTCCAATCTGACCCCAAGGATTCAAGCACCTAGGGATGGAAAAGGACATTATCAGGCAGGCAAACCCTTTGAATGGGAATCCTTTTAATACAAATTTTCAAACATAATTTTCTTCATTGAATGACACACACAAAATCATCTATGTAATTAGATTGGGGGGGAGGGGAGAGAGCTATACTACAACCTCCCTTCTTTGCATTTGCAACAGTACCCAGTTACCAGCTTGCATATACTGTCAGCAGATGGAGGATTAAAAGGGACAATTACGGCTGCAAATAATTGTGCCTGTGATCCGGCATTTAAGAGTAATCACAAAAGTGCACCTGCAGCAGCAGAAGCTGAATTGTAACCTTGTGGAGGCAGAGTTAAACGTTATGTTTTTATGCATCTTCTTTCCCTGACCCACCCTGCCAGACTTTTTCCATTTACAAATTTTGGCTACTGTCCAAAATATAGTTAAATGTAGTTAATACTCTTTAATGATTATCAGAGGGATTTTGGTTTGCGAATTTCTAGAAATTCTGACTAAATTTTTAAAAGGTGTCTACGTGAAGTAGGGGATAGAGTCTAGATAATTATTTCCTCTTTGTACATTCAGGCTATCTCAAAAAAACATTCATTTATTATTTATTTATTTGATTTGTCAATCGCTTACATGCCAAAAACTATACAAATTTTCAGAGAATTCTTTCCCAGAACATAGCATTAGTATATAATATGCTACATCATACCAAAGTCCCAAAGATGCTTTTTCAAAAGGAAACTGGATTTTTTTTTGTTTTTCCTGAAGACATTTTGCTTCTCGTCCAAGAAGCTTCTTCAGTTCTGACTGAATGTTGGAGAATGGAAGGATTTATATTCCTTCTTAGATGAGAAGTGAAATGTCTTCAGGAAAAACAAAGAACATCCATTTGCCTTTTGAAAAACCATCCTTGAGACAACTGTTGACTTGGATGACTGAGAATCTCCATAGACATTCACACCAAAGTCAGTGATAGCATGCCCGGTTTTAGATTGTAGATAAGGCATAAAGTCTTGGCTACAGTCTGGAGTTCTGTTTGTATTAAGAAAACATCTTAGCTCTGCTTCTTGTTTGAACTTAAATAAATAATTAAACAAGGCTTTATTTCTCCTTCTAGTTCCAGCAAAAAAGAACTACTTCTGCTGCTTGATTTCTGCTAGTCATCTTCATTTGGCTGAATCCATCATAGGTACATGGATGGTTCCTTAAAGTGTAATGGAGTTGTGAGAAGGATTTGTTTTCCCCAGATTTTATGCAAGGTGACACCAGTCCCTGTTGCCATTATGTACTTTTGTTTGTTTGTTGGGTTTGATAAAGTCATCTTAGACCACAGAGAGACATGCCACATCAACATGCATAGAGAAAGAATCATTAATGTTTGAATACAACTGTAACACAGCATCGGGATGAGAATCATGGTATTTGTGAACATCACAGTACATAGCATCACAGAACTAGAAGAGATTATTTAGGATGAGTCCACCCCTTTACTCAGTACATGAAAGCAAATTTAAGCAACCCAAATAAATGGCTGTCTAGCCTCCACTTGAATATGTTCAGTTTAGAGCAGGGGTGGGCAAACTTTTTGGCTCGGGGGCCGCATTGACTTTTAAAATTTGACAGATGGGCTGGGTCAGCACAAGATATGATACATATAAAAAACTGCATTTGTTAACAGTTCCTTTACAAAGCGAGGGGAGGAAAGAGTTTTGTTTTTTAAGCGGGAGAGACACCTGCCGTACTCGGGGTAGGAAAAATAACTATTTTTTTCTCCGAGACACCCTCCAAAACTCAAGTTTGGCATCATAGTTAAATTCGCACAACATAGATAAATAGATAGATAGATAGATAGATAGACAGACAGATTCTTCCCCTACGAATAAACAACTGTGTGTGTGTGTGTGTGTGTGTGTGTGTGTGTGTGTGTGTATGAATGTAACCCCTCAGCTTACACAAGTTGGCCACTTATAAGATAAAAATAAATAAACACCCACCCCCCAAAACATAACTCCTCCGGTGCCCACGGATAAACTGTGAACCACCAATTAGTAGCAGGGCTGACCCTCCCTCTTGAACCAACGTCTAATTGGGGGGGAGCATACCGGCCTTCAGTCTCTTGCAAGAAATTGCTGGCTAACCCTGCAAACCGCTTGCCGAGATGTGTGTGTGTGTGGGCTTTCGCCTGCCTTTCCCCCGCCCGCCCAGCGCCCATCCCGCTGCCACTTTTGCCATTAAACCTCAAGTCCTCCCGGGCGCTTGGGAAGCCCGCTCGGCAGGAAACATCTGTGCGCCTCTCCCAGGACCTGCTCGCTCCGCCCAGCCTCCCCTCCCGGCTTACCTTGAAGGCCACGGGGAGGGTCTTGTTGCATCTCCAGTGGGAAGGCAGCACCGAGCACAAGAAGTTGGGGCTGTCGGTCCTCACCAGTTCTCCTGGATGATCGGCCAGGACGTCCACCACTGAGCGTGCTTCGGTCCAGCTGCGAGGTCCTGGGACTGGCGCGCTGAGGGCGCCGCTGTTCTCTCCCATCTTACCGCAGGGGAAGGCCATGGAGGGAGGGGTGAAGCGCCTGCTGGTGCTCGGGTCTACGGGAATACGCATCACAACAGCGGGTGTTAGGGGAGGAAGGAGGAGGCGGCGGAGCTGCTGCTGCTGCTGCTGGCCAAGAGGTGAGGGAAAGGCGCGCCCAGAGCGCAGCGAGACAGATGCCCAAGAGCGCACGGCGGGCCGCTCTGAAGCCAGGCATGGGAGAAAACCGCCCCAGCCCCCCCCGCGCAGGTCGGCCACTCGCCGCCACTGCCAGTCCTGGTCGCTCCGGCCGCCAGTTGCTCCTTGGGGCGCAGCTCTTCCCGTGGCCCCGTTGCACTTCTCTTGCTCCTCGCCACCGGCGGAGCTCGGGGCTCAGGCACCTCGGCGGAGGGGGATTCCCCGGGACTGAGAGAGCCGGCTGCTGCAGCTCCGACGTGCCTCCTCCCGCTGCTCGGCTTCGCCATCCCGTGGCACTGGGTTCCGGAGTGCAGCCCCAAGGTCTGCCGGCTGCGGTGGGGAGCCCAGAGTCACTCAGCGGGTGGTTGGCCAAACCCCAGAGTGCTCCTTTGGTGCCGCCTCCCACGCCCCCTTCCAAATCAAACGCAGCTCAGGCGAAATCAAGCTGGGCTCCGTCGGTGGCGGCCATGAGAGCAGCGCTCAGGGCTCCTTCTCCCGCAGTCACGACGGAGGGGCGGGGAGGCGAGCTGGCAGCATCCCATGCTCCTCCCGGCTTGGTGGCTTCTCTCCCCGCGAAGGGACTGTGGCGAGACCTCAACAGGTTTCAGCTCTCTTCGCTCTGCCGGGCTCCTGCTCCCGTTTCCTGCTCTGCCTGACAAGCCCACCAGGCGCCCTGCTCACTCTCCGCCGCCCACCCTCTGCCTCAACCACCTACTCTTGACGCATCTGAAAGCAGCCGAAAAGTGGCTGCGGTTACATACGGACCAATCTTCAGCGGGCCGGATAAAAAAGACCAGCGGGCCGGATAAAAAAGACCAATGGGCCGGATGTGGCCCGCAGGCCGTAGTTTGCCCACCCCTGGTTTAGAGGATTTTACACAATGATCTGAGTAACTGATTCCATAATCAAATTGCTATTATGCTAGAATGTTTTATGTAACTTTCTATTGCAATCTGTTTTCCTGAAAATAAAGCTGTAAACATGTCCTGTATTGTGCAATGATAAAAATAGATCTTGACTTCTAATACAACATATCCTTTAGGTACTTGAAAATTACTATTACACATCCAAACATTTTAGATTTTGATAATATTGTAAGATATAAAGATCCATTACATCAAACTGGAGAGGGTAGGAATCAAATACAAATTCAAGGAAAAGAGATAGCATGGTGGCCCTATGCGCAGATACAAACACATTACAAAAAAGATAAAGAACAATTTGGTTTTAACATGACCAAGAATTAGATAAAGTTTGGCATGGAGAGGAAAGAAAATTGATTAGTAAAATATATAAATATGTATTGGATTACAAATTAAAAGAAGAAACAGTCAAGGAGTGTATGATAATTTGGGCAAAAAATGCGGACCACAGTATTGAATTAGACAAGTGGGAACATATTTGGGAAATAAATTACAAACTAACTATGTCAGCCTCGTACAAAGAGAATCTTTATAAAATGGTGTATTGTTGACACTTGCCACCCGCGAGACTGGCTAAGATGTTCCCGAACCTTCCCCCAAACTGTTGGAAGTGTAACTGCTTCCAGGGAACATACTTCCACATGTGATAGACATGTCCATATGCTCAGAAGTTTTGGAAAAATATCAAAAAATTGGATTCTAAATATAAATGAAACAAGAAGTAAAACTTGAACCTTTGCTGGGTATGATAGACTCAAAAATAGAAAAAAAATATCAATACTTAATCTTGCACATTATAATGGCAGCCAGAATAAGTTATGTTCAAAATTGGAAACTGTCTATTGTCCCTTCAGAGAAGATGGTCATTAAAAAAATTCACGAGTGTGCAGAGATGGACAACCAAATTACTAAAAAACAACTAAGATAGTGAATACTACAAAGTTTGGAACTGTTAGTACGAATGGTTAAAGAAAAAGCAACATTTAACAACTGAATAAGTTATGAAACTATGAAGCACGTGCATTTAATCATAAAGTATTCTGTGAAATTAAAACATTAAAAGAACGAGGAAGGTATTATAACAAGGTAGATCACGTCAATGTTATGGGGTAAAAGAAAAATAGAAAAGAAAAATGTAACCAATGCTCAATACCTGTTGCAAAATGTATATATGTATGTATGTATGTATGTATGTGTGTGTGTGTGTGTGTGTATGTATATATATATATATATATATATTTGTTTATATGTTTGTTTGTTTCTTTTTAAATGTTTTAAATATATGAAACTTAAATAAACTTTATTAAAAAAAGAAAAGAAAATTACTATCGCTCAGATGTCTTTTCTCATAGTTAAACATATTCAGATTTCTCAGTTGTCTTTTGATAAGATTTAGCTTCTATTCTCCTGACTCATTCTTAAAGTGGGTTACCCAGACAGGGAACAATTATTGAGGTAGAGTCAGAATAATTCAGAGTATACTAGAGCTATTATTTTCCATGATTTGGAAGTCATATTTCTATTGATTCAGCCCAAGTTTGCATTTGCATTTTTAAAAGTGATACTAATAATTAGGTTACACTACGTGGATCCCAGCTATATGCTAATACATTACAACATCCTAAGTTCTTTGGAAGAACTTGAAGCATATGAAGGCCAACATCAGCTAATGAATCTGGCTTTACAATGAACCATAATAATAAGCATCATTTTTAACATCATTAAAGTAATTAATACTTAGGCCAGGGCTGTAAAACTCCAGGCCCGCGGGCCGTATGCGTCATGCGCTGGTTACACCCACACCCGGCTTAGCAAAGGGGGAAAAAGTCCCAATACATCAAATGTCAATACTGTGATGATGTGAGTTTGACATCCCTGACCTAGGCAGTCCCTGTTATTTGATATACAGGAGGAATAGTTGATCAGACCCAGGTGGAACTTGATAACTATGATCTCCTCCCACTTGTGACTGTATGACTGTAACTTTGTTGCTTGTATCCTTACAATTTATGTTGACTGTTTCCTAGTATGATTTGATTGCTTATTTGTACCCTATGACTATCATTAAGTGTTGTACTTTATGATTCTTGATGAATGTATTTTTTCTTTTATGTACACTGAGAGCACATGCACCAAGACAAATTCCTTGTGTGTCTAATTACACTTGGCCAATAAAGAATTCATTCATTCATGAATTGCAATGTGCCATACATACCACCCAAAAGATGATACTAATTGGCAGTGGTTGTCAAGAGCTGAAGTGGGTAGAGGGCTCCTACAGGTAAAACAACCTGGAGGAAGAAAAGCATGGCCTGGGTGACTAAATTTAAACAAGCCAAGAACTCTTGCTGAAGAAAGTCAACCAGGAAAGCCCTTGAAAATGACAAAGGTGAAGACTAAATATTGGAAAGAAACAACTGAAAATCATTTTGTTAATTTTGTAATTTTGTTAACAAGTCAATGCATGGGCAATTCTGGAAGGTATAGAAGGAAAAGTTGATACAAAAACCATGTAGAGTTGATTAAGATCAAGAGTGTTAAAGAAACTGAAGGCTTATTTTACTGACTCAAAGACAAGTGTTGCCAACTCACTGCATGAAAGTGAAAATTCAACATACAACAAACAACAGCACACTGTTTCCTTTGTAGTAAAAAGGATGAAACAATCGACCATTTGATCAACAGATATAACAAAATGTAATAAACTGACAACATGCAATCTCATTACCAAGTTGCCATAATTATTATTGGAAACTTTGCCAGGAGTTTGGCTTTCAATATAGAAAAAAACTACTGGGACTATCAAGTTTTGGAAAATGAGCAGATTAAGAACTTAAGGGGTTTTAAGATCCAAACCTCTTGTACATGATATGGCTGCTATAAAGGAAGAAAGTCAGGTTCATTGATATTGCTATTCCAAGTAATGCTAGATTGAGGAAAAACAATTATTAAGTTAGTAACTATTAATGGCATCTCTCCAGTTCTTTTTGAGTATATATTATCATGCTTTGCTAAGCCCTGCTCATTCTGAACCTTAACATCTTCATAACACCTCTACTCATCTGTGTTTGGTGATCTGTCCATTTCCCCACTTTTTAAAGTGCACTTTTTCATTTTCAGATTTTGACTCAACTTTTTCAGTAGCCTAATTGTTTTCTTTGGTTGCATACTTTGCAGAGTCCCATGGTCATGTGATGATTATTTGCCTTCTTTCTAGCCCACTTCCAAAAAGCAAAATCTTGCTTGTTGAGAGGCTGGCGGTAAAATTGGAAATAATGGTCACATAAGCAACCACTTAATGATGGTGACAGGAATGAGGTAGTAACTCTATCAAGCTCATGTCATGTCTTACTTAATGATTCTGTTGCTTAGTTGCCAGTTCCAATTGTGGTTGTTAAACGAGAATTACTATGTTGATTATATTTATTCCTCTATTTATTTTGATGTAAAAACTATATTCAATAATACATACTGTATCATTTACTTGGCTGTCTGAACAGGTGTAGTTACTTTTAATACACAATGCAATATTTCTTCCCTTTCTAGAGCTTCTGTTCTGTTGTTTGTCAGTTTTACTGATATCTACCAGGTGTCCTACTTTACCTGATTTTAACTTCTGTGTGCATTCTTTTAATTAAAACAAAAAAATAGGAAGCATCAAAACACCAGTCTTTATCATCACTTCTATTTACAGCAATGCTTCTGTACCCCACATAGTACCCACAAGTTTTCAAAAGCTGTTTCTAAATTTTAAGATATAGACTAACAAACAGAGAAATGTTGAAGATATTTCTGGAGAAGAAGAATATTAATACTGGGCAGTGACTGTGATAAGGGTAATTGAATTAAGTAACATTATTAAGCATATTTAATTTTAATTAAATGTACAAGTAGATGACAGAAGGATGAATTTTGATTTTTGTTCTGCCTCTAGCCACTACTTTCAAAGAATAGCCCTCAACAAGCACTTAAGTGCCAAGAAGCAGCTTTGTCCTCAACGATGATGCCTTTCCTTCCTATTTCTAAAGCCACTGCCAAATGCCAAGAATGCCAACAGCCACACCCACTCATTGCCAAAAATTAACAAATCAGCCGAACCTGGATCAGTTCCATCAACACTCCAAGACACAGACATCTGAGAATATTCAATTCTGATTCAATGCTGCTAACACAATGAATGTAAACATTAAAAGGCTGAACAATCCCACACTGGTGAAGAGTCCAATCTTTTAATTTGCTATGTTATTATGGGATGCATTATTTATATGCATACAAATTGCGTTTGGGAGCAATTTTATTTAACAATGTATACCATGAGGCTGATCTGATCGTTTTATAGACAAAGAGCCACAAATAAGCTAATGGAATCTACCCCAGTCCCATTGATTGATGTGGAGTAATGCCCATTTACACCCTGGAAACTCTCTGCCTGTCTTTAATAGAAGTTTGTTTGTATTTCTAATAAGCCAAGATTTTTTTTTTGATTGTGTAATCAGCTCTGTATTCTTCCATTTTTCTGCTTATGAGTATAATTGTAGCTCTTGGATTATAATTGTTTTTGAATTATTAAATAATGAGGCCTTGGAAGGTTATTTTGAGGTGATGCATGCCTTGTATGGCATTTTGATCTGAACAGAAGGAGAGAGTACAGTCATATGGAAGCGGAGTGTGTTGATCTGCTATGATGAGACAGAGCCCAAACTGCACACTCAAACAATTATAAGTGTACCCTAATTGAGTGTATGAGTATTATTTATACAGAAGCTGCCTTTAGAAAATATACCCATGTGATGATAAAAACTCATTCATTCTTGCTCTAATAATCTATAGACCGAGTCAAGCTTTTGGAGGAACATCTGCCTAGTAGCTCCTCTGTTCCAGGAACATTTAAAAGTACCATATTGTAACCCTTTAACAATTTTTTTTGGTGGGGCATAAGAGCCACTATATTATTTATCTGCTTTTCTGGTCCTTCAAGCAACAAAAACAATATCATAGGCTACCTAACACCAAAACATTAAATCTATGTGCATTATTACTGAGTATGCAATGTGGAACAAAATATTTTAAATGCCCCCGGGGAACCCCCCCCCCCCCCCCAAAAAAAAATATATTTTTTAAAAAAAAAAAAAAAAAAAAAAAAACACAAAGGACACATGGAGAAAATTCTTAACAAGGGACGAGAGCATCCCCTGTCTTCTTGCCATAGGAAAACAGCCTCAGGCAGAAGCTTGAAGAGGCTGGTCTTTGGGAATGGAAATTTTGTATCCATTCAGAAAGACTGGGCCAATCTTTTCATAAGCAAGGAGACTCCAAATAAGTGACACAATAGACAAGCCAAAGCTGACAAGATTAGCTCAGACAAACACCTAGGATTTCCATTTCCCCCTTTTGCCTGTAGAGCCATCCATGACCTCTACACGACCCCATAGGAATCTGGCAACAGCCATTAAAATATTGAAGGCCATATTCTTGAACAGGCATCTCAATCACAAAGCTCCAAAGAATGTATAAAAACCCATTTACTCTGAACCCCATTTTGTCAGTCACCCCAGAAACATGCTGCTATCACTGAAGTTTCTGGCAACCAAATAAACAGAGATCTTCTTTCCTGCAGCCTGCCTCCATTTTATTTCAGCTTCTTTCTCCTGTCTTGGAACCATACTATATTTTTCTTCCAACGCTGCCAAGAGATAAAGTGTATTCCCACAGCTGGAATATTTCAGAGTAAAGGCTACTGAGTTAAATAGAGTATATAGCAGGTCGATGAAGAAGATACAATGTTGATCTGTGTTTAAGCAAAGGTGCAAAGTACAGAAAAGGGCACGAACCTGGAAATCATTCACAAAAGCTACTACTTAAAGAGAACAGAATATGTAAATTGAGCCTAATGAGATATTGGAGAAAATACCAAAATGTTTTATGTAAATATATTTTTCTGAGTTAAGTTGGGAAAGTTATGGTTTCTGAAAGTGTTTAAAACAAACAAAAATTTGAACCATCTTGCCCCATTACTTGTCAAAATTTGCAAGTAAGTCCCTACACGGTTTATTCACTCACGGGAATTGAGCCGCTGACCTCAGCAGTACGCAGGCCCAGCATCTTATCTTATGAACCACTGCGGGCCCAACAGATCATGTCCACTTTCAACACCATAACTTAACAATAACAATAGCACTTAGACTTCATGGTGCTTTTACAGCCCTCTCTAAGCTGTTTACACAGTCAGCACGTTGCCCCCAACAATCTGGGTTCTCATTTTACTGACTTTGGGAGAATGGAAGGCTGAATCAAGTTTGAATCGGTCAGAATTGAACTGCTGGCAGTTGATAGAATTAGCCTGCAATACTGCATTCCAACCACGTCTCCTATCGACTTAATGGGCAATTTTGGAGTAATCACTTACTCACTCAAACCAGCCTACTTCACATGAATATTATAAAGAGGATATTATAAAGAGTTTTCCATGTATTCCACCATGAGCTCTTGAAGGAGAAAGCAAAATATCAAACAAATCTGATAAATCAAAACATCACTTTTCAGAAAAGATAAAACTGAGGGAGAAATGGTCCCAGTGGTCAGATAGATTAATGTTTTACTAACCGTAAATTGAAGTGATCCAAATTCTACAACTGAACAGCCCCCCAAAGTTTGCCTTGTCCTCAAGTTGTTATTGTTATTGGTAGATATTCTTAATAATATACAGAAAAACCAGCAATTGGACACATACAATATTGGCCAAGGTGAATGTAGAAAAACTAAGATGATTAGCATACATTTCTGAAAAAATGGTTTCCATTCCATTCTATTCAATTGTTTTAGGAACTTTGTAGGACATGTTTTAGTTTTAGTGCTGTCTGCTCACTTTTGAAAGCCTACAATTTACCTAACTGAGTGAAATATAAACAGTGGAAGACATACAAACAATATACCAATGCAGAGTGCCTGACTGTAATAGAGATATTTATCTAACTAACAACTTCTATGCAAGAAGGGTTGCATCATCTGTTAGTTTCCTTCTACTTATTTAATACGGTGTGTCCAATAATGGCTAAGAATATATGCAGAGACTATTATAAATGCATCCATCACGCTATTTGCTTTTGGAATAGGCAAAGCACTGCAAAAACAGTGCAGCAGAAAGCCAATGAAATGAGGATATGAGATAGAAAAAAGGACATATCACTACATCTAGCTTATAGAAAACCATTCACAATACCTCTGCATACCTTCTATCTTTGCAACTCATCTTTGCTTTCAAAATACACACATACTGGTTTATGCATTGAATTTTATTCTTTAAACTTCTCACCATTTTTTCAGGTTGTCATTAACTTTAGCCTGCCATAACTTTCTTTTTCTTTCTCTTCCTGTGGACCCGTTTGCTTTTCCTTCATGTTTTAGTGATTTGAATCTCATTCATTCTCACTATATGTCTACACATCTCAATGTAGTTTTTCATAGTGGTTTCTCACTTTTGTATTCAATCAACATTTATTCAGTACAGATTTATTCTTGACCCTACCTCAGGTTGTTTGGTGAAATGCACTACTTAAGCAACTCTTTTGCACTGTTTTCAACATACTTTTAAATATTGCCTGATATTCTCTACCTCATTCCCACAGAACAAAGTAGGTAGAAACATGTTTCCATACACCGTGATTTTTGCTTCTTTCAGTAAACATTAATTCATTGTAACAGAACACATCCTTTCCATTATTGTCAACATTCCCATGTATTAATTTTTCACCATCCATTTTCCCATTTTCAATAAACGTTCTACCAATGTGTGCAGGTTCAGCAAATTGTTCTAATTTTTGCTATTTATTTATAACTTGCCATTGTTCATATTGTTTTCACTGTCAAATACAGCTATTTTGATCTGATAGATTAATTTTCAGATTTACAGCCATCACTGCATGATGCAGGCTGTCTAATACACACTGCAGTATAGATAACAACACAGCCTCCTCTGCATAAAAAGTGTACTCATATTCACACCACTAATCAACAAATCTCTAATACCATCACTACAGTTGCTTATACATTTGTCCAAAAATCAAGAAAATAAGTGGGCATCACATGTACTTGATCTATTGCCTGCTCAATGCTGAATCATTTGCTAAATATAATATTTATATTTATTTAGGCAGAGGTTTGTTCTCTGAGCTTGCTGTTTTGCTCCTGGACATTCCATTACCACACTAGGTAACATCTTTGGGGTAAAGTGTCTTGTTCGTTTATATAGAACCCTAGTGTTTGGTTGGTCTTGTGACTGGTTGAGTCACAAGGCTGATTGAGTCACAAGGCTGATTGAAACACAAGGCTGATTTCGCGTCTTGTGACTTTTGATTGTTTTGCTGTGAGGTGTGAAATTCAACTGGTATGGGCTGGTGGTCACTTCTGTCATCAGTTGGTGGTTTGAAAGGTCTACTGCTTCCTTATTGTTGCTTGTACATTTCTCCAAAAATACATTAAGCAACTAAGTATCCAACCACCAATCGATGACAGAGGGAGAGGGAGCCACCATAGAGAAGGCCCTTCTTCTGGGTACCACCAGGAGTATTTCCCTGGGGAATGGGACCTGCAACATTCCTTGCCTCCCCACTCTAGTGGGTCAGGAAGATGCGACCAGCAAGAGATGGTCCCTCAGATAACCTGGTCTCAGGCCATGAAGGTCTTTAAAGGTGACAATGAGCACCTTGAATTGTACCCGGAAGCAAATCAGCAACCAATGCAGCTTCTGCAGAATAGGTGATACATGTACATACTGAGGTCTGCACAAAACTATGCGGGTTGCTGTATTTTGCACCAACTGGCACTTCTGGA
The DNA here is from genome assembly GCF_049901735.1 of Notechis scutatus. Lineage (NCBI taxonomy): Eukaryota > Metazoa > Chordata > Lepidosauria > Squamata > Elapidae > Notechis > Notechis scutatus. The sequence goes on from NC_142009.1 coordinate 293,381,028, forward strand.
TGCTCTTCAAGGGCAGCCCCATGTAGAGCATGTTGCAATAGTCAAGAGGGGAAGTGACTAAGGAATAAGTGACCATGAGTGGGGATTCTTAGTCCAGGAAAGGGCATAACTGGTGCACAACCTGCAGTTGCGCAAAGGCCCTCCTGGTCATGACCGCCATCTTCTCTTTGAGCAGGAGTCGCAAGTTCAGGAGAACCCCCAGATTATGTACAGGGTTTGTTTAGGGTAGTGCCACCCCATCCAAGACCAATGGTGACAATTTCCATGAGCCAAAGAACCCCAAACCCAGAGCCACTTAGTCTTGCCATAGTTCAATTTCAACCCATTGCTCCCCATCCAGCCCCTAACAGCCTCTAGGCACTGTGAGAGGGAGGACGTGGCATCACTTAATTCACCACAGGCTGAGACATACAGCTGAGTTGTATTTTCCCCCTGACATTTATAGCATTCTGTTCAATTTCACTCTTTGACATATCACTATCATTCCCACATGATTCTATAAGTTTCTCCTTCCTACAGACCTTTTCATTTAATCACTTTTCTTTTTAATTCCTTTCCCTCTGCTGGAGACTTCTTGGTTAGCCCTCTTTACCCACATCTAAAACTGTATTTTATTTCCATCATGCTCTGAAGCTCCACTCTTGACATTACCAAATAACAATTATCCCACACTCAGAATTTCTCATTACCTTTCTGTAATTTTCAGTCTTTCATTATACAATACACTCAAATCACTTGTGTTTTTAGAAATATAAATAGATTTTTGGTTGAACTACATACTTGAAATAAGCAGGTCTTTTTCTAAATGGATACTGACCAGTCACTACATTCATTCTTATTGATTTTGAGACATCTGACTGGTCTGGTAACTTTTCTATATTCACTTATCAAGTTCATAACCATTCATTCATATCACCTATTTGTATTTTTATTTCCTTGGATCATATCATTCAAATTATTACACAACTTTGATGAGAAATCAACTGGTTCTTTCCTTGTCATAATTTACTGAAGTTTAACATGGAACTATCATCAACTCATGTATTCTTACTTTGCTCTGTACCCATAACAGTCTACACATATAACAATATCCTAGGAATATTGACTTCAGAAGAAGCATTACTCTACAAACAGGCAAATAGCTAATTGCTGAAGAGCAGAGCAGTAAGAATCATGATTTACTGCATTCCAACTTTTTAAATGGCTATTATGCCAGAAATGAAGAAAGGGGTAATCTGAAGAATTGTTTAATCTGCTTTAGCTGCAGGTTGTCTAGCTATAAAAATCAAACTCACTGAGGAAGTTTATCTTGTGATGTTGCAAATGAATGAATGAACAGCTTTCTGTTTTACAAGATGGCCCTTGGGTACTGTGGTTTGTCTGTTTAATCTTGAGAACCCCTGCTAAATCTCCTCACAACAAAGACAACTTTATTATTATTATTATTTTGAAAATACTAAAATACAACTACTTATGATTTTAATTATCCTGGTATTCATTCAAAATTAATGGGCTTGATGGGTAAACTGTAACAAAAGTGCATGCTTTTCAGAATATATGAGCCAATGTAAACCACAATGCCACTTGAAATTTGATTGAATTAGAGGACTTTGAAAAGTGTTATAATTATTTGAAAAGTATTGTTCAAATTTGTTTTATGAGCACAAATATTCAATAGGTTGCTTTCTACATGTAGCCTCCAGAACTGATCATGAAGAAGAATAAAAATGGCAGTTAGTTGAGAATATTCAAGTTGTTGACAAAGACTGGTTAGTAGGAACTTATTTTGTGACAGTATTCAGCAAATGTGACTGGTTTCTGGACAATTTTTGGTTAAACTCAGAAAAATGTCAGATTCAAGGATATATGTAGGTGTGGAATTCCTGCCCATAGACCAAAGGTCTTCAGAATCTGAAGTAATTGCAATAGTACTTAGACTTATACACTACTTCACAATGCTTTTCAGCCCTCTCTAAGAGTCATAATGCCATAATTTCTCTTCTCAGCTTTTTGTTATGTGCAGAAGAAACTTCTTGCATTAAAGGGAAAAGGTACATCTTTCTCAATGAACCTGCTGAGTTAGGAATTACAAGAAATAAAATATAATATATCTGAAAAACATAAGATTGGCAAGACTACTTTAAAAGATCAGACCTGGCCTCTTATTCTACTTCTACCAGTCAAAAAATGAGATAGATAAAGAAATAGTTGTATTCATTTGTAATGATTTGATTGCCTTTTTTCATTACTAGAAGTGGAAAATCCATGACATCCATAGTTCATAAAGATGAACTAAAGAATAGCAAGAATATTTTTTCTATATATACATTTGCACATTTGTAGTTGAATTACCATCAGCCACTTCCTTGACATAGGTGACATTAAGCTGTATGCTAAGCATGAATAAACACTAGGCAGGACACAAGATGCAGATTTTGCAAACAGACAATCCAACACATAGTGGCAGAGTGAAAGATGTAGCCAGGAGCTGCATATACTGAATGGCACAACCAAGGAGCTGGCATTGTATACAGGAACATCTGCTAAATATATGGGGTCTCCCATCTAGATGGGAGATTCCACAGAGGATTGTGGAGAATAACCTGGCTAAGAACATGTGTGAATTCCAGATCCAGACAGGCAGGCAGGTATTAGTCAATTAACCAGACAATGAGATAGTAGATATGGACCAGAAGTCAGCAGGGGTGATAGAAGTAGCAGTGCCAAATGACAACAACATCCACAAGGAGTATGAGAAGCTGGAGAAGTACCATGACCCAAATAGATGATATGGAAAATAAAGGCCAACATGGTCCCAGTGGTGGCAGGACCACTTGGGAATGTGACTCCTAGGCCGGGATAGTAACTCCAACAGATCCCAGGAACAGCATCAGGGCTCTCTGCTCAGAGAGAATGCAGGCTAGGAACAGTAAAGCTATTGCACAGAACTCAAATTCCGAAGTCTCTGATGGAGGACCCAAGATTGAGGAAGGCACGTACAACCCATAGGATTGAGAAAGTGAGTGTGTGTATGTGTATGAATAATACAAGCTGTTCTGAAGTTGAACATATGGTTACTTGCCCATTGCAGTGGCTTGTGCGTGGTGCAATATAAACCCATGGAATTTATATATGCAGAGGCAGATGAACAATTATTATAATGTGGGTTCTAATAATCCTAGCCTCCCCACAAACATATGTTAAGAAGTATAGTAATTTTCTGATAATTGTACAGGGGAAACAGTATAATAACTAACATTGTACTGGTCAAATTGCTTTTAAATAAACATCCATTAGCTCTGTTAAAATCACTATCATCCTTTGGCCTATTCATCTCAAATGCCTTCAGCAACAGGGCTTAGAAAAAATGGTCTAGATAGATTCCTTTTGGGACCTTCCTGTAAACAAATACCCTGTTTCTCCAACAATACGGCCTCCCCCAATAGGAAGTCCCAGCATGTTTTATAGGCATGAAATGAAATTAAACCCCTCCCCCCAAATTAAGGCCTATATTAAAACATGTGAAATGGGGGGAATGGTGGTGGTGGGGGCTTGCCGTTAGGAAGTACTTTTGTTGCACACCCGGATATGGTGCTGCCTGCGTTGACCCCGATACAAAGTGCCCCACCAACGCCGAGGTCAACATCCAAGCCGTCGCTGCCCGCCCGAAGATGCAAGGGGGGGGGGAGAATTAAGTCACCCCTGAAAAGACGGCCTAGCCATTTTTCCGGGGCTCAAAAAAAATAAGACCCGGCCTTATTATATGAGAAACACGGTACTATGGTGATGATGATGAATTACCATGATGATGTGTTTAGTATACAATTTACCATTCTTTTTGAGCAAACATATAAGATGGCTTGAAAGAAATCTCTTTTTTAAATAAACTTCTCAGCTCACGTATAACCACAAGGAATGGAAAAAGAAGTCAAAATGGCAGCCAGTCATGATACATATAAAACAAGACAAAAAAGAGCTTTGAGAGAACCATTACACCACCACAGCTGCCATCTTGATTTTTCTTTTTTACCATAACTTGGGATTCTGTGCCCCAGTGGGGGGTTCCCAACTAAATCAAAACTGAATTTAGTGATTAAAGAAATTAAAAAAAGATTGATAAAGGAGAAAAATTGATTTTGTATTTGTAAAAAAAGTAAATGAGGATTAAGAAAAAAGGGTTTTTTTGTTTGTTTGAACAGAATAAGTTTCTGATTTGCTCATGCCCATGTCTCATTACCCTATCCACATGTAGCTCACTAGAGTGCCAAAAAGATGCCTCCACGGCCCTTGACCTCCACGGCCCTTGAGAATATGGATCTTCTTAGATGCTCAGTATATCGAGAATTTGGCCCAAACTAATTTTAAACATATAATTCACCTAAAAATCTTGGTTTACATTTGCATATTATTGAAGTATGTTTACATAGGATCAGCTCATCAGTTCTTCTGATTCTTTTAGGCTGTTCAAGGTCTCTTAGAGAGATCTGATTTGATTATTTTGACTGGTGATTATGCTAGGGACTTTTTGTTTTACATTGGTAAGGGTAATGACCCCTCACTTTTTATTAATTAAGGTACAACCTTTTTTGTAGAATCCTTCCCCCTTCCCATCCCTCTGCAAGATTAGTGAGATTTCTTCAAGGGACACTACAAACCCAATTCTAATCTGGAATCTCAAAACTGACTTGCAGCAGTAACTTGATCCATATGGTTATAAAGGGAATCAGGTTAAACCACCAGCTCCACTGGTCCTAAGCTCTTTGGAAGAGCATGGAGGCTGGGTTACTAAATGTGATCTATTTTCACTTCAAAAGGACTGTTTTCAGAGACCTCTGCACCTCCTTCCTCCTGCTGATGGAAAGAGTGAGCAGACGCTGGAGGCTTTTGTTGATTGATAGGAGGGGAGAGCAAATGCTTCAGCTAGGCTGTACCAGTGCAGAAGAGCTTTTGCCTGTCACCAGATATTTCCACAATAAATCACTTGGATTTACTTTTTCATGACATTGTAAAGCTGGGTCTGTCAACAGCATGGCTGTGGCACTGATGAAACATCACCCACAAACAAAGACACAACAGGAGAGACATGTCAGGTGCTAATTCTCTGAGACTCATCCAAGTTGCACACAGTTTTCACAAGAGGTAACATTTAGCAGGATCTGCTAGACACCTGACCTTAACTGAATACATACAGCAATCCTGCTACTTCAGTTGAGAGGAGACACATATATTGTTGGGGTTATGGTTCATTTGTCCCTCAGTATGTGGTATTTGGATCTAATTTTGTGTGGTGCGCCTCTCAGTCTCTGAGAGTTGATCTATATTATAAAAATTCAAATAAATGCAATGTTCAGATACCCCAACAGTTTCCTTTCCCTCGAGTCTCTGCTGTTGAACCAAATGAAACAAGCCCCGTATTAATAAATCTAGCTTGGCACATTTAATCTTCAAAGAACTTTACAAATATTAATATTATTAATTTCTTTTCAACAAGTCCTAGAAGGTAAGTGCGAAATTAAAACAGAGAGCCATACTGAGACTTCTAGAATGAGTATGAATTATATTATTATTAGTTCTAATAATATGAATATATTTATATGTATGGCTGTAGGTACATATATATGTATGTATGTAGCATGTCTATATGTGCTGTATGTATCTGTACACTTTTGAGACCAAGCAACAGAATTTCATTTTTAATATGTGCCAATGTGTCCACAGTGCATAATGACAATAAAGGTTATCTATCTAATTGATGAAATACTAGTTCTGTCATTAACAGATATAAGAGAATAGCAGAGTTGGAAGGGACCTTATAGTCTTCTAATCTTTTAGTTCAATTCCCTGCTCAAGCAGGAAACCTTAGACCATTTCAGACAAATGGTTGTCCAATCTCTTCTTAAAAACCCTCAATGCTGGATTACTCACAACTTCTCGAGGCAAGTTGTTCCCCTGATTAAGCTGGCAGGAAATTTCTTCTTAGTTCTAAGTTGCTTCTCTCCTTGATTCAGGGATGGGATGCTACTGGTTCTGCCTGGTTCTAAAGAACCGGTAGCTCTGTGTCAGCTGCTTTGCGCAGCACAGGCACAAAATGTGCGTCAGGCACAAAACGTAGTCACCGAACATAGGTTGAACCCCTCTTTTTTTGGGCAACTCCTTAGATATTGGAACACTGCTATCATATCACCCCTAGTCCTTCTTTTTCATTAAACTAGACATATTCAATTCCTGCAACAGTTCTTCATATGTTTTATCCTCCGGTCCTCTAATCATCTTTGTTGCTCTTCTCTGCACTCTTTCTAGAGCAGGGGTGTCAAACACATGGCCTGCAGACCGGATCCAGCCCATGATAGGCCACAGAGTTGGCCTGTGGGCTGTCCTGGAGATGGGGAGAGACCAGCCCCTTCTGGCCCAGGCCCTGCCACACCCACCCAGTCAGCTGCAATGACCAGGTCATACCCACCCCAGCCCCCCAAGGGCAAACAAAATCCCAATGTGGTCCACGATGGGATCAAGTTTGATATCCCTGTTCTAGAGTTTTAACATTTCTTTTTATAGTGTGGTGACCAAAACTGGATGCAATATTTAAGTGTGGCTTCATCAAGGCATTATAAGGTAGTATTAGCACTTCACATGATCTTGATTCCTTGATGACCAAGCTCAGTCCAAAGGAAGACTCAAGTGTGTCATCAGTTTGGAGTCTCTTCACACTCACAAGTGGTGTAAAGCCAGCACATCTTGAATTCTGTTGACTCTTACTTACTACTAATTTGCCTTATTAGTTCAGATTCTTGTATGGAATAAACATATACTCATTGAACAGCCTTGGTCACTCATTTCTTATGCCTGATAAACAGAAGACGTAATGGATGGAAGCTTATCAAAGAAAGATACAACCAAGAATTAGGGAGAAGTTTCCTGTCAGTGAGAACAATTAATCAGTGAAATGGCTTGCTTCCAGAAGCTGTGGGTACTCCATCACTGGAGGTATTCAAGAAGATATTGGATAGTCATTTGTCTGGAATGTTAGAGGATCTTCTGTTTGAGCAGGTTCTTGGATTAGAAGACCTCCAGGGTCCATTCTAACTCTGTTATTCTGTACTTCTATAAATGTATAGTATCTGTACAACAGGAGAACCAGTTCCCAAAATTTCCACTCTGTGCATACTACAGCATACTGATTAACCTTGTCTTCAGAAATGATGAAAATGATTCATAGTGAGCCTCCAACCTCCAACATTTTGATCAACAAGATGCTACACAGTTTGGGAAAGTATCACTGGCATGTTCTGTGCAAATGCAATGGAGACAATAAGCAGGCAATCTTTATTGCATCCATTGTCATAGAGTAGGATTTCAGATGGACCTTTAAAAAGGCCCATTCTGTTTTTCCCTGAATTCCTTATCAAATGCAAGTTTCCTTCCAGTACCTTCATTTCACACCACTGTCTTTAAAAACCTTTATTTGGAAATATGCCCAAATAAATTATCTTTACTCAAACTTACTATCAGGGTTCCAGAATAACATGCCTTCCAAAACTGACACTTACTTCAGCTAAACATGTTTCTATATGGTCTAAATACCTTAGAGCTGCCCCCTTTTCCCCATTTTGTCAAATAAAAACATTTCAGGATATTTGGCTCTCCATAATTGTAATCTCTTCCTCCACAATGCGCCAACATGCTCCTGTGTTCTTACTAGAAGTCAAACATGCTCCCATATTCTTACTAGAAGTCAAAAGAGTCATCAAAGTATATGTACCAATAACAACTCCCAAAACCAGGAAAAACAGATTATCCATAACAATAAAGAAGCTTCAATCCAAAAAGAGATCACTTTGACAAAAAAACAAATCTGGTCATGTTGCCAACTTCAAAAGCCGATACAAAAATTTATGCCACCAGATAAAAACTGAATGCACTAATTATCACATTAAACAAGAGGAAAACCTTCTACGCACAAAATCCACCCACACTTTCTACAATTTTGTAAACAACAAACTAAAAGACTCAAGGTCCAGCCCACCCCTGAAAGGACCTAATGGCAAAGACTGCAACGAAAACACCATCAAAGCCAACCTCTTTAACACATTCTTTTGCTCAGTATTTATAAACAGCAATGGATCAAGCCCAGTTGAACCACAGACAACTACAATGATCTAATACATATCGATTTTACAGAAGACAATGTTGAAAAAGCACTACGCAATCTAAAACCATCCCTATCTATTGGACTGGACGGAATATGTGCCCACTTCTTTAAAAATCTATCCACTGCCATAGCTGAACCTCTAAGCATAATCTTTGAAAAATCTTTCAGGACCAGCTCCTTGCCAAAACTATGGTCACCAGCCACGGTCATCCCCATCTTCAAAAAGGGAGACCCCAGCCTAGTTGAAAATTACAGACCAATCTCCTTATGCTGTGTCACCTGTAAAGTCATGGAATCAATTATTAACTAATCCATTATCCTCCACTTAGAGATAAACAACCTACTCTCTAATAAACAATTTGATTAAAAAAAACACCCTATCCTGTAATCTGCAACTCTTACACTGCAAAAACATATGGACTACACAACTCGATCAGGGCAAAGCAATAGACGCAATCTACATAGACTTCTGTAAAGTCTTTGATTCAGTGGTACACTACGAACTACTCCTAAAACTAAAATCTTTTGGTATCTCTGGACACCTACATAACTGGATAAAAGCATTCCTATCAAACAGACAACAAATGGTCAAAATTGGGAGCGTCCTATCAAATTCTGTACCTGTCAACAGTGGTGTCCCCCAAGGCAGTGTTTTAGGACCAACTGTTAGGAATGATAGTCACCTAACAGTTGGTTTGGCAATATATAAACCAGGATAGTCATTTAATACTGTTTAAGAGAATGCTGTAATTGTGATTGGCTGAGGGTCCTCCAACGGCCATAAGATGGAGCCAGAAACCTGCTTTGTTTTTCTTGCATTTTCCCTTTTGCCTTTTGCCCGACTGTCATTCTGCTTGGATAGTTGTGAGTCTTGCAACTGTTAGCAAACTCCATTTACTGAACTTTGTTTATGATACTGGACTTTGTTTTTGGATTATCCCTGGATTGATACTAACTGCTTTAACCATGTATGATTTGGACTGTTTGTTGGACTTTGTTTACCTGTTTACTGGAAGTAAAACCTACATTTTATTATTCAGTGTATCTGTGTGCTGGTTGTGTGTTGTTCAACACCACTCTCACTACGATTCCCTGAGTGCACTCATTCTCTTAAGAGGGAATACCTCAACACCAACTCTCTTCATACTCTACAAAAATGACCTCTGTGATCATATTAAGAGCAACTGTGTTCTCTTTGCTGATGATGTAAAGCTATTCAACACCACAGACAATACTACTACCCTCCAAAAAGACCTTGACTATGTATCAGAATGGTCAATCAAATGGAAACTTCAAATGTCAACAAATAAATGCTCTGTCTTACATATTGGCAAAAAAATCAGAAAATAAAACACAAGCTGAATTGTTGAGGATCCAAACTCTGTCAAGGACCTTGGAATACTCATCTCTAATGATCTAAGTGCTAGAGCCCACTGTAACTACATAGCCAAAAAGGCATTAAGAGTTGTTAATCTAATCCTACAAAGCTTCTTCTCTGGTAATATCACACTACTAGCTAGAACATACAAAACATTTGCTAGACCTATACTTGAATACAGCTCATCAGTCTGGAACCCATATCATGTATCTGATATTAACACAATTGAGAAAGTCCAGAAATATTTCACAAGAAGAGTTCTCTGCTCCTCTACTCATTGAAGAATACCTTATGCCACCAGACTTGAAACTCTAGAACTAGAAAACCTAGAACTACACCGCCTTCGGTCCGATCTAAATATACTATATAAAATCATACATTGCAATGTCCTACCTGCAAATGAATACTTCAGCTTCAATCATAACAATACAAGAGCACACAATAGATACAAACTCAAGGTTAACTGCACCAAACTTGATTGCAGAAAATATGACTTCAGCAACAGAGTGGTCAGTGTCTGGAATACTCTACCTGACTCTGTGGTTTCTTCCCCAAACCCCAAAAACTTTAACCTTAGACTGTCTACTATTGACCTCACCCCTTTCCTAAGAGGTCTGTAGGGGGCGTGCATAAGCGCACCAACGTGCCTACCGTCCCTGTCCTATTGTTTCTTTTTATTTTTCTTATACGTATCCATCTCATGTATTCAAAACTATGTTTATACTTATACCTGTTATCTTGTAAGCAATTGACAAATCAAATAAATAAATAAATAAAATAAATTTATACTGAAGCCAGAGAAATAATTTGTTTCCTGGATGGCTTTGGGTAAAATAATACCATGTCAGGAGGTAAACCTGCAGAAAGAAGGGCTATAATGATTTTCCCACTCACAAAGATAAAGCAAGACTTTGATTAGATTTAGGCTGGGTTCTTGCAGCTTTAGATTCTCCTAAAGATAAAATGGATTTGAAAGAATCAACATTTCCAAATACTAAACAACCTGGTTATGTGTTCTTAAACTCAGCTGCTCAAAACTAGGCAA